>NC_139514.1:116572788-116770486 GCF_947247035.1 Vipera ursinii
AATCAAATTTGAAATGAAACTATTTTTTTTTTTTACTCTAGGCTTACTACAATTCCAAGGCATACAACCAAGTATTACAAGATACAGGTTCCTAGCCATGAAAATAAGAGATTCATAGCTAAAAACAAAAAATCAGAATGGGAACTTAAACTTGGCAGAATCACCAACATGTTTTCAGAAGTCAGATCCAATTTTATTGCAGTCATAGACCAGCTTAAATGGAAAAAAAATAACAAATTTCAACAAGCATAGCTTCTTTACACTCCATATATTACAAAGAAAGGAAAATTTAAGAATCTACAGTCTGATTTTGTTGGGAAAAAGAACTTAAATTGGGAACACATCACAATTTTAAACATTTATTCCTGTTTAGCTTTTGTGTTATAGTACTTTTTCTTCTACCTTTCTGTCTTATTCGTTTTGTATTCTTACATAATAAATCAGCGGAGACTTTGGCAGTCAGCTCCGAGATCCCAAAGATTTCCAAAATTATTTTTCTTACTGTAAAAATAATTTAACATATTCTGTTTTTATAGCTAGTTTTTCCATCAGTGATATATTCTGTATTGAGCACTAAGCACATAACCTCAATAATCTCTTTGTCCATATATCTGTGCTATATCTCTGCATTATTTAAAGCAGGGGTCTTCAAACTTGCCCCTTTGATGACTTGTGGACTTCAACTCCCAGAATTCCTCAGCTAGGCACGCTGGTTGAGTAATTCTGGGAGTTGAATCCCACAAGTCATTTATTTATTTATTTATTTATTTATTTATTTATTTATTTATTTATTTATTTATTTATTTATTAAATTTTTATACTGCCCTTCTCCCGAAGGACTCAGGGCGGTGTACAGGGCAAGAAATATTAAAAAACAAAGTACAAAAGTTAAAAAAAACAATTAAATAATTTATGCCTGATATATACAATAGTTGAAAACCATATTAAAAACCCAACCCCAAACCCATCAGACCAGGCCGGACTGCTCAAATAAATAGGTTTTTAGATCCCGCCGGAAGGAGCGAAGGTCGGGGGCCATCCGGAGCTCAACCGGCAACCGATTCCATAGCTCCGGGGCGCCCACAGAGAACGCCCTCCCCCTGGGGGCCACCAATCGACATTCTCTGATCGGAGGCACCCTGAGGAGGCCCACTCTGTGGGAGCGCACTGGACGGAGGGAAGTTGACGCCGGCCGCAGGTGCTGCCGTAGGTAATCCGGACCCATGCCATTTAGGGCTTTGTAAGTCATTACCAACACCTTGAATCTCACCCAGAGGGCAACCAACAGCCAATGCAGCTCACGGAGCAAAGGTGTAACATGGGAGTATCGGGAGACTCCCAACACAACTCGCGCGGCTGCATTCTGCACCAGTTGGAGCCTCCGAGTGGTCTTCAAGGGCAGCCCCATGTAGAGAGCATTACAGTAGTCCAAACGAGAGGTCACGAGCACATGAGTGACTGTACGCAAGGCATCCCGGTCTAGATAGGGCCGCAACTGGCGCACCAGGCGAACCTGGGCAAAGGCCCCCCTAGTCATAAAAGGGGCAAATTTGAAGACCCTTGATTTAAAGTTCTTTATCTTTTTCTTCTTTTCACTTCTTTTTTTTCTTTTTCTCTCTTCTCTTTTAAGCAATTATTAATTAAAAACAAATTAGGAAAGGAGAGGAAAAGAGAACAGCTAGGTTTCAAAATTGTTCCAGTTTTGCTTCCATAGGAAAAGAAAAATCTTTCAAGGTATTTCATTTCTAATGATCTGGTGGAGGAAAAGACATGGAGCACACTGTAACAGCGCTGAGATCCTTTAACAGTGAAGAGTTATTAGCACATATTTTAAGAAGTATAACCTTAAAAGAAACCTGTAATATTTCCTATAGTTTGTGTAAATGTGCTACGTCTGAGAACAATTATATATATTATTTTTTTTAAAAAAAAAACTTGAATCAAATCAATGGCAAAACTCTGTTAATCTCTTGTAGATTTAATCTGGTGTTTCACTCCCAAATACATCTACTGTAGTTGGACCTGAGCGATATCAATCAAAGTGGTTAAACGCCAGGTATTTAATAACTTGAAAGGGCAGATGTTTTAAAGAGTTGTTGAGTTAATCTTGCAGAAACGCTGTCCTTTATTCAAACTGACTGGAGAAGCTAGCAGCCTAGACACAAAATACCCAGACTCCAAAACTCTCTTGTTATTTTTTTTCCCCAAAGTAGTTTAAAATCCCATAAGTTCTTCTAGACCACCTGCCACTCATTCCACCGGAAAGTCTCCTCTGATCTGATCTTCATTTTATCCAACAATCAGTGTTGGTTTTAGAGAGAAGATAGCTAGAAATAGATCATAGACGATAGAAAGAGGATAGATGAGAGAGAGAGAGAGAGAGAGAGAGAGAGAGAGAGAGAGAGAGAGAGAGAGAGAGAGAGAGAGAGAGAGAGAGAGGTGAGAGATAGATGATAGATGATAGAAAGATGAGAGATGAGAGAGAGAGAGAGAGGTGAGAGATGAGAGATAGATGATAGAAAGATGACAGATAGAGAGAGAGAGAGAGAGAGAAGAGAGAGAGAGAGGTGAGAGATGAGAGATAGATGATAGATGATAGAAAGATGATAGAGAAAGAGAGAGAGAGAGATTATAGATGAGAGATAAATGATAGATGATAGATGATAGAAAGATGATAGATGATAGATGGATAAATAGATAGATAGATAGATAGATAGATAGATAGATAGATAGATAGATAGATAGATAGATATGAAAGAGAGAGAAGGAGAGAGAGAGAGAGATCAATAGATAGATATATAGATATGGATGGATGGATGGATGGATAGATAAGAAAGAGAAAGAGAGAGAGGGAGGGAAATCAATAGATAGATAGATAGATAGATAGATAGATAGATAGATAGATAGAGATATAGATAGAGATAGATAGATAGATAGATAGATAGATAGATAGATAGATAGATAGATAGATAGATAGATAGATAGATAGATAGGAAAGTGGGAGAGAAGGAGAGAGAGAGATCAATAGATATAGATATAGATATGGATGGATGGATGGATGGATGGATAGATAGATAAGAAAGAGGGAAAGAGAGGGAGGGAGGGAAATCAATAGATAGATAGATAGATAGATAGATAGATAGATAGATAGATAGATAGATAGATATGAGAGATAGATGGTAGAAAGATGATGGATAGATAGATGAGAGATGATTGATAGATGATAGAAAGATGATAGATAGATAGATAGATAGATAGATAGATAGATAGATAGATGATAGAAAGATGATAGATGATGGAGAGAGAGAGAGAGAAAGAGAGAGAGAGAAAGAGATGATTGATAGATGATAGATGATAGAAACATGATAGATGATAGATAGATAGATAGATAGATAGATAGATAGATAGATAGATAGATAGATAGATGGATGGATAGCAATAGCCCTTAGACTTATATACCGCTTCCCAGTGCTTTACAGCCCTCTCTAAGTGGTTTTACAGAGTCTGCCTATTTGCCCCCAACAATCTGGGTCCTCATTTTACATACCTCAGAAGGATGGAAGGCTGAGTCAATGTTGAATCGGTCAGAATTGAACTCCTGGCAGTGGGAAGAGTTGGCTTGCCATGCGGCATTTTAATCACTGCACTACCATGGTAGGTAGGTGGGTAGGTAGGTAGGTAGGTAGGTAGGTAGATAGATAGATAGATAGATAGATAGATAGATAGATAGATAGGAGAGGATGGGTGGATAGATAGATTAGATAGATAGATAGATAGATAGATAGATAGATAGATAGATAGATAGATAGATAGATGATGGATGGATGGATAGATAGATCGATAGATAGATAGATAGATAGATAGATAGATGATGGATGGATGGATGGATAGATAGATAGATAGATAGATAGATAGATAGATAGATAGATAGATGATGGATGGATGGATGGATAGATAGATAGATAGATAGATAGATAGGTAGGTAGGTAGGTAGATAGATAGATAGATAGATAGATAGATAGATAGATAGATAGCAATAGCACTTAGAGGTATATACCACTTCATAGTGATTTACAGCCGTCTCTAAGCAGTTTACAGAGTGAAGTAAACTCACCTTCAAATTGTTGTTGTCTCTGAGGGACCAGATGGCGACAGCCATGCAGGTTTTTCTGGCAGAAGTAAGAAAGCAGCTAATGTCTCTACTCTTTTCATTAACCACCAGGTAATTAACCTAGTTATCCATGCTCTTGGACATAAAGAGTTGCGACACCCTTCTCGGGTTAGATAAAAGGCTGTGATTTTATTAACTGTGCAAGTATAACAATTTGGATCACAGCAGAATTCTGCCTGTCCAAAAATCAGTTGCAAGGTCCATTTGAAGAACAAGAGTTTCTCTGCCATTTCTGAGAAAGGATTTTTAGAGAATTGTTAACAAATTTGTCTTGGGCATGCTTAAACATGCCACGCATGCACAGCAGCATCCCACCCACCCCGAAAAAAAAACATTGTTTTGTATTTTATTTTCCAAATATTCCCCCAAGCACTGCAGGGGTCTGCAAAATATCTCCCAGGTTGTGGCAGTAGCACTACACACACCACCCGCTCACAAAAGTGTGCAGATACACTCAGACACGCATAAAGCACAAAAGACATCTGAGAACTTCAAGTTAAAAAAAAACCCACCAAAATAATGATAAGAAATTTTTTCACCGTGTGCTTTGATAGCACGATACATGGGGAAAGGATGGGAGAGGGCAATTCAAGGGGGGGGGGAAACCCATCTTTGGGTTAGATTTTTTTTCAGGCTGAAATTGCAGGCAAAAAAAATATATATGAAAGAAGAGTAATCCTACCTTGCAATTCTGCAAAGAAGATCCATTTTCCCCAAGCACTTCTCAAGGTCTTCGGGATAAAAAGTTATTTTCACATTTGATTAAATCAGTCACAGATCAGTACTGCAAGGAGAGTCGCGTAATTGCACAATGCGAGGGATCAGTAAACATTTGGCAAGGTGGCAATCAGGTAGAGAGAAGTAGCATAACGCTCTGCCGGTGGGAGCCAAAATACTAAATTTAAAGCAACTTTTGACAGAAGCACCAAAGCAATTCTGATTTTTTCTAATGACCTACACTCGAATATCAAGCTATGGACGTTTTAAATGGATTTTTTTAAAAACAGAAATAAGTTTAAGAATAGAATAGAATAGAATAGAATAGAATAGAATAGAATAGAATAGAATAGAATAGAATAGAATAGAATAGAATAGAATAGAATAGAATAGAATAGAATAGAATAGAATAATAGAAAAGAAAAGAAAATATTGAATGGAATGGAATGGAATGGAATGAATGGAATGGAATGGAATGGAATGGAATGGAATGGAATGGAATAGAATAGAATAGAATAGAAAATATGGAATGGAATGGAATGGAATGGAATAGAAAATATGGAATGGAATAGAACAGAATAGAATAGAATAGAACAGAATAGAATAGAATAGAATAGAATAGAATAGAATAGAATAGAATAGAATAGAATAGAATAGAATAGAATAGAATAGAATAGAATAGAATAGAATAGAATAGGAGTTGAAAGGAATAGAATAGAATAGAATAGAATAGAATAGAATAGAATAGAATAGAATAGAATAGAATAGAATAGAATAGAATAGAATAGAATAGAATAGAATAGAAATAGAGCTGGAAGGGACCCTGGAGGTCTTCTACTCCAGCCCCCTGCTCAAGCAGGAGAACCTATACCATTTCAGACAAATGGTTGTCCAGTCCCTTCTTAAAAATCTCCAGTGATGGAGTGTCCATGATTTCTGAAGGCAAGATGTTCCACTGGTTAATTGTCCTCACTGTTATGAAGTTTCTCCTTGATTCTAGGTTGCTTCTCTCTTTGGTCAGTTTCCAATAACTGTTTTCTCATCCTTGCCTCTGGTGCTTTAGAGAATAATTTGACCCCCCTCTTCTTTTCTGGCAGCCCCTCAGATACTGGATCACCACTATCATGTCACCCCCTGTTTCTTTTTTTCTTTAGACTAGCCAAACCCACGTCCTGCAGCCGTTCTTGTTATGTTGTAGTCTCCAGGCCTTGGCATCATCTTAGTTGCTCTTCTCTGAACTTTTCCCAAGGTCTCAACATCTTTTCTGTAGAATGGGGACCAAAATTGGCTGCAATATTCCAGGTGTGGCCTGACTAGGGTTTTTAGAAAGCGGTATTAATACTTTGCACGATCTTGATTCCAGTGGCAAAGGTTTTCAAGAGACAAAACCAAACTGGAATTATAAAGCCCAATACATCTGTGATACCTAGGGATTTTTTATCATGATTCTTACTAACAAAGCACTTAGATCAAGAGCATAACCTGGATGGCTAATCCATCAAGGAAAATTTTGTGTGATTCAGAAATCTTGACCATTGTGTTCTGAATTTCTAGCATTCTGCTTTTATTATTAGTTTGCCTTTTTTTTTTTTGCAGCCTCCCCCAAAGCTGTACTACATTCCTGAGCTACAGAGGCCTAATTCAACAGCCCGAACGCACTTTGAAGAGACAAAATTATGATTCTGATCGGTAGCCTGCATCTTTTATCTATGTATAAAGATGTCCCTGTGTCCTTTTAGCATTTGGTGACATTTCTTTTTTCCCCCCTTTTTTTTTGAAGGTTTTCTATAACAGAATGTCCCTCACCATTAAAATTCAATTATAGTGCATTGTTGGAGTGAAAGTCCACCTTTGTCTGACAAAGGACGAATGAAAGTCAGATCCTGGTCGAACCTGATTGTCCTCAATGAAATTTGGCTATAAAATTTAGCAGGAGAAAATAAAGAGATTCAGTTCATGTCTGCGTTAAATAATTCAGCTTGAGTCTGTTTCCTATTAATCCCTCTGAGGAGAGCAAGATGGCACCGAGGCCCATTTATATCGGCTCAAACATAACATTTATTGGATCCAAGTTTATTTCTACAACTTTCTTCTCTTTCCGTTGTAGAAAACGGGGAAGCCAGCAGGAATTCAAGGGAGGGAGGGAGAAAAGAAAGAAAGAAAGAAAGAAAGAAAGAAAGAAAGAAAGAAAGAAAGAAAGGAAGGAAGGAAGGAAGGAAGGAAGGAAGGAAGAAGAAGAAAGAAAGAAAGAAAGAAAGAAAGAAAGAAAGAAAGAAAGAAAGAAAGAAAGAAAGGAAGGAAGGAAGGAAGGAAGGAAGGAAGGAAGGAAGGAAGGAAGGAAGGAGGGAGGGAGGGAGAAAACTTGAACTAAGTTTTTATTTTGAAGCATTCCTTTCTCCTCTTTTAATATGCTTAATTTTTTTTTTAAGTCAGAACTTAAATTTCCCATGTGATCTTAAGTTTACAAGTGAAGCTCTTCTTCTGTAGCTATCTAGGCATATCTTTTGAAATTTGAAAGACCAGCTGGGGAATTTTTTTCTTTTTTGTTTTAATAAACAAATAGAAAAATAACCTATTATGGGGTGGGCAAGAAGGAGGAAGGGAGGAAGAAATAAGGAAGGAGGGAGGGATACAGAGGGGGGGAAAGGGAGGGAAAGGAAGGAAGGAAGGAAGGAAGGAAGGAAGGAAGGAAGGAAGGAAGGAAGGAAGGAAGGAGGGAGGGAGGAAGGGAGGGAAGGAAGGAAGGAAGGAAGGAAGGAAGGAAGGAAGGAAGGAAGGAAGGAAGGAAGAACCCCAGTTGGGCTCAGGATATCTAGGAATATTAGTAATATGACATTGATGTCTATTACTACTAATAATATCGATACTTGGTCCATTATTTGTCTATTGTCAAGAAGAAAACATTTTCTTCGTGATACTTTGCCTACATCCCATTAACATTTGAGATGACAAAGCCCAGGTGAAAAACACCTACACACTCACGAGAACACAGCATCATTTTCCAAGTGCTATAAGAATGACCTAGATATGAACTTTTGACTTTCCAGGGCTGCTTCAAACTACCTAGAAGCTGTTGAACATCTCGTCCGGTGAGGAATGGTTATTACGTCCCTGTCAAGAAGGAGAAAGAAGCATATCTCAAAAATCCCTAGACGGAGGTTTTATCAAGGTCTTTCATGCAAGTGAAAGAAAATATCATTATCACTCTGCACAGGCGAGACAAATTTATTTCGGGCGATAGGAAGAATGTTTGTTTCGTTGTCCCTATCTATGAGCCATTCTAAGTGCCCACACCATTAAGGAGGAAAATAACAAGGTTTATAAATGAGGTCACTTTTGAAGGCGAATGTTTTCACGTTGGAAAAATGTGTAAAGTTTTTGAATCAACTATGTTTCTTTGGTACCCCAAAATTGGCGAAGATTAGGGACGGGGAGCTGGATAACTCAGCCATTATTTAATTTTACTTTACATGAAGTGACACACTTCCAGAAGTGATATGTACCATTTCGGGGGGGGGGGGGGGAACCGTAGGAACTTTTACGTTTGTTTTTATTGAAGGCTCAAAGCAGATTGTAGGACAGACATGTCAAACACAAGGCCCGGGGGCCGGATCCGGCCCGCGAAGTGGTTTCATGTGACCCGCGAAGCCATCCTGGAAACAGTGAGGGAACGGCCCCCACTGCCTTGGCCCTGGCCCAGAGACCCTCCTTCTTTCAGAGACCCTCAGATCTGTCCCACTCCTGCCCAGGCCCCCATAGGCACCCTTGATGCCAACAATGTAGAGCTGGCCACGCCTACCCAGTAGGCCATACGCACTTTAGCCACGCCCACCCAGTAGGCCATGCCCACCCAGGCCACGCCCACCCGGCTCCCTGAGGGCAACCGCAATGCTGATGCGGCCCTCAATGAAATTGAGTTTGACACCCCTGTTGTAGGATGTGGGGGGAAAAACATGTTTTCAAATTACAGGAAGACAGATTCCAGTTGAATGCCAGGCAAAATTCTCTGTTAGTAAGAGAACTTTGGCTCTGAAGCCTGTAACTCAACCAAACGGTGATAGACCTTTCTTCATTGACTTGAGTCCAAGTGGAAACTAAAGTGCCAGCAGTTTGTGAATCTATATTTTGGATTCTTGCACTGAATGGAAGGTTGGAGTTGGTGACCAATTCTGTAATTTTGTGATTGTGTAGGCAACACAGATCCAGAAAATGGCCAAGGAGAAGATCTGAAACCCATCTCTAATTTAACACAATCACGACTTTCTTCTTCTTCTTCTTCACCGTTGCTTAAAGTGAAAAGAAAAAAAAACACGTCAAAACTCATCACAACATATGAAATGCTGGCATCTGTTCATTTCCGTAGGTAAAAAAAAGAGTGATTTCCCATCCCAGCTATACTGGTGGTTACAGCTGTTAGTCACACATGTTGCATAGTTGGTTAGAACAAAGAAGTTACCAGCCCTGGCACACAGCCAGGAAATCCTGTAATAAAGTGTGAAAGCTCCACCCACTTAACTAGAAAGCATGGTATCCACTAAACAGTCAGACTACAATTCCCATAAGGCATCTCTTGAGGAAATAACATTTAACTCTGTAAATGCTACATGTTCTTACATACAATGCTACTAAGGGTGTTGTATTAACCCTGTAAATGCTGTATACACTAACACAGTTCCTAATTCCTAAACTAGATGTAAAATGGAGCAGCTGAATATAGCAAATCTTGTACAGTAGCTGGTTTCATAATTAGCTATTCTCCTATGCTTACTTGGAAAATTCAGAGGACTTCCTCAGACTTTCCGGGGAAAACCAACCTGTTCGCCTTTCTTACTTTAGAATATCCTTCAGTGCAAGGGCCAGTCCTTTGCAGATCACATGTGGAATTGCCCATCATCTTGCAATTAACTTTACATGTGCAGAAAAGATTCCCGTTCAAGGGCGAGGATGAAACTTGTGTAAATATTTAAAAACATAACATTTGAATAAGTCTTACCGATTTGCTTCAAAGTTATGGTTATTGCCTTAAAGTTTTCCAGTAATAGATCTTATACAGAGCTTCTAGGTCAGAAAGAGTGCATGTGTCAAGCTTGAAGCTCGCTTTGCTGGTGCAACAATTATTGCTTCTTAGCTTGCCAATGAACTTGGGGATCAGGATGGGGAATTGGAATGCAGGCTACAAATGCAGGCAGACCATGAGAATCAAGGACGATTCACCAGGTGCCGGGCCCAACTCAGAGACATTTTCTCATAACAATATAATCGTACTTAATTGGCCGATGTGACCTGTTCATGGATGGGAGGGGAAATTCTATTCTTTTACTATAAGGGTTTGGGCTGGGGTTTGCTAGAGCTGGTTTTGCTTTCATACATGCCAAAATGATGTACTCAATAAAGTTTTACATTAAGAGATTGGAATGTCTCAAAGGTGTTTGCCTGGTTGGGTTCGTCAGTCGGAAACATGACAACATGTGGACATACATTAACCACTTTCTGCAAGATAAGGCATAGATGTTGAGTCTCCATCTTGCTTTTGATTCAGTCCAGGCTTACTTAGTAATAGTAGTAATACTTCGGAGGGGCCAAAAGCAGGATTTTGGAAAAATAGAGCATTAAAAGCTTCTGTAGATTGTTATATCTTGGATTCGTTCCTAGATCTTCAGCCCAAAGGCGCTTTCCCAAAGGCAACTGGACTTATCTTGTTCTTTTTTTTCTTCCCTTTGAAAACATTTTGCACCTCAAAGGAAACTGAAGAAGTTTCTTGGATACGAAGTGAAACACTTCCAAAGGAAGAAAGTCCAGTTGCCTTTTGGAAAAAACTCTTTGAGGACTACCATGACCTGGATGTTCCAAAGGTGCTTTTTTCAGGAGGCAGCTGGACATTCTCGTTTTTCTTTGAAGACATTTTGCTTCTCATCCAAGAAGTTTCTTCAGCTCCAACTGGATGGTGGGGAATGGAAGGCTTTATATTCCTTGCAGACAGCTGGTGATTTGCCTTCTTTGAGAGAGTCATTGAGGCCACTTGGAGATTTTAGAGGCCTCAACGATGCTCTAGAAGAAGGCAAATGACCAGCTCTCTGCAAGGAATATAAATCCTTCCATTCCTCACCCTCCAGTTAGAACTGAAAAAGCTCCTTGGATGAGAAGCGAAACATCTTCAAGGACAAACAAAGAAAGCCCAGTTGCTTCCTGAAAAAGTACTTTGGGGACAACCATGAACTGGATGACTGAGAATCTCCATAGATATCTAGATCTTCAGCCCCACTCACTATAAAGAACTGTGGATGGGAATTGTTGCTGTAGACCAGTCAAAATGCCGATTCCATATACAGTATATGCCTATTTAATCCTGACTTGTCCACACTAACAAATCCCATTTTAAGTGAAGAATGTGTCGGAAAAGGTCACATGCCACGGACGGCCTCCAATTTCCATTTCTAAATTATTATTGGAAGGGGGGGAAGTGCAAAAGAGGTGCCAATTTCAGTTTCAAACATTTTAAAAAGAAAAATAATTTATTTACGTTCTGGCTCTTCGCTATCAGCCTAACACAAATAGATGCCACCCTAACAACAGATGAAGCGGATCAGGCATTCTCTGCAGAGATTGTTCCTTGCTCCTTTTAAAGCATTCTAGGGTTCCTTTTCAGGTTTGTGTGTGTGTGTGTGTGTTTTTTTCTTTATCCTTCATCAGTTGATGCTATTTACATACTGGAATGTGATGTGTTTACCAAACAATTAGAATCAATCATCACTTTAATTAAATACCAATTCGAGAACACTGCTTCCAGCTATATGTGTATGTAATTATTGCAATCAATAGAAGATGACTTTGAACAAAGACGACAAACATAGCTGGGTAGGGAAAATAGCCAATTTTTTTTTTTACCTCCAACACTCGCTGTTCTTCTTGCTTTGTTCTCCACCACAAGGAGATTGTTTTAGTCACTCTGCAAAGTGCCGTGGAAGGAAATTAATAACAATTGTCTTGCACACTGTCAAACTATGTTTGATTCTATGCTGTACCATGACAAAGCTATTGTGAGGATCTGTTTTGTGGTGCAGGCCCTGGAGACATGCATTAAGACAGAAGGAGAATGGATGTCATAAAAGATAGTTTAATACGGAGAACCTTATCCACCACCAAAAACAGGATCCTTCTCTCTCTTAATTTTAACTCTTTATTTCTTTAGTCACCGACAGCAGCAGCTGAGAACACAATGTGTGTCCCAGGATTTGTATCACATCGCCAAATATTACATGACTTTCAAACCAGCAGATCAAACAGTGGGGAAGAGGGCAATTTACCTAAACATGTCTGTTTGAAGGAATTCAGGGTGAATATGTCGGTGGAGATTCTCCGTCATCCAGGGGCATGGTTTGTCCCAAAGGTGCGTTTTCAAGAGGCATTAGGACTTTCTTTTTCCTTGAAGACGTTTCGCTTCTCATCCAAGAACTTTCCTCAGCTCTGACTGAAGGGTGGAGGATGGAAGGATTTATATTCCTTGCAGTCATCTGGTCATTAGCGCTCTTTCGGAGAATTGTTGATTCCATTCTCCACCCTTCAGTCAGAACTGGAGAAGCTTCTTGGATGAGAAGGGAAATGTCTTCCAGGAAAAAACAAGTCCAGTTGCCTTTTGAAAAAGCACATTTTGGACGTAGCATGAATAGGATAGAAATTTGGGGGTTTTTTCCCCCCTATGTCCAGCCAAGCATAGATAATAATAATAATAATAATAATAATAATAATAATAATAATAATAATAATAATAATAATAATAATAACAACAATAATAACAATAATAATAATAATAACAATAATAACAATAATAATAATAACAATAATAATAACAACAACAACCAACAACAATAGTTGATAAGAAAGACAAAAAAGTCTGGATAGTGGACATGGCAATGCCTGGAGACAGCAGAATAGACGAGAAAGAACTGGAGAAGATCACAAAATACAAAGACCTACAAATAGACATAGAAAGACTGTGGAAAAGGCAAGCAAGGGTAGTACCAATAGTAATAGGCGCCCTGGGTGCAATCCCCAAAACAACTAGAGCACCACTTGAACACCATCATCGGCACTGACAAATTCGCCATCAGTCAATTGCAAAAGGCGGCCTTACTAGGAACTGCTTCCATCCTGCGACAATATCTGTGATACCATCAAACATCCACATCTGCCTATCCCAGGTCCTTGGTAAGGACTCGATAGGTAGACAAAAATGCCAGATCCAGTCTGAACATCTGGCTGACTGTGCGATGATGATGATGATGATGATTAATCATCATCATAATCGTAATGTTGGAAGGGATTTTGGAGGTCATCTATTCCAACCCCTGCTCAGGCAGGAAACCCTATACCATTTCAGACAAATCGTTGTCCAGTCTCTTCTTAAAAACTTCCAGTGTTGGACCATTCACAGCTACTGGAGGCAAGTCATTCCACTGTAATTGTTCTAACTTAGATAAAATAAATAAAATAAAATGAATACTGGCATTCACAGATACCAGTAAGGATTTTACAATTAAGAGGTGATGAACGATAACATTCTTGAATTTCCTTGGAGGTATCAAGGAAAAATGCTCGAGTCAAAGGGCCAGAAGTATAAATCAGTAGACTTTTGGTTTTAAGGACTCCATCAAAGGCAACCAGGCCTTGAACAAATGTTTATTTGTATGTGTTTTAGAGGAACTTAACATCAGCCCACTCTAAAAGATTCTGAAAAGTATATACCGCAGAGAAACCAAAACTCAAATAAACAAGAGTAAAATAGAGCATAATATTTTAGATGGCACATTCACCTCAGTGGGGGAAAAAAACAAGCATTTAGTGTCTTTCAGTATGCCATACCAGGAAACCGTGTTGGCATTGTTGCACTAGGAATTTTTAAATATATATATATTCTGTTTTTAATAGTACAAGTTTTTTTCCTGTTCTTCTGAGCGTTTCCAACTCCATTCACTGGTTGTTAGTGATAGATAGATAACCTTTATTGTCATTTTTCACTGTGGACCCAATGGCACAGATTAAAAATGAAATTTAGTTGCTTGCTCTCAAAGTGTACACATACATAACACACATTTAAAACGTCCTATATACAACATACATATAGACCTACGCCCTTGCATATCAGTAACACATAAATATTAATCATTGTCCATCTTGAATACATAATGGAAGGACAAAGCTTGAGAGTTCGCAATACTGTATGGGTCAAAACCGTGACTGAATCTGTTCTGCTTCGGATACCACGGAGCCCCCTCCTCCCAGAAGGGAACAAGGAAAACTATGATGTGTAGTTTAGATGATGTGTAGTGTAGTGTCCCAGACAATCCTGCAGACCCTGCTCAAGCAACGCTTATGTGCCATGTCCTGGATGGAAGAGAGGGAACTGCCAATAATCTTTTCAGCCGTCCTCACCACTCTCTGCACCACTTTCCTGTCCGAAGCAGGGATGCTTCCAAACCAGACTGTGATGCTGTATGACAGGATGCTCTCGATTGTCCCTCTGTAGAAAGTGGTCAGGACAGGGGAAGGAAGATGTGCTTTTCTCATGCGATGCAGAAAATGCAGGTGCTGCTGTGCCCGCTTCGCCAAGGTCTCGCTGTTGAGTGACCAAACCAACCTACTTCTTTACTGCACCCCCAGGAATTTGATGCTGGTAACCATCTCCACAGGTGAATCATTGATGCACAGAGGAGTGTGGCTGTGCCTGCTTTTTCTGAAATTGACAATAATCTCTTTAGTTTTTCCAACATTTAAAACTAAGCTCTTTTTCTCACCACCGGTTCACCAAACCCTCTACCTCCTTGCGGTAAGTACCCTCCCTGTCCTCTTGAATAATGCCCGCTACTGTTGTATCATCTGCATACTTCACAATATGGTTGGTGGCAAATCTAGCACAACAGACATGGGTCAACAGGGTGAACAGCAGTGGACTTAGGATGCAGCGCTGGGAGAACCTGCGCTCAAGAAAATGGTGTTAAGAAATATTAGTCCCAACTTTCACCGTACATAGTGGGTTCCATGCTATAGTTTTTTCTTTGTTTGTTTTTTTAATTTTTCAAGATAGTCATTCTTTCTTCAGCGCCATTAAAATAATCACAGCAACTGCTGTTAAAGTAGACCATTTTGTTCCCTGTTTAACCTCAAATACATCCCTGGCTTTGCTGGACCAAATGCCCCAATTGACAAAATAGAGGCAAAATTTATATTTGAAGCAGCAGTTCAATTACCGAGATTTCCCAGAGCCAATGTTAAGTGTCAAAACAACAGAGCTAACCACGTATATGGTTTGAAGCCTCACAGGAGAAAAATGGAATCTATGACAAAGGCGGAAAATGATTCCAATTAAACGTAGGAATAACTTTTGCCTGGCGGATGCCATTTCAACAGACTGTAACTTTATCAATCAAAATGAGAGTTGAGCAAAACAATCTATTTTGAGACAACAGCAACAAAAACAAAAACAAAAAAAAAGAATTAACCAATTTTCACTGTTTGGAACTTTCATATATCAGAAATAGATACTATTTACCTCTTCCTGCTGTTGCAGCTTTTTAGACTTTTGATAAAATACCCTGGATGCGGTTGCTGTGGTTACAACAAAATTTCCGAATGACTTTTGTTTTATCATAACTGCTATATGTTAATTTATAAACAGCTGAGCCGAGCCTTCGCCTTCTAGCATTATAAGAGACAAGGTTGGGTCTCCAGAAAACTCAGCAACAATATCCAAGTGCTTTCTTCTCTCTGGAGAGAAAGGGATTATTATTATTATTATTTTTGGCAATGTGTGTGTTCTTGCATTTTGTTGTGTTTTCTTTAAAGGAATGATGTTATCAGGGATTTATAAGAAAAGAAGATGGGAACAAATCTCTGGTAGGAGCAACAGAGGAAAAGGTCTTACCTTTTGACAAGGTAAACTGTTTGACTCAAAAAGCAAATAAACCTTCTGAGGTTAAGAAAAATCTTCTCCAATGTAGAGTCAACCAGACCTTTGAGAATTTCATCCCCACGTTCTTCCTCCAGAGAGAAAAGTATAGTCACATGTAAACAACTAGAACTCAAAATATACCACCAAACATACTCGGTCTGTTGCTCTCTGTAAAACGGTAGGAGATAAGCTTGCAATGGAAACAATTCCAAATTTACTTATTTGTTTTATTAAATTTCTACAACAACCACTCACTTAAGGGGTTCTGTCCCTTTGCAGTTCAATGGCTCCATCTAAGTGGCTTAGAACAGGGGTCCATAACGCCTGGTTCGTGGACCGGTACCGGGCCGCAGCGTGCCAGCAACCGGTCCACACAAACAAGCAAAGCCCCATCCGCGGGATGGAGGCAGCACACAAAACCACACACCCTCCGGTCCGCGGAAAAACCTCTCTCCACGGAACCGGTCCCTTGTGCCCAACAGGTTGGGGACCTCTGGCTTAGAAAGCTTGACCAAATAACTCTTAATTTGGATCTGGCTCCAGTTGGAATGGTTCAAAACGGATTTGCAAATCTTCGAATGCAGGAACTTGATGGGAATTTCTCCTTGTCCTATACTACACTTCTCTGTTGGAAGCACTGAAGCGCTTCCGCGGTGAAAGGATCAGCTGGTGACTTCTGCGTTGCCCAGGAAACACTGTTAGGGGCTTCTTTTGTGTCCCTGTTAAGTTGCCCACCCAAGTGGTACCCATCTCTCTACTGTGCTTGCCTGCTTTGAAACTGCTGGGTCAATAGGAGCTGGATGACAAGAACTCACCCCATCCCAGAGCAGCAACCAGGTCTCAAAGACAAGCCTGCTAATCATCAGCCTAGCATCCTAACCTCAAGATGGACAACGATTAATATTTATATGTTACGTATATGTTAGGGTGTAGGTCTATACATATGTTGTATATAGTGTGTTTTTAAATGTGTGTTATGTATGTGTCCACTTGAGAGCAAGCAACTAAATTTCATTTTTAATGTGTGCTGATGTAGCCACAGGAAAAAAAGTGACAAAAAAGGTTATCATTCTCAGTATCATTATAACCAGTTAGCATCCTAACTTTGTCCTAACATTCCCTTACACCCTGCTAGGTGGCCAATTCCACTTTAATTGTTTGGGACCATCTCCATTGACTAGTGTTTATCCAAGTCCCTGAATCTGCTGGAGAAGGTCTTAGGATGAAGGCTAAGGCTAAGTAGAAGACAATGGTTGAGCTTTTAATTCCTTTGAATGGAAACCAATCAAGGAGAGAAGCAACCTAGAACTAAGGAGAAATTTCCTGATACTGAGAACAGTTAACCAGTGGAACAACCTGCCTCCAGAAGTTGTGGATGCTCCAACACTGGAAGTTTTTAAGAAGAGACTGGACAGCCATTTGTCTGAAATGGTATAGGGTTTCCTGCCTGAGCAGGGGGTTGGATTAGAAGACCTCTAAGATTCCTTCCAACTCTATTATTCTAGTCTAGTCTAGTCTAGTCTAGTCTAGTCTAGTCTAGTCTAGTCTAGTCTAGTCATATTCTGTTCTTTTCTATTCTATAATTTTATTACATTCTGTTCTGTTCTATTCTATTCTATTCTATTCTATTCTATTCTATTCTATTCTATTCTATTCTATTCTATTCTATTCTATTCTATTCTATTCTATTCTAGGCTAGGCTAGGCTAGGCTAGGCTAGGCTAGGCTAGGCTAGGCTAGGCTAGGCTAGGCTAGGCTAGGCTACGCTAGTTATTCAAATGCCAACCAACAACAGATGCTAAGTGTGACATGCTCATGAAAGTTACCACTTAGGTAATAATATATTTCTTTAGTTTGTCAGTTTCAACTCACATGATTTGTCTAGACAAAAATATTCAGGGGAGGAAGGGGGGGTTGAAATCCCACATTAAAAGAAGTGCTCAACGAGAACATTTCTCTGCCTAGAAGAATGTTCAAAAATATTGTTCAATTGCCATTTTAATGTAAATGCATCTAATTCTCATTCCACAGACCAATGTGGGAGTCAAAACAGAGTTGTCCTTTGGTATTTGCACTTCTCAAAATGATTAGCTCTCAAGTCAAAAAATATACCGTATACAAAGCTGTGTATATTACAGGGAAGTTTGCACAATATTATAAAGAAGGATTTTATATTTAAAAAAAGTTTTCTTGCAACAGGAGAGAGAGGGAGAGAGGGACTTGCATGCAAACAAAGCAGAGAGGAAATGAACATGACCAAAGCATACACATTTTTGTCTAGACAGCCCAAAACACCACAAACAGACGCAGAAACCAGAGGAGAGAAATGTAAGGTTAAACCAAAGCAATTAAACCAAAGCAATAATGATAGAAGCTAGATGTCTATGGAGATTCTCAGTCATCCAGGTCCTGGTTGTCCCAAAGGTGCTTTTTTCAGGAGGCCACTGGACGTTCCTGTTTTTCCTTTGAAGACGTTTCGCTTCTCATCCCAGAAGCTTCTTCAGCTCTGATTGGATGGCAGGGAATGGAAGGATTTATACTCCTTGCAGACAGCTGGTCATTTGCATTCTTTAAGAAGGTCATTGAAGCCTTTTGGAGGTTTACCCAAGGCAGAAAAACATCCTGCAGCCAAGAAGGCTCCCCACCCATTTGCACCACTCAGGTCATCCTGTGGACACAGGTAAACCTCCAAGTGGCCTCAAGGACTCTCTAAAAAAGAAAGCAAAGGACCAACTGTCTGCGAGGAATATAAATCCTTCCACCACCACCCCACCACCATCCAGTCAGTGCTGAAGAAGCTTCTTGGATGGGAAGTGAAACCTCTTCTAAGAAAAAAATAACCAAGAGTCCAGTTGCCTCCTGAAAAAAAGCACCTTTGGGATGATAGCAGCCAGACTGGTTTATTTCTGTCTTTTGGAAATGGTGAAATTGCACTCACAACTAAAATGGGCGTGGACCTAGGTGTTGGCTGAGTTGATCATTTTCAAAAAGGGCTCACCAGCTCACCTATCATGATATCCAAATAGCACGGATAATCCTCAATATACAGTATGACCACAATTGACACCCCCCCCCGCGCCAAGTTAGATGTTAACTGAGTTTTGCCCCTCTTTTTGCCCCCTTGCTTGCTAACGTTACTAAGTGAACCGTTGCAGACATTAAGCGAGTAACCTAGTTGTTAAGTGAATCTGGCTTCCCCATTGACTTTGCTTGCCAGAAGGTCGCCAAAGTGGATGATCAGATGACCCTGGGACACTGCGACCATCGTAAGTACGACAGTTGCCAAGCATCCGAATTTTGACCGTGTGACCACGGGGATGCTGCAACTTGTCGTGTGTAAAACGTTCATAAATCCTTTTTTTAATTTCCCAGGGCTGTTGTAACTTTGACCAGTTACTAAACGAAAGGTTGGAAGTTGAGGACAATTTGTAGCTCCTTCCATCAGCACGAATTTATTGCAACCCTGAGCCTATGCAATTACCATCTGTTTTAAGGGTTCACTTCTAGCTGTTCTGCCCTAATTAGCAGTAAAAAAAAATGAGCAAGGTAATACTATGCTTTGAATTTGTTTGTTTTCAGAAACGGTTGCACCCATTTGACTACCTCAATATCCTTAGGAAGAAGATTGAAGGTTGAAGGACACGAGGACTATTATTATTATTATTTTTAATCTCCTTTTGACCGACAGCATTTATACTGCAAGGGATGCATAAAATCCTGAATCAATACATTTTCTCTTCCTAGGCAGTGATTTAAAACAATTTAACGCTATCCTGGATGAATCGTTGCTGAATGAGGGATCTGCAGCCAACTTGAGTCAGCATCTGGATCAACTCTCTTGAGCCAACCGCTTCTCAGAATTTAACTTCATTAACTTTGATGGTTAGCATGCCCCATATCTCCCCCTGAATTCTTGAATTGTCAGAATTTGAGGAACATTTTCTATTCTTCATCTGACATTTAGCAATTGCCCTACTAGGTGGCATGTGGCAATAGTCAATAGTACTTGTGACTTTCTGATGAATGATGTCTAACAGAATTTAGTGAAAAATCATTCCTTTGTAGCACGTTGTTTGTATGTGGATCTTTGGTCATTCGGGTTTTTTCCCATGTAGAATTGAAGGTGTAAGAGCATCGCAAGCCATCTTCAGAACAATGTCTCTGGAGATTCTTAGCCATCCAGGTCATGATTGTCCCAAAGAACTGAAAAAGCTTCTTAAATGAGCATGAAACATCTTCAAGGGGAAAAAAAAACTCCAGTTGCTTCTTGAAAAGACACCTTTGGGGATCTTCACCACAAGTTCTCCTTCTCAACGCAAATATAATTCAGTCATGGTTAGCAGTTCATCACCAGCACAGATCATCTTGTTGAAAGAAAAATCTTCATCATGGTTCAGTCCAAGCCGGGAATAAACAACATGGAGACTGCTTTAGAGAGAAGGTTGTAGTTTATTGAAAAAGAGAGACAGAGAGAAAGATGGCTCTGGAAAAAAAAAGGTGATCACATGTAGCAAGGAGTGGTGGGTTTTTATACCTTCTGGGGCTCTTGAGGTTGTTTCCTGTTCCTGTTTTGAGGCTTTGTATTTCCTGTGTCATGCACTTTGACCTCAGTCTGAGTGTGCCTTTCTGGTATTCTGATGGTGGTGGGTTAATCCTATTATGTTTCCTGTCCTTAGAATTTGGGTGAGGTATGTAGATTTTAAGGGTCTTTGTCTCCCTAATTTCTTCAGTTTCTATCTGGAAGGCTCCAACCTTCCTGAATGGATTATTACATCGGCATTTCTAAAAGCTGGTTTCTGCTGAGTTGTCTGGCTAGAGGGGTGTGTGAAGAAGTTTCTGCCTTTTTAAATATCTTCTCCATTATTCCTTGGGGGAAATATATTCTGCCTTTTTGATATTCCCTAAAATATTTCTTTCTCTGGATTCTTCCCACAGTCTGTAGATACCAGAATTGAAGCAAAGAGAGCTTCAGCAGATATATTGTGCAATGATCACACCCTTCTGGAAGTATCTCTCTTTTTTTCTCTTGTGGCTTGACTTTGCACCTGCTACACCACGGGTAGGCAACCTTGGCTCTTTTATGACTCGTGGACTTCAACTCCCAGAATTCCTGAGCCAGCCATGCTGAGGGAAAAGGGAGAGGTTTCCAAGCTGAGCCATGTTGGCTCAGGAATTCTGGGAGATGAAGTCCATGAGTCACGAAGGGGCCATAGTTCCCCCATGCTGGCTCAGGAATTCTGGGAGTTGAAGTCCACGAGTCACGAAGGGGCCATAGTTCCCCCATGCTGGCTCAGGAATTCTGGGAGTTGAAGTCCACGAGTCATGAAGGGGCCATAGTTCCCCATGCTGACTCAGGAATTCTGGGAGTTGAAGTCCACGAGTCATGAAGGGGACATAGTTCCCCATGCTGACTCAGGAATTCTGGGAGTTGAAGTCCACGAGTCATAAAAGAGCCAAGGTTGCCTACCCCTGTGCTACACGCTCTCCTGAAAATGTGTGTGGGGGTTGAAGAGTTGCAGACAGATGCTCCGGGGCCGACTTCATGCTCTTTGAAGCACCTTTGTGCCCTCAAACACCTTTGTCCCCTCAGAGCTGAAAGGATACCCAATCCTGTGAGACAGAATTTTGCAGCTACAAAAGCAGGGAGAAGAAAGACTTTGCTGAAATTCCAGTTCCGATTGTTTGTCGATTCCCTCATCAAAATGCCAGGCTAATTTTTCAAGCCACGCAAATAAAAATTCTGGGGTATTCATCATTCCCCCCCCACCCCTCCGAAACGTTACATTTTCCTTTTGTTTTCTTTTCATTATTTGTACAATCTCCCCTTTAGCCACAAGCGGAGAGCTTTGGGGGTCTCCACAGACTTAAGCCTTAATTCCATGTTTGAATTCCTCCTCGTCTGGAGAAGCATATTCTGAAATCCCCTAATTTTATTAGAAGGTGCAAAGTGTTCTGACCTGCTCCGTATTCGCCATGCTCTGGCTGGTTAGTTAGTCATCCATGTTTACAAGCCATTTCTTTGCTTGGTCACACATATTGATAAATAATTTCACCCTCCCCACCGCCACCCCCATTCCCCGTCTTTGCAAGAATGTCTGGGCAACGGTTTTTCTCCCCATGAATGCCTCTGTGGTAAGCTGCAGGCTAGCAGAGAATTTGCATTGCTAATGTGGCTCTCTGTGTGTCAGAAGACTTGTCTCTCACCACCCGCTTCTCCAAGTAACCGTTTTCCTCTTTGAAGATTAGAATGACATGATGCCAAGCATGGCAACGAAAGAGATGAGAGACAGCCAATACAACACACTCTCTCTCTCTCTTTCTCTCACCCTCCTTCCCTCTTTCTTTCTTTCTTTCTTTCTTTTTCTTTCTTTCTTTCTTTGTTTCTTTCTTTCTCTCCCTTGTTCTCTCTTTGCTCTTTCTCTTTCTCTGTCTCACTCTTTCTTTCTCTCCCTCTTCCTTTCTTTCTCTTTCTTTCTCTTTCTTTCTTTCTTTCTTTCTTTCTTTCTTTCTTTCTCTCTCATTCTGTCTTTTGCTCTCTTTCTCTGTCTCACTCTTTCTTTCTCTCCCACTCCCCTTTCTTTCTTTCTTTCTTTCTTTCTTTCTTTCTTCCCTCCCTCTCTCCCTTCTTTCTCTTTCTTTCTTTCTTTCTTTCTTTCTTTCTTTCTTTCTTTCTTTCTTTCTTTCTTTCTTTCTTTCTTTTCTTTCTCTCCCTTGTTCTCTCTTTGCTCTTTCTCTTTCTGTGTCTCACTCTTTCTTTCTCTCCCTCTTCCTTTCTTTCTCTTTCTTTCTCTTTCTTTCTTTCTTTCTTTCTTTCTTTCTTTCTTTCTTTCTTTCTTTCTCTCTCATTCTGTCTTTTGCTCTCTTTCTCTGTCTCACTCTTTCTTTCTCTCCCTCTCCCCTTTCTTTCTTTCTTTCTTTCTTTCTTTCTTTCTTTCTTTCTTTCTTCCCTCCCTCCCTCCCTTCCTTCTTTCTCTTTCTTTCTTTCTTTCTTTCTTTCTTTCTTTCTTTCTTTCTTTCTTTCTTTCTTTCTTTCTTTCTTTCTCTTTCTTGTTCTTTTGCTCTCTCTCTCTTTCTCTGTCTCTCTTTCTTTCTCTACTCTCCCTTCCTTTCTTCCTTCCTTCCTTCCTTCCTTCCTTCCTTCCTTCCTTCCTTCCCTCCCTCCCTCCCTCCGTTCTTTCTTTCTTTCTTTCTTTCTTTCTTTCTTTCTTTCTTTCTTTCTTTCTTTCTTTCTTTTTCTTTCTTTTATTTTCTTTTTTCTCTCTCTCTCTCTTTATTTCTCCCTTTCTTTCTATCTCTCTCTCTTTATTTTTCTCTCTCTCTTTTTCTCTCTCTGTTTATTTCTCTCTCTTTCTCTCTCTCTCTCTCCCCTTCAGCTTACAGTTGGCTTGTGCCACTTTGGTTTCCTGCCATATTTATGACAAAGGGAGCAGTCGTGGCTGGTGGAAAGCAGAAGACACAATCACCACCTTGCCGACAGTGAAGCAAAATGTGTACCCACGTATTGCATTTTCTGCATTTAGCCCTTTTGTCAAAACAGTGACAGCAGCTTCACCCCGTCACGATCCTTTGGTACGTGGGGGTGATGCCATCCTGCACCCAGAGAAGGGGAAGAGCTCAGCAGAGTGAAATGCTCAATAGCTACCTCCCACCTTTGATCCCACCTGTGATGACTTTCTCTACTCAATGTTGTTTCCAAGGAAATCAGTTTGCAGGGATAAGAAGCAGTCTGAATGTTAGCTCGGGACTTTTCTGCTCAAGTTGTCCTGTGCATCCATTTTAATCAAATGACTACTTCCCATTCAGTCATCTAGGACTTTTATTGAATCTATCAGTTCTAGGTGTCTCTGGAGATTCTCAGTCATCCAGGTCATAGTTTCCCAAAGGTGCTTTTTTTTCAGGAGGCGACTGAACTTCCTTGTATTTCTTTGAAGACATTCCGCTTCTCATCCAAGAAGCTTCTTCAGCTCTGACTGGATGGTGGGGAATGCAAGGAGTATCAATCCTCCCATTCCCCACCATCCAGTCAGAGCTGAAGAAGCTTCTTGGATGAGAAGCAAAACATCTTCAAAGGAAAAACATGGAAGTCCAGTTGCCTCCTCCTGAAAAAAGCAGCTTTGGGATATCAGTTCTAGGCTGCAAACTCTGCATGGCTACTAACTAAAGTACAATGTTCCGTCTAATGGTTATCTAAGTTCCCCCAACTAAGAGAGGACTAGAATATTTTTTGCCACTTCTGTTCCAGTCTAATAAATGTAACTAAATAATAGTTTGGGAGGGAGGGGGCGCTTAAAATAACCCAATGAACCTCCTTGGCTGAGGGTGGGGCTGATCACCACAATGCCAGACTATACCATACCCGCTCTCTTACACTTGGAATACAGATGGTTGATTAAAACCAAGTTGAAGGTGAAAAATTTAAGTATCATCCTGTCCCACCAGGCTTCATAACCATGTCTGGGATTCTCTGCTTACCATTTAAAACAAAAAAACAAACAAAAAACAACCTAATCTCATGACTGTTAATACTTTCAGTTTAGCCTTAAGAGAGCTAGGCAAGGTAAAATCATAATCCTTTTGCAATAAATCTTCATAAATGTTTTGAAACAAGCCTATAATTCTCTTTGAAGGACATACTGACACAACAGCTGCATAGGTGTGTGGATACTACTACTACTACTACTACTACTACTACTACTAATAATAATAATAATAATAATAATAATAATAAGAAGAAGAAGAAGAAGAAGAAGAAGAAGAAGAAGAAGAAGAAGAAGAAGAAGAAGAAGAAGAAGAAGAAGAAGAAGTTGGAAGGGACCTTGGAGGTTATCTAGTCCAACCCCCTGCTAAGGCAGGAAACCCTATACCCTTTCAGACAAATGGCTTTCCAGTCTCTTCTTAAAAACTTCCAGTGTTGGAGCATTCACCACCTCTGGAGGCAGGTTGTTCCACTGGTTAGTTGTTCTAACTGTCAGGAAGTTTCTCCTTAGTTCTAGGTTGCTTCTCTCCTTGACTAGTTTCCATCTGTTCCTTCTTGTCCTGCTTTCGAGTGCTTTGGAGAATAGCTTGGCTCCCTCTTCTTTGTGGCAGCGTTTTTTTTGGATGGATATGTGCATGTATGTATGTACTGTATGTATGTATGTATATGTGGATGGATGCATGGGTGCATGGATGGGTGAGTGGATGGATGGAGGGATGGGTGTATGGATAATGGATGTATATGTGTATGTATGTATGCATGTATGTATGGATATATGGATGGATGGATGGATGGATGGATGGATGCATCGATGCATCAATGCATCAATGCATGGATGGGTGATGGATGGATGGATGAGTGGGTGGGTGGATGATAAATAAATGGATGCATGGATGCATGGAGGGGTGATGGATGGATGATAAATGGATGGATGCATGGATGCATGGATGGGTGGGTGGGTGGATGGATGGATATGTGTGTGCATGTATGTATGTATGTATATGTGGATGGATGGATGCATGCATGCGTGCATGAATGGGTGAATGAATGGATGGGTGGGTGGGTGGGTGGATGGGTTGGTGGGTGGATGATGGACAGACGGATGGATGGAAGAATTCATCTGAATCTGCAAATCCCCTTTCCAATGGGAGGGAAAGCGCTTGAAATAAAAAGAATTCAAAAACAGGAGAAAGACCAAAGAACAGAATCAAGGTCAAGGTTCCCCCGCACATGCGTGCTAGTCGTTTCCGACTCTAGGGGCCGGTGCTCATCTCCGTTTCAAAGCCGAAGAGCCAGCGCTTGTCTGAGGACGTCTCCGTGGTCATGTGGCCGGCATGACTAGATGCCAAAGGCGCACGGAACGCTGTTACCTTCCCACCGTAGTGGTCCCTATTTTTCTACTTGCATTTTTACGTGCTTTCGAACTGCTAGGTTGGCAGAAGCTGGGACGCGTAACAGGCGCTCACTCTGTTACGCGGCACTCGGGATTCGACCCGCCAAACTGCCGACCTTCTGATCGACAAGCTCAGTGTCCTAACCCACTGAGCCAGATTAGCAACTTCCAAATAGGGCACCGTAAGCTTCAGTGCTCTTAGAACTTGGAACCTAATAAACATACTCAACCAGGTTTGTTGGGCTGAATTACAGTCTCTTTTCCCGTGTTTTTTTCCCCTGCCCTGTTTTTCTTTACCAGATATATGGAAGGGAAGTCTAGCCCAGCTCTCTTATTGCAGGGAAGAACCGTTTCCCGTTCAGAAGACATTGGCCTACTCATTCATACCTTGTGCAAACAACTGGATTTTTATTTTTATGCTTTTATTTTATTTGTATTATTATTATTATTATTATTGGATTTTTATTGATTGACTCCTGATGCAAAAGACTAGATGCCAGCCCATGTGACTGACAGTTTTGAGCATCCCTTGTTGCAAGCCGAGTTTAGTTCTCCTGCTAGGCTCTGGTGGGTGATTGATTGCCCCCCCCCTTCTGCGGTCTCTGGCAGCCATCAAGAGCAAGAGGTTTATTATGCCACTGGTGGGCTGCCTGATAAGACTGGAGGAAGTGTTCAGTGTGGTGAGCTGTAACTCATGCAGCAGCCCGTCTGGAGTGTAGGATGGCTGTCCCTTAGGCACCCGTGTGAAGGGCCGTGAAGGGTGTAAGCATGCTGGAACTGGAGTAAAGTTATGGACTGTGACCAGTTGACAGATAGGTCAATGAGGATTATGACAAGAGCCAGGGGCTCCCATTGAGATGATCACTGCGGAGCATCTTTAGCCCCCCCTGACAACAAAATGGGGCATTGATAGCCCTCTGCATCTCTGGAAATGCCTTGAAATTTCATTCTCAGAGCATGCCTGACTGTTGTTTTTTTTTTCCCCTCTTACAGTTGCATTCCCTCCTAGGAGCTTCATCCTGACATTTCACGCCTTGTGTATTTCTGTAAGTGGAGAAACATCAAATAGGATCTTTACTGCCTATTTTTCTGCCTGTTTTTCAGCCGCGCCAAAGGAGCAACGCAGAAACAAAGGAACGGGGCCGGTGAAGTCAAACAAAGGGGCAGGCCTGCCTTGCAGGCGTCATTTAAAAAAGCGGAGAGCTCAGGAAAGGATCGAACAGCCCACCCTCGGATGTTTCCTGGTGCTGTCCAATGTTAAGGTCATAAACTACCACACCGCAGGGAAGAAATGGATAACTGGGGGCAGGGGGGAAGATCGAATGCTGTGAATTCTCAAAGGGAAGCAGAGAAAGTAACTTAGCGCGCGGGCTTCCATAAACTGCCAGAAACTGCCCCAAATTCTCAGATTAAGCAACTTTTTAAACTGCTTCTCTTAAGTCATAACCGAGAATTTTTTGCAGAGAGGTTTGGTGAGCCTTTGTTTGTTTATTTTGCAAACTTCCTAGAGGGTGTTTCTGCAGCAAACCCAAGCAGTAATACATAGAGAAACGAAAACGAATATCAGAGTCATCAACATGATACAATTTTCACCGATGCACCTCGGATACATGCCCACAATCAAATTAAGCAGGGGTCCCCATCCCCTGGTCTGTGGACCAGTACCAGGGTGGCGGCATGCCAGCAACTGGGCCACACAAACAAGCAAAGCCCCATTTGTGGGATGCAGGCAACACACAAAACCACGCACCTTCCGGTCTGTGGAAAAACCAATCTCCACGGAACTGGTCCCTTGTGCCCAAAAGGTTGGGGACTTCTGAACTAAAGTTCTGCAAAGGTGCAGTGGAACAATACAGTTTTAACAAGGAGAAGGGGTGATAACAATGATGAGTGCCCAAACTGCAACCCAAAACCCACTTATTTATCGCAAAGTGCCAGGGCCACATCAGCATTGTGGTACCCTCAAGGGGGATGAGGGGCACGGCCCACTGGATGGACGTGGCTGCGGTGGTATGGCAGACTAGGTGGGTGTGGCCAGGGTGGGCGTGGCCACCTCGATGTTGCTCATGGGGGGATGCCTGTGGGGGCTGGGCAGGATTGGGGGAGATCCAAGGGGTCTCTGGTGGGTGGAGCAGTGGGCAGGAGGCTCGTCCTGCAGGGTGAGGCTGGGGGTAGGGTGGGGATGCCATTGCTGTGGGGCAAGGCAAGGCAAGGCAGGGGTGGCCGCTGCCTGACACTATCGGCCCCCGCACACAAAGGCCAGCGAGTGCATGGGGGCATGCTCTACCACCTCTACTTGAACTGCTTCACCTCCTTTGTGCTGGGCGGGGATGCCACTCCGGGCTCCGGTGGTGGCCTAATGGACCTGCGCAAGCTGCTGGCAGTGGTGGCAGGTGTGCCCACAGAGAGGGCTCTGAGTTCCGCCTCTGGCACGCGTGCCATAGGTTTGCCATCACTGGGTTATAACATATTCCAGGTGGGGTGCGTTCCTGTCAAATCCAAGGAACCAAGAAGGACACAAGGAGTTGCTTCCTTATTGCTACTTCTCTTTGGCAAGAATCTTGGCAGACTAAAGCTCCAAGTTGCATATCTATTACAGATATGTGTGTTTGGAAAGTCTCAATCATCCAGGTCCTTGGTTGTCCCAAAGATGATTTTCCAAAAGGCAGTTGGACTTCTTTGTTTTTCTTGGAAGACGTTTCGCTTCTCATCCAAGAAGTCGACTGGTGACCCCCAAGGGGAGGGCATTCTCTGTGGGCACGCCAGACCTGTGGAACCGCCTTCCGGTTGAGCTCCTTCCTGGCCCCTGACCTTCGCTCCTTCCGACGCGATCTAAAAACTTATTTATTTGAACAATCTGGCCTGGTCTGATGGGTTTGGGGTTGGATTTTAATAAGTTTTAACACATTTTTAGTTTATTATAGTTTATAGTTTATTAAATTTTTATACCGCCCTTCTCCCGAGGGACTCAGGGCGGTGAACAGGGCATATAATAAAAATACAGAATACAAAAGTTAAGAACAAATTAAATTATTGCCCAAATAAAACAGTAAAAATATACAAATATTAAAACCCAAGTTAACTCCCCATCAGGCCAGGCCAGCTTGTTCAAATAAATGGGTCTTTAGGCCGCGCCGGAAGGAGTATTGTATTCTTGGGCATAATTATTTAATTCTTTTTAATCTCTTTTTTAACTTTTGTATTTTGTATTTTGATATTTATTGCCCTGTACACCACCCTGAGTCCTTCGGGAGAAGGGCGGTATAAAAATTTAATAAATAAAATAAATAAAATAAAATAAAGTGACCACCATCTGGCCAGAGCTGGAGGAAGCTTCTTGGATGAGAAGAGAAACATCTTCCAAGAAAAACAGGAAGGTCCAGTTGCCTCCTGAAAAAGCATCTTTGGGACAACCAGGACCCAGATGATGGAGAATCTCCACAGACAAAATATGGTCAGTTTTTAAAAAAAAAATAAGTTAAGGCAATCTTCAAAGTCACAAAGTCATGCTTGCTTTAGCTATCAGTCACCGCAGTAACCACGCAGATCGTTTATCTAAATTTTTCCCATTGTGATTAAAGGGATCTTCCCAGCTCCCCTCATTATGTTTTCATATTGAAACATACCAATATTTTTTTTTATAACGCGGACTTAAATTTCGCTGCACGAAAGGATTCCCTGTCCTCCTTTTTCTGCAGATATAGTTAGGCTTCCTACTAAAAACTTAACAAACATTTGGCGTGCGTTTCTGCATGCCCAATTTTGGTTCACATAAAACTGTCATTCATTTCGTCTGAGGATAATCGTTGGAAGACAATGGCTGCCTTGGGAAGGCAAGTGATTTGAAATAAAGAAAGTCGAGAAATGAAAAATAAATCTTCTTAAGAATATTGCTTTGCTGCTCTAAATTCCCAAGAATCTTGATATTAACGTTACTCAGTAGAAACTCAACCCTTTCACATTCAAATTGGATCCCCACTGCTTATTGCTAGCAAACATAGTCCAACACATTCCTTCTCTAAGCAAATAGAGAATATTCCTTTTCTTGGGAATAGAGATTGTAGAGAAATTTATTCAAGTCACCTGAACTTACTTACTTACTTTCTTACTTACTTACTTCCTATTCCATTTCTTTCCTTTTTTCCATTTCCTTCCTTTTTTCCTTTCTTTTCTATTTCCTTCCTTTTTTCCTTCCTTCCTATTTTAGTTCCTTCCTTCTTACACTTCCTCCCTTCCTTCTTTCCTCTTCCATTTCTTTCCTTTTTCCATTTCCTTCCTTCTTTTTTTCCTTCCTTCCTATTTCATTTCCTTCCTTCTTTCCTCCCTCCTTTCCTATTCCACATTCTTCCTTGTTATTCTATTTCCTTCCCTTCCTTCTTTTATTTCTCTCTTTCCTTCTTTCCTTTCCCCCGTTCTCGTTTATTTGACAGCCCTAAATACAGGGTTTTGTTCTCACTATTTTTAAATGACAGCTGCAGCCAATCATAATATGCCCTCAGGTCACTACTTATATTCCAGTCCATGGATAAAGGACCAGTATGAGTCCACTATATATATATATATATATATATATATATATATATATGGATCCTTGGTTTTTCGGGTTTTTCCCCGCGTAGAATTAAAGGTGTAGGCGCAACGTTTCGACGGAATCCCATCCGTCATCATCAGGCTTCTGCTTCCTACTTCTGGGAGAAGCATGTGGCTCTTGCTCTTTGTTCCTCTTTTTTAAACTGCCAGAGGGGGTGTGTTCTGTGGAGGTGTGCTCTGATTGGGTAGGGGACCAAGTGTGTTCTGATTGGGTGGGAGTGTGTTTTGAATGGTGGGGGTGTTCTGATTGGGTGGGGGTGTGTTCTGAGTGGATGGGCTGGTCTCAGCTGCCAGCTCCAGAACTGAGCTGGTGAGTTGTGCTGCTTTTGTTCAGCTTCGTGTTTGTGGTGGTGCCATGTTTTTATAGTGGGTGTCAGTTTGCTTATTGTGTGGTTTGGAGGGGTTTAAAGTGGCTGATGTTGCAGCTGTAGTTAGGTTTCTGTTTTGTGGTTGTGTGTCTTTATCGTTGTGGGTTCGGATTTGCTTTTTGAATGGTTGTGTGGTGGTGATGTCATGTGATGTTATCATGAGTTTGGGTCTGGTATCATTCTTGGTGGTTGGGCTTCGTCTGTCAATCAAGGCTTCGTCTGTCAATCAAGGCGGGTTTCCAAATGGCTGGTAGACGAGAGGTACCTCTCGTCTACCAGCCATTTGGAAACCCGCCTTGATTGACAGACGAAGCCCAACCACCAAGAATGATACCAGACCCAAACTCATGATAACATCACATGACATCACCACCACACAACCATTCAAAAAGCAAATCCGAACCCACAACGATAAAGACACACAACCACAAAACAGAAACCTAACTACAGCTGCAACATCAGCCACTTTAAACCCCTCCAAACCACACAATAAGCAAACTGACACCCACTATAAAAACATGGCACCACCACAAACACGAAGCTGAACAAAAGCAGCACAACTCACCAGCTCAGTTCTGGAGCTGGCAGCTGAGACCAGCCCATCCACTCAGAACACACCCCCACCCAATCAGAACACCCCCACCATTCAAAACACACTCCCACCCAATCAGAACACACTTGGTCCCCTACCCAATCAGAGCACACCTCCACAGAACACACCCCCTCTGGCAGTTTAAAAAAGAGGAACAAAGAGCAAGAGCCACATGCTTCTCCCAGAAGTAGGAAGCAGAAGCCTGATGATGACGGATGGGATTCCGTCGAAACGTTGCGCCTACACCTTTAATTCTACGCGGGGAAAAACCCGAAAAACCAAGGATCCACATACAGGCACCCGCGAAAACCTCAGAAAACATATATATATATATATATATATATATATATATATATATATATATATATATATATATATATATATATATATATATATATATATATATATATATATATTATATATATATATATATATATATGCAAAACACTCCAGTTAAGCACAACACTGCTTCAATTTTCTCCCCATTTTTTTACTATTCAACTCAGAGTTTAATTTTGAAAATCAATTTTGAAAGCTCTGGCTCTTTCATTTGAGCTCCTCATACAACCTTTGGCTTTGTTGAGATTTTCTTTTCAATATTAATGTTCTGGTGAGCGTAAAGGTCTTTGTTCATATCCCAGCCACCCCTCCATTCTTTCTCCCATTATTCTCAGACTGGGATACACAGTATTTTGAGCAACAGCAGTCTTGTGTCACCCCAGATTTTCAGCATCCTTAAAACAAAAAACAGCCCTGCAATTTTATTCTATTTAGAGATCAGTTATAGACAATTTGCCTGCACAGGAAGCAAAAATGGGTTTCTGCCACCGAGGTGCATCTAGCAATATTCTAATATACAGTCTGGGGTCGTGCTAGCCTATGGATTAACCATTATGCTACCTTACAGAATAGGATCAGAATACTAAGAGTTCTAAGATAAAACACCCAGACACAAACTCAGCAATGTGATATACGCAGTAGAGTCCGGTGAGATGTGTGCAGATCTGTACATTGGAGAAACAAGACAACCACTTCACAAACGCACGACGCAACATAGGCAGTGGTGGGATTCAGCCAGTTCGCACCACTTTGGCAGAACCGGTAGCTAATATTTTGTTGCCCGGGCCCAGAATAGACTTCTGGAAGTGGCATCCACAGAGAGAACTGGTTGTTTTCACGTCTTTGAATCCCACCACTGAACATAGGAGAACAAACTCATCCAGACAAGATTAGCACTCCTTCTGCATTTGAAAAACAAAGGGCACTTTTTTGAAGATAGCAAAGTCCACATTCTGGACAGAGAGGACCGCTGGCTTGAAGGAGGGTTTAAAGAAACCATCTACAACAGGCATATCAAACTCACAATGTCACATGACATATCTCAACTAGGAGACCTCCAAGGTTCGTTCCAGCTCTGTTATTCTGTTATTCTGAATCGACTCCAGCTTTTCTGCGCCTTTTAAAGTGAGATCTCCACAGCTGGAGAGAGTCCCCCAAATGCAGTTTACACAGTGCAAAGGACAATGAACTGGATACAAAGCTTCTGTTAATCCAGCTCAATATGAGACTGATCTTCTCTAACCCATTGCTTACTTATTAAATTAAATGCATTACTTCTTTGAAACTATTTGTCGCATTCTTTATCCAGAGTAAAAAAAAAACCCACAGGAAAGCAATCTAACAAACAATAGCAAATTAACAAAAAAAGAGCATTCATTGCAGCTGAAATATCTGGAAGGTCAACAATCTAATTAAAAAGTGTATCTAATGTACACCAACTTTTTTTAAAGGCAAGCATGAAGTAAGCACAAATAGATGATCTTAGGGATGGAGTTTCAGAACAGGGGTCTGCCAGGAAAAAAAAGGGGTCTCTCCTATATTACCACCTTTGGCACATCTTAGGAGGCATAACAAAAGCACTGGTCAACATGACCCTTTGTAAAAGTGTATAATTCTCCAAAAGAAAATCGAGAGGATGAAAGGCATACAGTTATGGAGGTCAGTGAAAAGGATTCCCAATCAGATGAAATTCCTGTGTAAAGGCAGCTTGATCTTGCTACAAATGCCAAGACCTGAATGATTAGAACATACATAGCAAATCCAAAGATGGAGGGCAATAGAAGAAGGGGACGACAGAGAATGAGGTGGCTGGATGGAGTCACTGAAGCAGTAGGCATGAGCTTAAATGGCCTCCAGAAGATGGTAGAGGACAGGAAGGCCTGGAGGAGCGTTGTCCATAGGGTCATGATGGGTCGGACACGACTTCGCAGCTAACAACAACAAAGCAAATCCAAAGTTTTCAAAGTAGAAAAATGTTGAGCAGGTTGAAGCCTGTGTGTTAGTCAAAGTTTCCCCTGTCCAGACATGTTTGACTCAAGAGAGCAGTGGTCATCTCTACTTTCTAGCCAAGGGTGCCTGGATTGTCCAAAGATGCTGGTCATATGGCCAGCATGATTATACGCCAAACACATGGAACGCGGTTACTTTCCCACCAAAATAGTATCCACTTATCTGGTCAGAGCCTGCAGAGTCTTATTGTGCTGAGATAACCCAGGAGTAAGCACAGTAAAGATTGGTCTATATTAAATGGTGGCTTATCTTATGCTACCTATGATATCATACACCAGGAACAATATACATACACGTGTTAATACGTCAGGCTCCAACAAACCACAATTGCAGCAGGAAACAGAAGAGAGAGAGCACAGCAGCACCCTTTTATACGAAGGCTCTTCAAGGGACACAGACCCTGCTGAGCCATTCCCATCATTACATCATACTTCTCACATTAAACAAGCTGGTTAGCTGTTAAATTACTACCTTGATGCTCCTCCTATTTAAAGCTAAACAGCGGTTAACCCAAATGCTTTTACACATTCTTGATGCTTACCTGCATTTAAAGGCTTGGTCAACATATTGGCTATATATTGTTGTCAGTGGAACAATGCTGTAACTTTATCAGTTTATCCTTGACGGCCTCCCTGACGTTACAATATTTTATGTCTACATGTTTGCTTCTGCTTCTGATACATTCTCCCATTGCCATTTTTATACCTGCAACATTGTCCTTTCAGACCCTGCTGAGAAATTCCCAACATTACATCATACATCTCACATACAAGCTGGTTAGCTGTTAAATTATTACCGTGACATATCTACTCACAATTTGCATGTTTTCGAACTGCTAGGGAGGCAGGAGCTGGAGCAAGGAATGGGAGCTCACCCTGTCGCACAGTGCTCAGGTCTCAAACCCAGGCTGTCAGCTTTCCAGCTGACAAGCTCAGGGTCTTTAACCACTGAGACATTGTGCACCTCCTGCATTGTAGTAGGAAAGTACTGTTGCCTAGTCTAGGAAATATTTTTTAAAAAAATCCCAGAAGAAAACTATAGTGATTTCCATAAAGCCCTAAATGGCTTGGGTCCGGGATATCTGAGGGAACACCTGCTGCCGGCATCAAGCTCCCTTCGTCCAGTGCGCTCCCACAGGGAGGGTCTTCTCAGGGTGCCGCCGGTTAAAGATTGCCGGCGGGTAACACCCAGGGGGAGGGCCTTCTCAGTGGGTGCGCCTGCCCTGTGGAACCAGCTGACTGAGGAGCTTAGGACTGCCCCCGACCTCCATTCATTCCGCCGAGACCTGAAGACCTGGCTCTTCGAGCTCTCTGGCCCAGGCTGAGAATTTTTTAATTTTAATTTTAACTGGGTTTTTTTATTTTTCTCAGGGTTTTATTTAATCTTTTTTAATTTGTTTTAACGTTTGTATTGATTCTCTTTTAAATGCCCTGTAAACCGCCCTGAGTCCTTCGGGAAAGGGCGGTATATAAATCTAAATAAATAAATAAATAAGGCTTCAAAAAAAAGTGCATGAAGTAGAACTCAATTTGAGGGTCCCTTTATTTTCTAACCCTTAGCATTTAGCAGCACCTATCTGATCTCATCCAAACTTGGAAACTACACAGGATCTTTGTGATGACTCCCCCAGAGGCTTCCCCAGATACTGCTCCAGATGTCAGCTTGGAGGAGGATGAACTAGTTTCAGGTACGTCTGAAGGGGAGCTGGTCAATGGCTCCAAGCAGGCAGAGGGATTTGGCTGAAGAACAGTTGAAGCAGGACAGTCCTGAGGCTTCAAGTGGGGAAAACATGCAGCTGAAGCTGGTTGGTGATGAGGAAGAGGAACTGCCTTCTGCACCTGATCCAAGAACACAGAGGGCAAAGAAAAGGCAGGAACGGAAAAGGTCAGCCAGATTCTTCACGAGGAAAAGCCTTGCCCATCTTGGTGGGCTGCACCAGAAGCTGGCTATTTAGCACAGCAGACAGATGGAGACAATGCTGGAAACAACATGTTCATTTCCTTGCTGTGTGTTCTTGCCTCGAACTTTGGATTGTGTCTCTTCAGCTGTTGCTTTGCCGTGCCTTGCCTTGCCTTGCCTTGAGGATTTGCCTTTGTCTTTCAACTTGCCTTTGACTTTGATTTGAGTAGCCTGTGGGATTCATTGGGTTGAGGTGGTGCTGGCACAAGGAATGGCTGGAGGATACCAATTCAGGCTTGGAAGACTTCATAAAAACTCCTTACACTCATGGCGTGTATGTGTGCAAGAGTGGGACAGCACATTTTCTGTTACTGGTGGAAAACTACCAGAAAATACTTACAGCTCTAGGCTAGATTGTAAAAGCATTGGAAGTTGTAAAAAGCAGACTACATGGCTGCATCATGCTCCCCTGGACAGCATCTTTGATCATGAGTTGATTGGATCTTCTATCCCTCAAAGGACATCTCAAACAGAAAAACAATGTCTGGACAAACTTGGATGCTCTTCAAAATGTGTAGTGAACATACTGTGTAGGAAGGGCACTCCAAAGTTGGAACTTAGACTTGTAGTCCCTAATAAAGAGGCCTTTCCAATATTTGATTCAGTCCTAAGCACTCATAAATATTAGGGCTATGCATCTTACATAGTTTTGAAGAAGTAATTTGGACTTTGCATGTACCAAGCAGCTCTTTTCCCTATATTTTATCAACTTATGTTAGGTCGCCACTGAAACCTTTAAAAATGCTACCTAGGAATTGTGTTAACCTTAAGGAGCAGACCTCCAAATCAGTTAGATCCTGAGAAAAGTTGGGTCAATTTAATTAATGGCCAAGGCATGCTATATGGTGCTCACACAAGATCTGAAATGCTCTGGAATCCCAGTATGTATATTAATACAAAGGAGAGAGAGAGAAGAATTGTGTCACTTTATCACAAATATTATGGCATTCGAATAGAATAGAATAGAATAGAATAGAATAGAATAGAATAGAATAGAATAGAATAGAATAGAATAGAATAGAATAGAATAGAATAGAATAGAATAGAATAGAATAGAATAGAGCTGTAAGGGACCTTGGAGGTCTTCTAGTCCAGCCCCCTGCTCAAGCAGGAGAACCTATACCATCTCAAACAGGTGATTCTCTAGTCCAGGGCTTTTCAACCTTTTCACCCATTGTACCACTTTTAGGATATGGCAACATCCGAGTACCACCAGTCGCCTAGCAAGGTGTCAAAAACTTGATGACCAAAAAAAAAGGAAAACAGTGATGAAGTACAGGTAGTCCTCAACTTACAACAGTTCGCTTAGTTCAAAGTTACAATGGCACTGAAAAAAGTGCCCCCAAGCCACAGCTGAGCAAGACACCTGCCTTTCCACCCGGCGGCATTCTTCCTCCTGTCCGAAGTTTTCATTGTTGTGAGCATTTCTGTTGAGGATTGGCTGTGGGCGTGGGATGGGGGTTGTTTGGTTTTTATCCCCTCTGTCTGCTGGGTGGTTGCAGCAGGTTTTGGTCACTTCACATGACCCTGGGACACTGTGACCGTCATAAATATGAATCAGTTACCAACCATCTGAATGTAAATCCAAGACCCTGGAGATGCTGCAAGATTCCAGCTGATTGGCGCTTCTTCTGGGCTCAGAAGCGCCAGGATCAGTGCCGAGCTCTAGCTGGATCCTGGCGCTAATCCCGGCACTTCCGCTGAGCCCTGACAGCCCTGCAGCTCCAGCCGTCTCTCGCTCAGGCTTGTGCGATGCTGCCACTGGTTCAGCTCATTCCCCTCCTCCGCTACCACTTTTCTAGGATGGCTGCGTACCACCTGCCAGGTGCCAATGTACCACAGGTGGTACCCATACCACTGGTTGAAAAGCCCTAGTCTACTCTCTTCTTAAAAACCTCCAGTGATGGAGCGCCCACAATTTCTGGAGGCAAGCTGTTCCACTGGTTGATTGTCCTCACTGCCAGGAAGTTTCTCCTTAAATCCAGGTTGCTTCTCTCCTTCATCAGGTTTTTGTCCTTCCCTCTGGTGCTTTGGTGAACAACCTGGGCCCCTTGTGGCAGCCCCTCAAATACTGGTATACTGCTATTGTGTCTCCCCTATTTCTTCTTTTCTCTAGACTAGCCAAACCCAAGTCCCGCAGCCGTTCTTCGTATGTTTTCGCCTCCAGGCCTGGGATCGTCTTAGTTGATCAGCTAAGATGATCCACTAAGATGATTCAACTACACCGAGAGTTCAGAGGTAACAAAGGTGGATCTCATGGTAACAACATAAGCTTAAGGTACTGTAATAGAGGTGAGTAATTCCTTCCAAAGTTGTACCGTCACACCTGCTTAAGGACAGTAAAAGGAACAACTGAACTCTCAGTCGTACAACAGAACAGTTCCATTTGCAAGCTGAATGTCCCCTTTATCTGATTTAAGACCCAAACAGAAGAAGCAAATCTGCAGAGAAATATAACCCCAGATCTGCACACATACACACACACAAAATAATAATGTGGGAGACAGAAAGCAAACTTAGGTGATTCTTTTTTTAGCAGATCACCTGCAAATGCTAAAATAAGCACCTCTGCTTGGGCATAGATTTCCTGCTTAGTAAACCATAACTTAGTAGAATGGAGCAGAATGCCAGGACCTAACTCTTTGTCCCAGGGCTTCCATTCTTTCTTTCCTTGGCACGCCGATCCTACCTAGTTTGAAATTATACTTCTTATGTTAAAGGGGAAACTGAGGTTTAATGTCACTTTACTAATCATATTTTTTTAAAAAAAATGGCCTTGAACTGAGCTTGTCTCCTGCTCAAGCTCATAAAGCTACACATGCTTATGCTTAGATGACTCCTAAGTTGAAGGCCACCATTTAACCCGCTTTTGAATTATGGTGTTGGAGAAGACTCAAGACTCAAGAGTCCCTTGGACTGCAAGGAGATCCAGTTGGTCAATCCTGAAGGAAATCAACTCTGACTGTCCTTTGGAAGGACAGATCCTGAAGCTGAAGCCCAAATACTTCAGCAGAGAGGACTTAATGGGGAAGACCTTGATGTTGGGAAAGATGGGAGGCCAAAGGAGAAGGGGACGGCGGAGGAGGAGATGGTTAGATAGTGTCATCAACACAATATATATGAATTTGGGCAAACTCTGGGAGACAGTGGAGGACAGAGGAGGCTTGGCATGCTGTGATCCAAAGGTTCCTGAAGAGTTGGACACAACCTAGCAATTGAACAACCAGAAAACTCAAAACCCCAAAGTTGTAAGCTATATTGCTAAATTGAATAAAATATCCCAGAGAAGACAAGAGCAAGCCATTCTATATTGTTACCAAGGAGTGTGGATCAGCCCAATAGAACTTTAACTTACCTTTATGTATTTAGAAATAAGTCCTGTTTCCATGTATGCTTGGAAGTCAGTTGCTCTTCTGATTCAATAAAATATACCTGGCAAGCTTGAGTTGCTTTTCCCTGTGGGCATATGGTTTCATTAACAAAAAGGAGCCATGGTATCTCTGCTCATTTATGATCATTCCAGAGCTTCAATGTCTACATCATCCTCTGTGGGTTCCAAACAACATACAGAACCATCTGACATCTTCACACTCTGTGTTGATTGATCTTCTCCTACACTGTGGCTCCAAACTCTTGGTGGAACGGGGGAATATACCCTAGTGCTTCAAAGTATTAGAAACAAAAATGATTAGGGGACTGGAGGCTAAAGCATATGAAGAACAGTTTCAGGAATTGGGTATGTCTAGTTTAATGAAAATAAGGACTAGGGGTGACATGATAGTAGTATTCCAATATTTGAGGGGGTGCCACAAAGAAGATGGATCAGCCTATTTTCCAAAGCATCAGAAGGCAGGAGAAGAAACAATGGTTGGAAACTAATCAAGGAGACAACAACCTAGAACTAAAGAGAAATTATCGGACAGGTGAGAACAATTAACCAGTAGAACAGCTTGCCTTCAGAAGTCAGGAGTGATCCATCACTGGAGGTTTTCAAGAAGAGATTGGACAACCAGTTGTCTGAAACAGTATAGGATCTCCTGCTGAAACAGAGAAATGGTCTAAATAAAACCTCCAAGGTCCCTTCCAACTTTGATAGTCTGTTCTGTTATTCTTTTTAAAAAGGCATAACAAGTTCTACTCATCTCCAGTGTACAAAACGTGTCCTTGCTACGCTTTTTATTTCTAGCATCATTATGAAACATGTTTTGGGGTGGTTGAAGAATGTTAAGGATCCTTAGGGGCCCTTAAACTCCATGCGGGGGAACATGTAGCCTTACCTCTGCAATGCCATGGAAGAATAACAACTTGAAGGACCAATGACAGCACCGTGTGCTTTTCTGCATATAGAGTAACACATGTCGTTGTATAGGTGAATTTCATAGCATGTGTCTTCCTTCTGAAAATGGGAGCTTAAAAAAATGATAGAAGTAGACTTGTTTATTTAGCCATGAGACAGAAGGAGGTGTAATGACAGAGGAAAAAGCTGCTGGGTCTATCAAAATATTGGCTTTCCAGCCAACCATCTGGTGCTGGTAGAAATATCCTGAGTAAATTTCTCAGTTGGAACATTTCAAAAATGAATGGCCATCCCCGAAATCTAGCATCTTCGCCATCATGTTAGCAATGATACAGCAGATTTACCAGATGTCACACCAGTCTCTGGCACATTGGCCAGCTCCTATTTTTACAAAGAGTTCTGTGTTGTGTTATAATGATAGTCTGATTAATATCGCTGTAACATAATTATTAAGCACTGGAATCATTTTTTCGTTGGTCTTCAAGGGAACTGGTGAACTCCTATTGGAGACCAGGACCTTGCTAGATCCATTCCTACCCGTTTATTTTCCAAGCTGCAGTAAATTAAAATATATTAAATGCTGTGCTGCTTCTTCCATTTTGATCGCTCATTACTTTTCCAAATAATTTAGCATTCTAGAGAGTCGTAAACATTTTTTTTAAAAGTGTGTTATTTGTGTAAATAACAGTAGGTACTCTGAGAGTAGATAAAATTTAAGCCTGAATGGAGAGCAGTCAATTTACTCCATTGAATCATAAAATCCAAGTGCTAGCAGCGGCCCTTTAGGACCAAGGCAAAGATCCAAATTAAAGCAGCCCTATCAGATGGCTGTCTAGATTTTGTGTGAAGATGTTCAATAAAAGAGACTCATTACTTTTTTGCTAATTAATATCATATTCCAAATGGGATTGGCTTCAGGACTCTCCCCCGCCCCGCCCCCCTGCAACTGCTTTCCTGTAACTCAAATCCATTGTTCCAAATCAAATCCACTACACTCAGTGGTGGGATTCAGCCGGTTTGCACCACTTCGGCAGAACTGGTAGCTAATATTTTGTTGCCCAGCAGACCCAGAATGGACTTCCGGAAGCGGCATCCACACAGAGAACCGGTTGTTCACATATTTGAATCCCACCACTGGCTACCCTCTAGAACAAAACTGGATCATGGCCTTTTTGGAGACACTTTTACTATTTGAAAATAATTCTTATAGCTCCTCCAATCTTCTCTTCTCACAGATAAACACCCCGATCTCCTTCAGTATTTCTTTTTATTATTACTTTTTTATTAGTTTTCTATTGTTACACTTCATTAGTGCTTGATAAACATCATGTTATCTGAGTTAACCTTTTTGTTTTGCTTAATTATACAAATTTATATTCCTAGTCTCTACGCCGTTTTTTCCAGCCATTGATAAAATAAATTCCACGTCTGAAAATATTCTGTATCTCCTTTCTCTTTAATCCTCAGCATGAGCCTGTCCATTTCAGCGCAGTCCAATATCTTCTTGATTATCACTTCATCTGATGGTGTTTCTTCCTTCTTCCAGGGCTGAGCACATATAATCCTTGCTGCTGTCAATGGATGCAATGTATACACTTTGTTTATCAATTTTTTCTGGTATTATTTGTTGTTGCTGTTGTTGTCGTTAGCTGCGAAGTCGTGTCCGACCCATCGCGACCCCATGGACAACGTTCCTCCAGGCCTTCCTGTCCTCTACCATCTTCTGGAGTCCATCTAAGCTCACACCTACTGCTTCAGTGACTCCATCCAGCCACCTCCTTCTCTGTCGTCCCCTTCTTCTCTTGCCCTCGATCTTTCCCAGCATTAGGCTCTTCTCCAGTGAGTCCTTCCTTCCCATTAGGTGGCCAAAGTATTTGAGTTTTAGCTTCAGGATCTGGCCTTCTAAAGAGCAGTCAGGGTTGATCTCCTCTAGGACTGACTGGTTTGATCGCCTTGCAGTCCAAGGGACTCGCAGAAGTCTTCTCCAGCACCAGAGTTCAAAGGCCTCAATTCTTTGGCGCTCAGCCTTTCTGGTACTATGCCTAATAAGAAAAGGTCAGGTTTAAGATCTCTATGTTTCTGTAACATTTTTTTCTAATCAAGTATGTATTTCAACCCATTTTTTTCTTGCTTTAGATATTCTCATGGACTGTCTTGCTTCAGGGAGATACATCGCTCTGTTCCAATGTGGTGAGGTGCTTCAGAAAGGAACCAGTTTTGGTCAATATGTATTCAAATGTTGCAGTCAGAAATGTGCATCACACCAGTGCTAATATGGTGGTGATAAGCCTTATAGAAGCACATATTCCTACCTACATGGAGGAAGCTCTCAGGTGCCACTGCTTCTTGACAGCAATGGAGGTAGACTCTCTGATAGCATGATCCATGTGCCAAAGCTAGGTTGATGGGACTTCAAAAGCCAGATCACTTCATGGAAGTCCTTTGAAGTGAAACTTCATGGCAATCTTTGTCAATGTGAAATGATCTTCAAAGGTTCTATTTATGATGATCACATTAGAAGGCATTTTTTCTTTTTCTTTTATAGAATAACAGAGTCGGAAGGGTCCCTGGAGGTCTTCTAGCCCAATCCCTTCCTCAAGCAGGAGAGCTTCACAGACTCATAGAATAACAGAGTTGGAAGGGACCTCGAAGTCTTCTAGTCTGACCCCCTGCACAAGGAGGAGACCCTATACCCTTTTAGACAAGTGGCTCAGGAATTCTGGGAGTTGAAGTCCACCAGTCATAAAAGAGCCAAGGTTGTCCACCTCTGATGTAGTCAATGTTGATAGGTTGGATTCAGATGGAGTGGGCCACAGAAAGATCCTTTTCTGCACTAGTGACTTAACCACATTTTCATCATGTCACCCAGAATCAGAATCAGAATAGAGCTGGAAGGGACCTTGGAGGTCTTCTAGTCCAGCCCCCTGCTCAAGCAGGAGACTCTATACCATTTCAGACAAATGGATGTCCAATCTCTTCTGAAAAACCTCCAGTAATGGAGCACCCACAGCTTCTGGAAGCAATTCATTCCACTGGTTAATCGTTCTCACTGTTAGGACGTTTCTCCTTAGTTCTAGGTTGCTTCTCTTCTTGATTAGTTTCCATCTGTTGTTTCTTGAATTGCCTTCTGGTGCTTTGGAGAATAGGTTGACACCCCGCCCCTCTTCTTTGTAGCAGCCCTTCAAATATTGGAAGAATTCTATCATATCACCCCTAATCCTTCTTTCCACTGGACTAAGTAAGCCCAATTCCTGCAACCGTTCTTCACATGTTTTAGCCTTCTTATCATCTTTGTTGCTCTCAGGGCTTTTTTTCTCATAGAACGCTCAGAACGGAGTTCCAGCACCTTTTTTGGATGGAACCTTGTAGGGTAGGCAAGGCGGGTTGTATGACATGTGTGAGTTCCGGCACCTTTTTCTTTTACAAAAAAAGCACTGGTTGCTCTTCTTTGCACCTCTTTCCAGAGTCTCTACATCTTTTTTGTAATATGGTGGCAAAATCCTCTTGGCCTCATCCTGGATGATTGGAGTCAATGGACTGTGCTCCCACAGAAGGAGACCAACACCTTTGATTGACTGCAAATAGTCCCTTCAGAAGCTCAGCCATTTCAATCTTACGCTCCTCTACAGCAGTTCAAATCGAGCATGAATACAGCTCTTACCAGATTTCTCCAGGCACTTTTGAAAGACTTCTTGTGTCTGGTCGTTAAATAGCAAGTAAAAAAGTTCTACTTTAAAATAACCTTAAATGTATTTCTTTCTCATCATGACTTCGTGGATTTTTGTGTCATTTCCTGGGCTCAATCCATCCATTTTCTATACACTCAAAAGAGGCATTTCTCTCCCCTCCCCCTTTCTTCTCTGTTGTGCACAAATGTAATAATAATAATAATAATAATAATAATAATAATAATAATAATAATAATAATAATAATAATAATAATAAGATCATGGCATCCGGCCCTCTCAATTCCTGGCAAATAGATGGGGAAGAAATGGAGGTAGTGACAGATTTTATTTTCCTGGGCTCCAAGATCACCGCAGACGGGGACTGCAGCCAAGAAATTAAAAGACGCTTTCTCCTTGGGAGGAAAGCCATGGCAAATCTAGACAGCACACTAAAAAGCAGAGACATCACCCTGCCAACAAAAGTGCATATAGTCAAGGCTATGGTCTTCCCAGTTGCAATGTACGGCTGTGAAAGTGGGACCATAAGAAAGGCTGAGCGCCAAAGAATTGAGGCCTTTGAACTCTGGTGCTGGAGAAGACTCCTGCGAGTCCCTTGGACTGTAAGGCGATCAAACCGGTCAGTCCTAGAGGAGATCAACCCTGACTGCTCTTTAGAAGGCCAGATCCTGAAGCTAAAACTCAAATACTTTGGCCACCTAATGAGAAGGAAGGACTCACTGGAGAAGAGCCTAATGCTGGGAAAGATTGAGGGCAAGAGAAGAAGGGGACGACAGAGAATGAGGTGGCTGGATGGAATCACTGAAGCAGTAGGTGTGAGCTTAAATGGACTCCAGAAGATGGTAGAGGACAGGAAGGCCTGGAGGAACATTGTCCATAGGGTCGCGATGGGTCGGACATGACTTCGCAACTAACAACAACAACAACAACAACAACAACGATGATGATGATGATGATGGTGGTGGTGGTGGTGGTGGTGGTGGAAGGGAACTTGTAGGTCATCTAATCCAACCCCCTGCTCAGGCAGGAAACCCTACACCATTTCAGACAAATGGCTGTCCAGTCTCTTCTTAAAAACTTCCAGCGTTGGAGCATTCACAGCTTCTGGAGGCAGGTGGTTCCACTGTTCTAATAGTCAGGAAGTTTCTCCTTAGTTCCAGGATGCTTCTCTCTTTGGTTAGTTCCCATCCATTGCTTCTTGTCCTGCCTTCAAGTGCTTTGAAGAATAGCTTGACTCCCTCTTCTTTGTGGCAGCCCCTGAGATACTGGAACACTGCTATCATGTCACCCCCTTGCCTTTCTCTTCATTTAACTAGCCATACCCAATTCCAGCCACTGTTCTTCGTATGTTTTAGCCTTCAGCCCCCTAATCATCTTTGTTGCTCTTCTCTGCACTCTTTCAAGAGTCTCAACATCTTTTTTTTACATCGTGGTGACCAAAACTGGATGCAGGATTCCAAGTGTGGCCTTTCCAAGGCCTTGTAAAGTGGTATCAACACTTCGTGTGATCTTGATTCTGTCCCTCTGTTAATGCAGCCTAGGACTGTGTTGGCTTTTTTTTTGGCAGCTGCAGCAATATTTGCCTTTGTCTTAGCTCTGCTTCCAGATTAGTCCTCGCTTTATTTTACTTACCTTTTGATCCTCCGCGTAATAGTCATGGATTCTCGTGCTTATTTCCCATAGGAAATCTTTTCATCCCCGAAGCAGTGTGTGCAACAAATGGACCATCGTACGTTTATGGATGATGTTCTTACTGGTACTTGAGCTGCTAAAATATGATCCAGCTTCAACTGTAATCATTCTGCATAATTGCAGGTTGTACATCGCCCTTTGGGAACGTGGGACTTTGGGATAAATCATTCTCATCCATTCTCTCTCAGCTTCTCCTGGTGCAGTTGGCTGATTCTTCTTTCTCGTGGCTGCTAAGTGATAGGGGCTGGCTGGGATCAGCTGGTGTACTTTGTAAATGCAGAATGTTCTCACTGCTGTTCTGCATGGCTACTGAACTGGGCCCTGTTGTGACAGGATGCCTGTTCTCTCCCGTTCAGATTAATGAATACAGCTCTCACTGTTAATCCAAAAGCAGTCAAGCTTACATCCAACAATTAGAGTCCAATTTCTATATTCAGATAGCATGCGTGCTATTTGGCAGGCTTTCCCAGATGTTGCTTTGGGATAAAACGGTATGTCTGCCCTGGAAAATGGCTTGGTAATAATTGCTACTCAACTCAGACAGTGAAGGGTAGGTTGCAGAGGCTCCAAGCCAGGATTAACAATCTGGGCTTCAAAGACATGGATAAGCAATGGGGAGGGGTGGGGTGGCAACAGAAGTGTGGGGTTTGTTTGTTTTTCCCCTTTGCAGTTACGCTGAAATTTTTTCACATTTTTACAAGCTGCGTGTGAAAAGCCCTACTCAAATAAGATACCTTCCTGGAGAAAATATAATTTATCCGAGAAGTACATCTAAGCAACAAAACTCATAACTTTATCTATAATGATTTAATCTTCCCTTCAAGAAGGTCATTAGAAGCTTCTCTTCCCTACATGAAGATCAGGTTAGATTTACCTCTGTATAATCTAAACATCTAAGGGACGCGGCGGTTCAGTGGGTTAGGACGCTGAGCTTGTCAATCAAATGGTCGGCAGTTTGGTGGGTCAAATCCCGAGTGCCGCGTAGCAGAGTGAGCACCTGTTATGCGTCCCAGCTTCTGCCAACCTAGTAGTTCGAAAGCACGTAAAAACACAAGTAGAAAAATAGGGACCACTCCGGTGGGAAGGTAACAGCGTTCCGTGCGCCTTGGGCGTCTAGTCATGCCGGCCACATGACCACGGAGACGTCCTCGGACAAGCACTGGCTCTTCGGCTTTGAAATGAAGATGAGCACCGGCCCCTAGAATCAGAAACAACTAGCACGCATTTACCTTTACCTTAATCTAAACATAGTTTAATTTGATAATCACTATTTTTATTTGAATCATTTTCAAGAACAGAGGGGTGGACCAGAATAGAGGTGGAAGGGACCTTGGAAGTCTTCTAGTCCATCCCCCTGCTCAAACAGGAGATCCTCTAGCATTTCAGACAAGTGGCTGTCCAGTCTCTTCTTAAAAACCTCCAGTGATGAAGCACCCACAACATCTAGAGGCAGGTAGTTCCACTGGTTATTTGTCCTCACTTTTAGGAAGTTTCTCCTTAATTCCAGGTTGCTTCTCTCCTTTATTAGTTTTCATCCATTGTTTCTTATCCTGTCCTCTGGTGCTTTCGGAAAATACATTGACAACCCCCCCCGCCTCCTTTTTGTGGAAACCTCTCAAATACTGAAATACTGCTATCATGCTCCCCCTAGTCCTTCTTTTCTCTAGACTGGCCAAATCCTGCAATCAATCTTCATATGTTTTAGTCTCCAGGCCTTTAATCATCTTTGTTGCTCTTCTTTGCACTTTATTTTTCCTCCCCAAAGTCTCAACATCTTTTTTGTAATGTAAATATAAAACAACAATATAGAACATCTACCATTCTACTATTGTTGGAAATAAACAGGAATCAGGCCAAACAGCTCAGAGCAAATTAATTGAGTCCTGACTCATGTTATATGCCACTTTCTTGAATATTTTCAAAAGGGACAGTCCCGGGTGCATCAACAGAGGGATAGCCTCAAGATCACAAGAACTGATCACTTGGAAAACTGCATCCAATTCCTGTCACCATGATATAATAAAGATGCTGAAACCCTAAAAAGCATACAGAGAAGAGCAACAAATATGATCAGAGATCTGGAGGCTAAACCATATGATGGATGGCTAAGGGATCTAGGTATGTCTGGGTACGAAGGGAAGGGCTGCTACAAAGAAGAGGGGGTCCCCTTATTCTCCAAATCACCTGACAAGGTGCATTAGATCAGGGGTCCCCAACCCCCAGGTTCGTGGATTGGTACTGGGCCGTGGCATGCCAGCAACTGGTCTGCACAAACAAGCAAAGCCCCATTCTCGGGATGCAGACAGCACACAAAACCATACACACTCCTGTCCACAGAAAAACTTCTCTCCATGGAACCAGTCCCTGGTGCCCAAAAGGTTGGGGACCTCTGCTTGTTAAAGAGAGAAGCAACCTAGAACCAAGAAGAAATTTCCTGACAGTTAGAACAATTAATCAGGGGAACAACCTGCCTGCAGAAGTTGTGAATGCTCCAACCCTGGAGGTTTTCAAGAAAAGATTGGACAACCCATTTGTCTGGCATAGCATAAGGACTTCTTTCTTTGGTATGGGGTTGGACTAGAAGACCTCTAACATCAATTCCAGCCCTAGGAGTCTATGTTTCTATGGGACAGAGGAGGCAAAAACAAGAATCTATTAATGGTCTCCTTTCTCCAACTGCCCAGGAATTTAGGATACACTTTCTCCAGGGTGAGGCTTTTTCCATTGTGCTTGAGATTGGACTAGTTGCAGTGGTGGGATTCAGCCAGTTCGCACCAGTTCGGCAGAACCGGTCACTAATTTTTTGGTTGCCCAGGCCCAGAATGGTCTTCCGGAAGTGGCCTCCACACAGAGAACCAGCTGTTCCCATATTTGAATCCCACCACTGACTAGATGGTCCAGTTCCATGAGGACAGAAGGTCTTTGTAAACATCCCATCATACAGAGCCCCTTCATGGGGAAGAAATGGAGGTAGTGACAGATTTTATCTTCCTGGGCTCCAAGATCACCGCAGATGGGGACTGTAGCCAAGAAATTAAAAGACGCTTGCTCCTGGGGAGGAAAGCCATGGCAAATCTAGACAGCACACTAAAAAGCAGAGACATCACCCTATCAACAAAAGTGCGTATAGTCAAGGCCATGGTCTTCCCAATGTATGGCTGTGAAAGTTGGACCATTAAAAAGGCCGAGCACCAAAGAATCGAGGCCTTTGAACTATGGTGCTGGAGAAAACTCCTGTGAGTCCCTTGGACTGCAAGGTGATCAAACTAGAGGAGATCAAACTAGAGGTGATCAAACTAGAGGAGATCAACCCTGACTGCTCTTTAGAAGGCCAGATCCTGAAGCTGAAACTCAAATCCTTTGGCCACCTAATGAGAAGGAAGGACTCACTGGAGAAGAGCCTAATGCTGGGAAAGGTTGAGGGCAAGAGAAGAAGGGGACGACAGAGAATGAGGTGGCTGGTGTTCTGTACCAGCCTACTACCGGCCCTGCAGATAAGGCAGAGACAACCCCTTTACAAGAAGGCAAGAGGCTGGAACTAAGCCTGCCAAATTTATGGACACAAAAGCAAACAGAGCAAAAACAAGACACGAACCATGAAACAGGAGCTATTCAAACGGTTGCCTTCAGCAAACCAGCCCTCCCACGCATTTCCCTTTTATACAGTTCAGGGCGTGGCTTCTCTCTGCCTCCTTCCGAGGTGCCCCATTGCCTTCGTCTGTTTACTCCTGATTGACTGCCTCCTGCGTCGGGCGTCCTTGAACAGGGCCAGCTGTGGGTCATCTTCATCCACGCTGTCAGGCTCACACAGCTGGGTCTGCGTCGTAACCAGGTGGGAGGGGCCTGGCTGAGGGCTCTCATCAGCAAGCTCTCCAACACCCTCAGCAACCTCTCCAACACCCCCCTCCTTCTCCTCTGAATCGTCCGACCCAACTGCCGAACCCACAGGCTGACCCTGAATCACAACAGCTGGATGGAGTCACTGAAGCAGTAGGCGTGAGCCTAAAGGGACTCCAGAAGATGGTAAAGGACAGGAAGGCCTGGTGGAACATTGTCCGTGGGGTCGCGATGGGTCAGACATGACTTTGCAGCTAACAACAACAACAACATCATCGTCATAGAGAGCTGTCGTCTGAATGGGACCAGCCACAGTGCAACCAAAGGGCTGTCATATGTAATCAGTTTAATTCATCCTGAGTAGCATCTTTCAACTTCTGCAGTAGACCTGAGTTGGACAGGTGGGCAACCCCTTCAGAGACGGTTCCAGACTTGGTTTCATTAGGAAACATATTGGCTTCTCTCTTTTTCCTGCATCTCCTCGGTCTTTCTCCTGTTCAGCGCTGGCTCCATCTGTCCCTCTTGCATGGATTATAATAAGGACATTTGTATTTCTTCCGTTCTCGGGCTGTATGAGAAGCAAGCTTTCAATGGAGAACTCTGATATTGCTTGACAGAAAGATCTTGTGGGTGCCTTGCCGTCAGGAGAAAATAAAATGTAATGAAAGAGGCGAAGCATTTCCATGGCAGTAAGAATGCTGGTTATAGAAGAGCACTGAAAGATGATATCTTTCAGCCACAAAGAGAACAAACTCTCTTCCATATGTAAATGCTTTCAGGGCAGAAAAATTTGTGAGAAGATCTCTGGTTTTAGTTGATAAACCCCACTTTTAATTTATTTTTTTAATCCAATGAATCTAATAAGCCAAATGGGGACAGTGCAGTCAGGCATCGAGGAGATGTTGGTTAGTTATAAAGGATTTATGTAACCCCCCTTCAGGAGGATTCTCAGTCCAGTTGACAGAATCTGAAAACAGATTAAAAATGATTTTGTTAAAAAGACAGGAAACATTATTTGAAAAGCAAAACCTGTAGAAGCAGCCTCCAGAAACAAATAACAAATTCACTGGAGATTGAATAGAGAAAGTTGAACTCCAAAAGTTGTTGTTGTTGTTGTTTGCAATAGCATCTTTGCCTGTCACCAAACTCCCACCTAAATGCATTTCAGGTATTTCTGATATGCCAGAGAAGAGGTAATGGAGGATACACCTGGCCCCGTGGAACTAAATTGGAGATGAGACACAAAAAAAACCACAACCCAAATTTAAATAACACCTACACTGACAAAGTTGATAAAGAATGAAGGCTGCAAAGATCTTAGTCACAAATCATCCTGGTTCTTTGCAACTGCTCCCAAATTTAGGAGTAACATTTTAAACCAATGATAATTGGCTTCAGAAAAGTAAGATGCCAAACAAGTATATTTTTCACTCATAGAGTTGCATCACTGCAGGCATGCTCCTCCAGTCACAATCAATGTTTAGAACAGGGCTACTAGGAAACCTAGGAAATTCTAAGTGAGCCAAGTAAAATATCTCTTGCAGGAAAATTGATAACAATGGCAACCAAATAAGACAAGAAAAGAAACAACGGATGGAAACTAATCAAGGAGGGAAGCAACCTAGAACTAAGGGGAAATTTCCTAGCGGTGAGAACAATTAAGGAGTTGTGGTTGCTTCAACATAGGAGATATTTAAGAAGAGTTTGGACAACCGTTTGTCTGGAATGGTATAGGTCCATGGTGGAAAACCTATGGCACGCGTGCCACAGGTGGCACGCAAAGCCCGCTCTGTGGGCATGTGTGCCATCATCCCAGTCCTAGGCCTTCAAGATGGGTTTTATAAAAGTTTTTGCTTTAGGCCTCCGCCGCTAAGTTCAATCAATCAATTTCAACTTCTTGCGGGGGGAAAAAGGAACTCGCAAAGTTGGAATTGATTGAACTTTTTAGTCCCACCTAGTCTGCTGTTACCACCGCAGCCATGCCTAACCAATGGGCCATGCCCACTGAATGGGCCACGCCCACCCAATAGGCTATGCCCACTCAATGGGCCACGCCCAGCCAATGGGCCACACCCACTCGGCACCCGACGATACATAAGTGGGTTTTGGGTTGCAGTTTGGGTTCTCGGTCTCTAAAAGGTTTGCCATCACTGGTATAGGGTTTCCTGCGTGATCAGGGGGGTGGGACTAGAAGACTAGTCTGCTATTCTGTTACTCTGTCAATAAACAAGTTAAACTAATGTTAAAGAAATGGTAGAATAGAACCGTTTAAGAAAGGATGCTAAAGGAGGGACGAAAGGAAATGTGAATGAGAAAATTAAAATAATGTTGAAGAAACTGTGGCATTGACTTTTCCCACATTGAATTGTGTCACAGTGAGTTGTCCCATGGCCAGATGGTGTTGAAAGAAAAATCGTCATCAGGGTCCAGTCCAAGACGGGAATAAACAACATGGAGACTGCTTTAGAAAGATGGTTGTAGTTTATTGAAGAGAGGAAGATGGCTCTGCGGGAAAAAAAAACAAAAACTGACCACATGGAGAAGAGTGGTGGGCTTTTAAACCTTCTGGGGCTCTTGAGGTTGCTTCCTGTTCCTGTTTGAGGCTTTGTATTTCCTGTGTCATGCACTTTGACCTGAGTCTGAGCGTGCCCTTTTGGTATTGGTAGGTTAATCCTATTATATCTCTTATCCTTAGAATTTGGATGGGGACGCGGTGGCTCAGTGAGTTAGGACGCTGAGCCTGTTAATCAGAAAGTCAGCAGTTTGGCGGGTCAAATCCCGAGTGCCGCGTAACAGAGTGAGAGCCTGTTACTCGTCCCAGCTTCTGCCAACCTAGCAGTTCAAAAGCACGTAAAAATGCAAGTAGAAAAATAGGGACCGCTACGGTGGGAAGGTAACAGCGTTCCGTGCGCCTTTGATGTCTAGTCATGCGTCTAGTCATCACCACGGACACGTCCTCGGACAAGCGCTGGCTCTTTGGCCTTGAAACGGAGATGAGCACCGGCCCCTAGAGTTGGAAATGACTAGCACACATGTGCGAGGGAACCTTTACCTTTATGTAGATTTTAGGGGTCTTTGTCTTCCTAATCCAAACTTCCTGAATGGATTATTGAGTTTGTATTTCTAAAACCTGGCCTCTGCCTAGGGGCTGGGACTTATTTCTGGAGGCTGGTTTCTGTCCTTTTTTAAAGATCTTCTCCATTATTCCTTTGGGGAAATATATTCCCAAAATATTTCTTTCTCTAGATTCTTCGCACAATGGCTACGGTGAGTTGTCCATGCTGGGTTGGCCCGTCCAAACATTGAATTCTGTTGACCCTTATCTAACCTCAGGCAGGTGCTAACCTTTAGTTGAGAAGATTCCTCTCCATAGGCTGGCAATAAACCCATTTAATCACATGTGCAGAGTTGGTTTTTCAAGCCTGACAGGTTTGAACAGATAACTCCAGAAGAAGGCTTCTGAAATTAGACCATCAAAATAAGCATGGATGAAATGGAGTTGCAGACTACCTCAGGACTTCCTGTTGCTACCATCGCCTCCCCTAAAGGAATATTATTTTAATCACATGGATGTTCTTGGGAAGGATATTCAAGTCTGTGTGCATTACTCGCAAAGGTCTTCCAGAAAGAAAAATGTTTCACTTGGTAATTGCATGCCTTTTCTGGAAAATAATGAAAAGCGAATGACTGCTGGCTTTTGAGTTTAGAAACAGAGCAGATTTGTGTCTCCTTAATCAAGGGGGGGATAAGTGTCCTAAAAGTACAGGCAGGGCCTCTTTAAAAGGGACTTGAGTAGGTCTGGCTAACAGACCTTCTCAACTCTGGATAACAGATCTTCTCAAGTCAAGATGGGGTCCACTTATTTTGCAAAGTACCTGAAGACAGGATGAAAAGCAACGGATGGAAACTAATCAAGGAGAGAAGCAACCTAGAACTATGGAGAAACTTCCTGACAATGATAAAAATTAACCAGTGGGACAACTTGTGGGTGTTACATCACTGGAGGTTTTGAAAAAGAGACTGGACAGCCATTTGTCTTGGAATGGTGCAGTCTCCTGTTTGAGCAGAGGGTTGGACTAGAAGACCTCGTAAGTCCTTTGCGGCTCTATTCTGACAAACATTAATTTGTTCTGTTGCTGTGTGTACACATGTACAAATAGAGTATACCCACACACTGAAAATAAGCCTACAAAACAGGCTGGCAGCATTGCACAGATAAAGCAAAAAACAAAAATTAAATTAAATTAGGATGCTGCCCTTGTCCCGAGGGATACAAATCCTCCGTAAACTGATTGATGGAAGAAGACCAACGGGTAGCCCAATTTACATCCCCTGGCTTGATGTATGAAACACAAAGGTGCTGAAGCTGTCACTTAAGGTGTGCTGGAATTGAAGGAACTGCAACATCCATCCACTTTCTCCCAGACAGGCCTTCTGTTCGGAAGACTACGAAGACATGACAGATAAAGAAAAGCAGAAGTGACCTTATCATTCTGAGATAGGCTGGTGGTGGACAGTCCCATTCTAAAAAGGCCAACAGATGAGCTTGAATATGAGGAGAGGAGCAGTAAATATGCTTATGCTAAGAAGCAATAAATTAAAGACGTTTATCAGGCTAGGAAAGAAAAATCACCCAGACCATTATTGTAAGATGTCCAGCAAATAAAAAATTATGTGCAAATCCATCTGGTTTGACACCACCATTTTCACTGATCGGCTTCTAAATGCATTGAGGTTTGGATTGGCTTCTGAGCTTTGGTGGGGTGCAGAGGAGGAACACCCCAAAGCCACTCAAATATGCCTACCCCAAATTCAGCCATTCTCAGGGACTGAGATTTTCAGAGTGAAATTACACTAAACGAATTGCTTGTCGATATTTTCTATTTACAGTTTAGACTTTTTTTTTAAGTCACCCAACTCAACCATGGCTCTACACATTTCTGGAGAAGGTACCTGAGAAGGAAACTGATGCAGGAAACAGATTACCTCCTACTTTGGGGTAAGGTAGAATAGAATAGAATACTGTAGAATAGAATAGAATAGAATAGAATAGAATAGAATAGAATAGAATAGAATAGAATAGAATAGAATAGAATAGAATAGAATAGAATAGAATAGAATAGAATAGAATAGAATAGAATAGAATAGAATAGAATAGAATAGAATAGATGGAAGGGAAGGGAAGGGAAGGGAAGAGAACAGAAGGGAAGGGAAGGGAAGGGAAGAGAAGAGAAGAGAAGAGAAGAGAAGAGAAGAGAAGAGAAGAGAAGAGAAGAGAAGAGAAGAGAAGAGAAGAGAAGAGAATATAGAGGATAAGATAAGATAGAATAGAATAGAATAGACCAGAGAAGAGAAGAGAAGAGAAGAGAAGAGAAGAGAAGAGAAGAGAAGAGAAGAGAAGAGAAGAGAAGAGAATATAGAGGATAAGATAAGATAGAATAGAATAGAATAGAATAGAATGGAATGGAATAGAATAGAATAGAATAGAATAGAATAGAATAGAATAGAATAGAATAGAATAGAATAGAATAGAATAGAATAGAATAGAATAGAATAGAATAGAGAAGAGAAGAGAAGAGAAGAGAAGAGAAGAGAAGAGAAGAGAAGAGAAGAGAAGAGAAGAGAAGGAGATCATCTAGTCCAACCCCCTGCTCAGGCAGGAAACCCTATACTATTTCAGACAAACGGCTGTCCAGTCTCTTCTTAAAAACTTCCAGTGTTGGAGCATTCACAACTTCTGGAGGCAGCTTGTTCCACTGATTAATCGTTCTTATGACCGTATGCTGAAAGGCATGGGACACTGTTACTTTCCCGCCAAAGTGGTACCTATTAATCTACTCACATTTGCATGCTTTCAAATTGCTAGGGTGGGCAGGAGCTAAGGCATGAGTGCTCACCCCCATCTTGTGGGGCATTTGGATCTCCAACCTGGGAAGCTGTCAGCTTTCAGCCGACAAACTCAGTGTCCCGAACACCTGAGAGCCTTCTGGGTAGTTCCTAGTTATCCAGCAAACAAGATAAGTCACTTCGTCCTTTCATTCCAATCACTGGCTTCTCTCCATCCTATTGATGCCAGTTCTCCCCTGGTGGATATCTCTTTCTGGCAAAGAAACTTCCATTCTCTTAATCCAACAGCCCCAGGACCAACAATGATATAGTGCTTATCACTCACTTTTTGCACCAGTGGAGAAAAAGCCCGTTGGCCTGAATTGCAAGTTTTTTGTCTTCTGAATCAGATCATGGGAACTCTCTGAAGCTTTTTACATGCAGGAGTGAAAATTTGTCTTAGAATTAAGATCCAGTATTTTTTTTTACGGTAGCATATGCTACCAATCTAGACAGCACCCTAAAAAGCAGAGATGTCACCCTGCCAACAAAAGTGCCTATAGTCAAGGCTATGGTCTTCCCAGTTGCAATGTATGGCTGTGAAAGTTGGACCATAAGAAAGGCCAAGCACCAAAGGATTGAGGCCTATGAACTATGGTGCTGAAGAAGACTCCTGCGAGTCCCTTGGGCTGCAAGGCGATCAAACCGGTCAGTCCTAGAGGAGATCAACCCTAACTGCTCTTTAGAAGGCCAGATCCTGAAGCTAAAACTCAAATACTTTGGCCACCTAATGAGAAGGAAGGACTCCCTGGAGAAGAGCCTCATGCTGGGAAAGGTTGAGGGCAATAGAAGAAGGGGACGACAGAGAATGAGGTGGCTGGATGGAATCACTGAAGCAGTAGGCATGAGCTTAAATGGACTCCAGAAGATGGTAGAGGACAGGAAGGCCTGGAGGAACGTTGTCCATGGGGTCGCGAGAGGTCGGACACGACTTCGCAACTAACAACAACAACATGCTACCAATTCTTGTTTGCCAATTGTGAGCAATTATGTGGCTAGTTTAGTCCCCATATGTGGGCAGGAGCAGAGCCCCCTGATTGTGCAAGACCCCAAAAAACTGAACAAGCAACTCATTTTGAAGACACAGTTTGAGCCCTTCAAATTCTGAACTTCCACAAAGTTTGGTAAAAAAAAATTCTCCTTTACATCCGCACTATCCATTTGGAGCATCTCCTGAGAGGAAGAACGTTTCAGAATTGCCTGTGTGTTTTAGAATTTATTACAAACTCCTGCAAAGTATGAGCCGGTTGGCCCCCTCAATTTATTCCGCATTAATTCTCAGGAATAAATTTGGCTTTTCCCAACTTGAAATGCCTCTCACAAGTAAAGACAAAATGAAAAAAAAACATAATCAAGTGCCACCCACTGGCTCACGAGGGAACCCAAAATACATCTATAAAGGAGGAACAGCCATAAAGGATAGAAATGAAGCTTGTCCTAGTCTGGTCACACATTTAGCTGATGCATGTGTACCTGTTGCAAATTGTACCTCTCTCAGAATCACTTTCATGCGGCTGGCAGCCATGGCTGTTGCAAGCTGATTTCTCAGCCGATCGGATCTTTTCTTCTTCAGAAGGCACAGATTGGTTGAAATAACAGAATAACCACGGAGGGACCACGGAGGCCTTCTAGTCCAACCCTCAGCTCTGTGCCATTTCAGACAAATGGCTGTCCAATCTCTTCTTAAAAACCTCCAGTGTTGGAGCTCCCACAACTTCTGGAGGCAAGTCGTTCCATTGATTCAATCAATCAGTCTGAATAGAGCTGGAAGGGACCTTGGAGGTCTTCTAGTCCATCCCACTGCTCAAGCAGGAGACTCTATACCATTTCAGGCAAATGGCTGTCCAGTCTCTTCTTAAAAACTTCCAGTGATGAAGCACCCACAACATCTGGAGGCAGGTAGTTCCACTGGTTAATTGTTCTAATTGTCAGGAAGTTTCTCCTTAGTTCTAGGTTGCTTCTCTCCTTGATTAGTTTTCATCCATTGTTTCTTGTCCTGCCTTCTGGTGCTTTGGAAAATAAATTGACCACCACCCCCCTCTTCTTTGTGGCAGCCCCTCAAATGCTGGAAGACTGCTATCATGTCCTCTCCAGTCTTTCTTTTCTCTAGACTGGCCATATCCAAGTCCTGCAGCCGTTCTTCATATGTTTTCATCTCCAGGCCTTTAATCATCTTAGTTGCTCTTCTTTGCACTTTTTTTTTCAGACTCTCAATGTCTTTTTTGTAATGTGGTGACCAAAACTGGATGCAGTATTCCAGGCGTGGCCTTACTAAGGCCTTACTAAAGCAGTGCTAATACTTCACATGATTTTGTTAATTGTTCTGTCAGGAAAAGTTGGAAAATTAAGGGAGCCAACCCACCGATTCCTTTTCAACAGTGGTCTTCTGTCTTCCAGGGATGATTGTGGGCAACCAGCCACAAAGCATCAACGAACTGTTGCCTGTCATACCCACCATATTAACCACCATGGAAGAAACTCAGAAGCCTATATAGAATACAAAAGATGTTAATTTTAATATTCACCGATGATGGGAACTTGTTTATAATCCCAGGCTTTACTACTAGTCTTTGGACATTTTCATTCCTAGAATTTGGCTCATCCTGTTCTGTTCCAGCCTATGACAGGCCCTGTTTGTGTGACAGGAAAAACCGCTTTTTCCTTTTGACAAATTAATAGGCTGGGGAAAAAACCCAACCCAAATTTATTTACAGTTACAAAATGATAAAGTCTTTCAAACAAAAAAAGCAGCAGAATATTTTCTTCAATAAATGTTTCAAAACATCAAACAAGAGTCAACAAACAAGAGTCAAACAGATTAGCAAGAACAGACCAGGATTCTCTTTGAATGTCTCCAAACGGTTGCCTTCAGCAACCAGCCCCGCCCACACCTTCCCCTTTTATGATCTGTCCCAAGGCTTCTCGATGCCTTCTCCTCCTTTCACTGAGTTGCCTCATAGATTTTCTCTGCTCTGCTCTGCTGCATTGCCTTCTGCTTCTAGTGTCTCTGAACCGATTCAGCTGTGACTCCTCTGAGTCCGACCCCTCCTCCTCACACAACTGAGCCTCATGAGGGACACAATTGGAGGGGCCAGGCTGAAAGTCCTGCAGTGCATCAGAGCCTCCCACTGACACCAAAGGCTCTCCGAACCCCTCCTCCTCCTCCTCCTCCTCAGATTCATCGGACTCAGCTGCTGGGAGCACAGGCTGACACTGAATCACAACACATCCAATCTTTCAACACAAAATATTACTTCAGCCTAATATTTACAGAACATTTGTTCCCAGTAATAATGTGACTCCTAAAGCCAAAGTTTTAGAAAGGACCACAGGGGTAAATCTGACCCAACTTTCTACAATGTCAGGAAAGTCAATTAAATCATTTGTTTGCTTCTCCCATCTTTACTCTTTCTCCTTCTCTCTCTCTCACCTACCCTCCCCCACACACCTTGTGAAGAGGATACCACGCATACACACATTTATTTAATGTTCTTCAATTTGATGATATTTAGGATTGCTGACTTACAGACTCTGGATATCCTGGGTCACAATGGACAAACACAACTTGGTGTCACCAAGCTGGTAGGCAGTATACAGTTAAAGGGGCAATGAATTATGAAATGGGGCTAAATATTTTAGTCCAAAATATACGAACCACTTATTACCTTGGATATTTTTTTAAAAACCATACTCAGTGAACTGAAAAATATCATGTCCTTTTTTGGCACTGAGATTTTCTGCTGCCTTTAAATTTGCAATCATTCTCGTTTCCTTTTCCTCACTCCCCCAACGCCCTAGAGTTAGTAATGAACGTTGCATTTCTCTGAATGCTATTAATCACAACTGTGGTACAAAGTGAATTAACTACTCTTCACTGGGATCTTTAAGGATGCCATAAAAAACATGTCCATACCAAGACTTCATAAACAAGCCTGTGAGCTCTTGGCAAAATCAGCATTCAAAGTATCTCTTCTGCAGCTTTTATAAATTCAGGGTGCCTTTTCTGACTGCCTGTGCTAGAGCGGAGGAAGCAATTTTTCTCCTAAAGTTAATATTATAACTCCTCCAAACTCTGCTTTAGAGAGTGTAATAAAATAAATGATCAAAGCATCTCTCTCTCTCTCTCTCTCTCTCTCTCTCTCTCTCTCTCTCTCTCTCTCTCTCTCTCTCTCTCCCTTTCACACGCACACGCACACAAACACACAAACATACAAACAAAAGCCTAATGGTTATGTAGAAGGAAAAATCTTCATCAGGGTCCAGTCCAAGCCGGGAATAAACAACATGGCGACTGCTTTAGAAAGAAGGTTGCAGTTTATTGAAGAGGAGAGCCAAACAGGAAGATGGCTCTGGAAGAAAAGAGAGAGCGAGCACATGTAGGGAGTGGGTTTTTATACCCTCTGGGGCTCTTGAGGTTGTTTCCTGTTCCTGTTTGATGCTTTGTATTTCCTGTGTCATGTATTCTGACCTGAGTCTGGGTGTGCCCTTTGGCATCTGTGGGTTAATCCTATTATGTCTCCTGTCCTTAGAATTTGGGTCCTTAGAATGTAGATTTTAGGTGTCTTTCTCTTCCCAATTTCTAGCTTCCTGGCTCCAATCTTCCTGACTGGATTATTACATCTGCATTTCTAAAAGCTGGTTTTTGCTGAGTTGTCTGGATGGGGGTGGGGGTGGGAAGAAGTGTCTGCCTTTGTTAAAAGATCTTCTCCATTATTCCTTTGTGGAAATATATTCTGCCTTTTTAATTTCCCCAAAAATATTTCTTTCTCTGGATTCTTCCCACAGTTAATATTAAGCCTTGTGGGGAAAGCTGTATAGGTACCCCTCAACTTAATGAGCCCCAAAGAAGTGAAAGGTCTTCAAGGAAAACAAAAGTCCAGTTGCCTTTTGAAAGGAAAAAAAAAGCACCTTTGGGACAACTTGCCAAAAGGTGTACAATCTCCCTTCTCCGTTCTCCTCCAGCCCATAAATATTGGGACAACACCTTACACCAGTCCTGTGAAAAGGATGCTGCCATTTCTTTGACAAGGAAGCCCGGAAAGTTATCTTCATTCCTATAGGGCAGGAAGATTATATTAAGAATACTGTAAGGTTAGCAAAGCAAGAAACAAACCTTCAGATAAATAAATATATTGGACATTGGAAAGCTACCATAGAGAGAAAAGGTAAATTTCCTGATGTGGAATCGTGGAATAAAGGGAACCAACTATCATGGGTAACTGCCTAGTTGGCTGCTATGAAATTCATGTTGCTATTAGGTATTTGGACTTTTGCACTGTGGAAATGAAGCCTTTCAGGAATAAAGCTACCCTGTTTTCATTTCAAAGACAAGCAATAAGTGGAATTATAACTGTTTCTGAACACCCGAAGCAGGAATAATCAGCTCGTTGCAACCAGCCAACTGTCCTGAGGCTCTTAAAATAAGAAGTTTGCTTTATCTTCCACCTGAGAATCTCTACAATTTGTAGCCAAGGATCCAGCTAGGCGGAAGAGACTGATTATGTCGCTAATAAATAGAGCGAGCGGCAATGAGGAGAGAGTATATAATGGAAGTAAATTAAGGCAACTTTAAGGTGGAAGAAAACAGTAGCTCATTCCATTTGATAACCAAATAAATAAGGGACTTTTTATGGAGCATGTTATGCATAAAAATACTCTCCCCGTAGAGAAATAAGTTAACGTTGCTGAAATATCCTTCAGTTATCTGTTTGGTTTAACCTGGACAAACAGCTGGTTTGAAGAATAGGTATCGCATAACTCTTTCATATGCATTAGTTGTTAAAGACAAGTGCAATAAATAGCTATTTTTAAAACCCTATATCTACTTGCTTATCCAAAGAAAGAACAAGAAACAGGTCCCTTCCTTTAAATTGCCTTCATTGTTGTTATTTCTGATTTACCCAATACACAGAGTACATAAGTTTTTTTCCTTTAAGTCCAGTTAAGTTACTAGATCCCATAATTAAGTTATTTGTAGCAATAGCACTTACAGTAGACTTATATACCACTTCACAGTGCTTTACAGCCCTCTTTAAGTGGTTTACAAAGTCAGCATCTTGTCCCCCCCCCCCAGCAATCTGGGTCCTCATTTTACCAACCTCGGAAGGATGGAAGGTGGAGTCAACATTGAGCCCCATCAGGATTGAACTCCAGATTGTGGGCAGAATTTGCCCGCAATGCTACATTCAATGCTACATTTAAAATGCCCTGTAAACCGCCCTGAGTCCTTCGGAAAAGGGCGGTATATAAATCTAATAAAATTAAATTAAAATTCTAACCACTGCACCACAAGGGCTCCTATCTTATTTCACATGATTAGAGGGATAGAATCAAGATCACATGAAGTGTTAGTACCACTTCATAATGCTTTGATAAGACTATACGTAGAATATTGCATCGGATTTTGGCCACCATGATGTAAAAATGAAGTTGAGACTCTAGAAAGACTACAGAGAAGAGCAAAAAAGACTATTAGGGGACTGGAGGCTAAAACATATAAAGAACAATTGCAGAAATTGGATATGCCTAGTTTAATGGGGGGGAAGGAGTAGGGGTGACATTAAAGCAGTGTTCCAATATCTCAAGGGCTGCCCCAAAGAAGAGGCAGCCAAGCTATTCTCCAAAGCACCTGAAGGCAGGACAAAGAAGCAATGGATGGAAACTCATCAAGGAGAGAAGCAACCCGGAACTAAGGAGAAATTTCCTGACAGTGAGGACAATTAACCAGTGGAACAACCTGCCTCCAGAAGGTGTGGGCACTTCGTCAGTGGAGGTTTTTAAGAAGAGATTGGTCAATCGTTTGTCTGAAATGCTATAGGGTTTCCTGCTTGAGCAGGAGGTTGAACTAGAAAAACTCCTAGGTCCCTTCCATCTCCGTCATTCTGATTATGTATCTTATTTCTTATCTTATTGCACAAGATCGGCTGCTAGCTTCTTTCTGAAAATCCATCCACACTCACCACCCCCTGCTGAAATCTCTGTCCCCAAGTGGAGTACAGAAGCATGTTTTTTTTTAAAAAAAAAAGAAGATACATCTACGTGTTTCTTCCCCTCTTGTCAGAATTGGCCATTCTTTAGTTCACGCTGGCTAGAACAACAAGCCAAAGCAACAGCATCTGTTATGCACTTCCCTCTTTCACTTGTTCTGTTTGATACCTTTCTTTAGTGGCAGGTTGGTGGCTCTGTTGGCTGGCCTTGTTGCTTTATTTTGAATGCAGCCTTTCTACTTTATGACTGAGCCACGGTGCTAAATCTTAGGGTTTTAAGGGAGTCCTTGTGGAAGAATTGTATAATCTCATGGAAATGGCCTAAGAGCTCGTTAATGCTATGCTGGTCGTGACACTGTCACTCCGTCGGCACTTGGAGTTATTTGCTATATATTCAGAAAAACCTGTGTCATCCTCCTGGCTGCCAGACTGTCAGATTTTCATAGGGAGTGGGGGGGGGATGTCAATTTCCGTCTGGGTTGCCTAAACCTCCAAAATGCTGTCTGAATATAAAGCCTGCAAAATGCAGCAACCTTCAGTCGCTCAGCTTTTCTGCTCTCAATTTCAATAGTTTCATTGACGTTCCTCGGTTAATTTATTTCCCTTTCACCAGTAGCGTTGGAAACATTCTCAGATCATCAATATTTGGGGAATTTAAATGTCTAAATTGTTTATAGCCCAAAGACCACCGAGTCATGACGGCAAGGATGCTCTGATAGCCACCCGTAGCCTTCACGATAACTTCATCTCATCTGGCAGGCTTACCAACTTTTAATCAAATTCTCCCCCCAGTTTCACAGACAAAAAGAAAGAAAGAAAGAACTTGGGTTTCAGAAGCGACAGGGACAATCTGCAGTTGACAATGGCATCTTTTCTCATATATCCTATATCCTATTTCATTTTTGGATGGAAAAGACCAGCATAAAGAGACTATTTTGCCCCATGTCCTCTCAAGAAAATGAATCCTCCCAGGAAGCAACATTTGTATAAAGACTCAAAGATGATCATGATTATCATAATCGCGATGATGATGATGGTGATGCTCATGATGAGCGTGATGAGCATGATGAGCATGATGATGATTATGATGAGCGTGATGATGATCATGATGATCGTGATGATGATCATGCTCATCATAATGATGATCATGATGATCATGGTGATCATTATCATGCTCATCATCATCATCATCATCATGCTCATCATCATGAGCATGAGCATCATGAGCATCAACATCATCAGCACGATGAGCATCATCATCATGAGTATCATCATCATCATGCTCATCATGAGCATCATGAGCATCAGCAGCAGCAGCATGATGACCATCATCATCATGAGCATCATCATGATCATCATGGTCATCATCATGATCATCATCATCATGATCATCATCACCATCATGACATTACAGTGGTGATAAGTGTCCTCTTAGAAGATTTAAAAGATTGGTTTAGAGACATCAACATGGTTCCAATTTTGTCAGTGTGGTCACCACGGTTGATACAGACCAATGTTGACAGTGACCAGAATCAATACAAACTTCATAGAACATGATGATGATGATATCTATTCAGTCATGTCTGACTCTTGGTGATTCTATGGGCCAGGTCTCTCCACATCTTCCAATCTTGCACTACTTCCTTGAGTTTTTCTTTGCTTTGGTTGGTGTCCAGCCAGCTTGTTCCTTGGTTTCCTTTTACCACGAACTCTTCCAAGCATAATTGCTTCCTCCAGTGAATTCTCCTGCATGACATGGCCAAAATAACTGAGTCGCAGTTTGGTGATTTTGCCAAAACACTCAAGGCCACTTAATAATTGAGAGCACAATAGAGGATTCTGAAGCACCTCCACTGTCAAGAATTTAAATGGACAGATGGAAGAACAAATGTGAAGGATTCCTAGAAAAACACATTTCCTTTTTTTTCCCTTGATCCCATGATTTCATGGATAAGTGTTCTGTAATTGACACCACCTCGTATCCTTTTGTAGGTCAGAGAAGGGGTAGCATGCAATTAAAAAAAACTAATTCTGTAACTGAATGTCCTAAACAAACTCAACGCATATTGTCCGTTGGAATGTAGATGCATACAGTATCTGCACTTAGATCTGCAGTAGACTTTACCTCCAGTCGGAAGTGACAGAACTATTTCTGCACAGGGGAAAGTCACTGAAAACTAGCTCCAGACCTGGGCTATTCCACAACATGGTTTTTGAGATCTGGTTGATCCTTCTCTCTGGTGGCTCAGTGGTTTACTTGAACCCAGAGTAAATCTGTAGTTTTGATGCAGTGTTTTAGCTTTGCTGGGGTTACAAGTGGTCCAATTTTTCATTGGCAGCGTTGAAGGAAAAATCTTCATCAGGGTCCAGTCCAAGCCGGGAATAAACAACATGGAAACTGCTTTAGGAAGAAGGTTGCAGTTTATTGAAGAGGAGAGACAGAGAGAAAGATGGCTCTGGAAAAAAAAGGTGATCACATGTAGCAAGGAGTGGTGGGTTTTTTATACCTTCTGGGGCTCTTGAGGTTGTTTCCTGTTCCTGTTTGAGGCTTTGTATTTCCTGTGTCATGTACTTTAACCTGAGTCTGAGTGTGCCTTTCTGGTATTCTGATGGTGGTGGGTTAATCCTATTGTGTTTCCTGTCCTTAGAATTTGGGTGGGGTATGCAGGGTCTTTGTCTCCCTAATTTCTTCAGTTTCTATCTGGAAGGCTCCAACCTTCCTGAATGGATTATTACATCGGCATTTCTAAAAGCTGGTTTCTGCTGAGTTGTCTGGCTGGAGGGGTGTGTGAAGAACTTTCTGCCTTTTTAAAGATCTTCTCCATTATTCCTTTGGGGAAATATAGTGTGGTGGGATGGAGGGTTTGTTGTCACTGTGTGTTGGGGGGAGAGAGCACAGGGGGAGGCTCAGCTAATCTCAATATACACATGTTGTACTTTGACAATAAAGGTTTATTATTATTATTATATTCTGCCTTTTTAATATTTCCAAAAATATTTACTTCCCTGGATTCTTCCCCCAGCAGGAAATGTTCATTCACCTTGCCTTCCAGGTGCTATCCATACCATCTCCATAAAAGCTCCAGTTTTCATTGTCTAGCCTCTGTGGCAACTGGTTTTCATTGCCCAGTGTGTTGTCCTCCTATATCACAGTATTTTATTTTCAGCATCAGTGAGATGAAGGGCTTAAGGTGTCGAGGTGGGAGACTCCGGATCAAGACTCTTCTAGGAAATAAGGTGGAATGAAAAACCGAGTAATGAATGTAGCATAGATTTATAGCGAGGTGGTTTAGATATTTTATTTCAGGACCAGAGGTAATTTAAATCACAGTGGGGCGCTGATTGGATTATATATGTATATTTAAATTTAGTCACCTGGAAGAAGGACCTGTGACGATCACACCTTATTATTTGAGCTCTGAGATATTTGAAGTAAAACCATGTTCATCTTGCTTTTGAACAGTTTTAGGAGTATCTGGCAAGAGTGGTGAAATGTAGAAAGGCACAATATTCAGATTTGGTTCAGTGGGTTAGGACGCTGAGCTTGTCGATCAGATGGTCAGCAGTTTGGCGGGTTGAATCCCGAGTGCCGCGTAACAGAGTGAGCGCCTGTTACTCGTCCCAGCTTCTGCCAACCTAGCAGTTCATAAGCACGTAAAAAATGCAAGTAGAAAAATAGGGACCACGACGGTGGGAAGGTAACAGCATTCCGTGCGCCTTTGGCGTCTAGTCATGCCGGCCACATGACCACGGAGACGTCCTCGGACAAACGCTGGCTCTTCGGCTTTGAAACGGAGATGAGCACCGGCCCCTAGAGTCAGAAACGACTAGCACGCATGTGCGGGGGAACCTTTACCTTTACTTAGACATAACAATTGCTATTAGAGACTTTCATCCACTCTAGATATTACAATCCTTGCAATCCACTACACTATTATATGTCGATGGTTCCTGATTGAGACAATCGTACCTATGCAGAAATCTGCTTCTATAGAACATAGAATATAGAAAAACAGAGTTGGAAGGGACTTGGGAGGTCATCTAGTCCAACCCCTTGCTCAAGCAGGAGACCCTACACCATTTCAGACAAATGCCTGTTCGAGTCTTAAAAGCCTCCAGTGATGGAGCACCCACAACTTCTGAAAGCAAGCCATTCCACTGGTTAATTGTGCTCACCGTTAGGAAATTACTCCTTTAGTTTTAAATCCTATATTTATGGATAGTACTGGAGACATCTCACCTAAAACCTCAGGATAATGAATCAAAGTTTAAAAAAAATCAAGCTCACAGTGAGCTTATTTTATCAGAAAAGTCTTTTTTTTTAAAAAAAAAGTATCTAATAGGGAAGTAATGAAGGTATTTTCTTTTTTTTTTAAAAAGGTAACCAAGTGTCAAGTGATTTCTGCTGTTTACTTGCAAAAATGTTAAAATGTAATTTTAAAAAAATGTTTCTGGTGCATCAGTGCATAGCTATAAATAATTATGGCAAATACGAAGAAGTTTCCCTCAAGGCTGTATCGTCACACGTTGAGGGAGATGGGGAGTTCCAAAATACGATGGAAGATAGATAGATGATAGATGGGTGATAGATGATAGGTAGATGATGGAAAGAAAGAAAGAAAGAAAGAAAGAAAGAAAGAAAGAAAGAAAGAAAGAAAGAAAGAAAGAAAGAAAGAAAGAAAGAAAGAAAGAAAGAAAGAAAGCTGATAGATAGATAGATAGATAGATAGATAGATAGATAGATAGATAGATAGATAGATAGATATGGATGGATAGATGATAGATAGAGATGGATAGATAGATAGATAGATAGATAGATAGATAGATAGATAGATAGATAGATAGATATGGATGGATAGATGATAGATAGAGATGGATGGATGGATAGATAGATGGATGGATGGATGGATAGATAGATAGATAGATAGATAGATAGATAGATAGATAGATAGATAGATAGATAGATAGATAGATAGATATAGGGGGAGAGAGAGAAGGAGCGGGAGAGAGATGAGAGATAGACAGATGATAGAGGAGGGGAGAGAGAGAGAGAGAATTAAGAATAAGAATGAAAGAGAAATATCAGCTTAATTCTGAGGGAACAGACATCAATTAGAATTTTGAGTTGAGTTTAAATTAAGGGCCACTTGCTATGGCGATGCCAACACTAATCCTCTTTTATGGTATTTCCTACTCACTTCTGTCCATTTGAAAGGCTGCACACACTTCCAAGGGACTTCCTCCCATTTCACTCTGTAGCCCATCTACATTTTACAGGCAACCTGCCAGCCAGCCAAGAGATTTTTTTTGGGGGGGGGGCATAGCTCCGACAATCAATTTTCTCAATGATCTTGACTGAGGTTGGTGGGCATTCACTGCAAAAGCACTTGTATTGTTTAGATTGCACAATGCGCAACGAAGTCCTTCATAAGGGATAATAATAGTGATAATAATGATAATGATAATAATAATAATAATAATAATAATAAGAAGAAGAAGAAGAAGAAGAAGAAGAAGAAGAAGAAGAAGAAGAAGAAGAAGAAGAAGAAGAAGAAGAAGAAGTCCAACCCTCTGCTGTGCAGAAAACCCTACATTATTTCAGACAAATAGCTGTCCAGTCTCTTCTTAAGAAGTTCCAGTGTTGGAGCATTTGCAGCTTCTGGTGGCAGATTGTTCCACTGATTAATTGTTCTAACTGTCAGGAAGTTTCTCCTTAGTTCTAGGTTGCTTCTCTCTTTGGTTAGTTTCCATCTGTTGCTTCTTGTCCTGCCATCATCATCATCATCATCATCATCATCATCATCATCATCATCATAACAATAATAACAACAACAATAATAATAATAAGAAGGAGGAGGAGGAGGAGGAGGAGGAGAAGAAGAAGAAGAAGAAGAAGAAGAAGAAGAAGAAGAAGAAGAAGAAGAAGAAGAAGAAGAAGAAGAAGAAGAAGAAGAAGAAGAAGAAGTAGTTGGAAGGTACCTTTGAGGTCATCTAGTCCAACCCCCTGCTCAGGCAGGAAACCCTATACCATTTCAGACAAATGGCTGTCCAGTCTCTTCTTAAAAACTTCCAGTGTTGGAGCATTCACCACTTCTGGAGGCAGGTTGTTCCACTGGTTAATTGTTCTCACTGTCAGGAAATTTCTCCTTCGTTCCAGGTTGCTTCTCTCCTTGATTATTTTCTATCTGTTGCTTCTCGTTCTGCCTTCTGGCACTTTGGAGAATAGCTTGACTCCCTCTTCTTTGGGGCAGCCCCTGAGATACTGGAGCATTGGCTATCACTCATTCTTCTCTTCATTAAACTACACATACCCAATTCCAGTAGCCGTTCCTTATATGTTTTAGCCTCCAGTCCCCCCATCATCTTTGTTGCTCTTCTCTGCACTCTTTCTTGAATCTCAACATTTTTCTTACATCATGGTGACCAATGATGGGGTGAGGGTGGGGGTGGGGTTCTGAATTCAATCTAATTATCTCCTTTTCTGAAATTCTAACCCTTGTTGCTGGGAGACTCAGCAGCTGGTAGCATCTGGTCAAAGTCCTTGGGGGGGGCGGGATTCAAAGCTCAGGAAGATCTGAGCCAGAGAAGAACTGAGATGGAATTCTGGCAGGAAAACCCAGGATTGTAGGCCACATTGAGATCCCAACAGATTGGCAAGCCACTTGATTCCCGCTGGATAATCAAGATAGGGCAAGGTAGGAATGTGTTTCTCAAGGCACCAAGGGCTGAGTTCGGCTACAAGTTCATTGTGTCTTTTGTGTCAGCAGGAGGGTCTTCTAGACTGGACTCTGAAGCTAATTAGGGTCTGGTCTAACTAATACTTGGTTGGAAACATTTAGGGAATTCCTGGGCTATAAACTAGACAGGGCAATTTTAAAAAAAGAAAGAAAGAAATCCTGGAAGAATAGAATGGTTTTCCAAATTGCTACCGAGAAATTTTTTTTATGGATATGTACGAAGTCACCAAGAGTTCAACTCGACTCAGAGGACACTTTACCTCTCTTAATTAGGGCATTAATAAGGATGCCTTCTAACTTTCCCCGGGAACCTTTTTTTCTGAAATTCTGGCACTTGCTCTGAGTGAGGATTGCTTTCAAAAATTAAAGGCCTAATTTACAAATGCAACATAGTTGTTTGGGCACACCTAGGAGGTTGCAAGGCCCAAGGCTCTGCAAATCTCTGCAAAAAGAAAGCTCCCCTCCAAACATCGCTGCTGAATTAGAGCCGTTTTGCACAGTGTTAATGACAGCAAAATAACTGCTGTAAATTGCTGAGATGAGACACTGGAAATTGCGATCAAATGCATTAATAACTTAATGCTAATACCTCCCTTTGGGGACTATTAAAATATGAAACAAGCTTTTCTTCTCTAACACTCCATTCTCCTACCTTTGTTGTCCCTGTTTGAGATGCAGTAAGGAGGGGAAAAAAACAGCTAGTAAAAGTTGATGGACATATTCAACATGGAATAATAGAGTTGGAAGGGACCTTGGAGGTCTTCTAGTCCAGCCCCCTGCTCAAACAGGAGACCCTATACCATTTCAGACAAATGGTGGTCCAGCACCCACACCTTCCGGAGGCAAGCTAAACCATTGGTGGATTGGTTGATTTAGGTTTCAGGTTTCTTCTGCCCTTGGTTAGTTTCCAGCCCTTGGAACAGTCACGACTCCATATGATCCATTCCATCCATATGATAGTCACGAGGGCAATTTTGAACCACTTATGTTAGCTTTGGAAACTGAATGTCAGGATGATCCCAAAGGTGCTTTTTCACAAGGCAACTGGACTTACTTGTTTTTCTTTGAAGACGTTTCGCTTCTCCCCCAAGCAACTCTGACTGGATGGTGGTGAACGGAAGGATTTATACTCCTAGCAGACAGCTGGTCATTTGCCTTCTTTTACAGAGTTGTTGAGGCCACTTGGAGGTTTACCTGTGTCCTCGGGGTCACCTGAGTGGTGCAAATGGGTGTGGAGCCTTCTTGGAACTGCTGAAAGGACTGTATTGTAGAGAGGAGATGGGTGGTCTCGTAACCCTCCCCTTCTGTTGAGAGAGGGCTGTTCAATTTAGACCTAGATGGCCTCTTGGACCCCCCTCTTTCAAACCAGCGGTCCTCTCTGTCCAAAATGTGAACTTTGCTGTCTTTGAAAGTGTGGCCTTTGTCTTTTTTAAAAAATGCAGATGGACGGCTGAATCTTGTCCTGATGGGCTTGTTCTTCTAACCAACAAGAAAGTCCAGTTGCCTCATGAAAAACCACATTTGGGATAACTGTGACCTGGAGGACTGAGAACCTCCATAGACATGTCAAGGTGATCTTAACCTGATTTTGCTACTCCATCCAATCCGATTCCCTCCACTATGGACACACCATTGTGTGTAGCCCAATTTTTAACCTTCAAGAACTCAATTCAGAGGGCCTATGGGGTAAGAAAACCAAGATCATAGCATCCGATCCCCTCAATTCCTGGCAAAAAGATGGGGAAGAAATGGAGGTAGTGACAGAATTTATTTTCCTGGGCTCCAAGATCACCGCAGATGGGGACTGCAGCCAAGAAATTAAAAGACGCTTGCTCCTGGGGAGGAAAGCCATGGCAAATCTAGACAGCACACTAAAAAGCAGAGACATCACCCTGCCAACAAAAGTGCGTATAGTCAAGGCTATGGTCTTCCCAGTTGCAATGTATGGCAGTGCAAGTTGGACCATAAAAAAGGCCGAGCGCCAAAGAATTGAGGCCTTTGAACTATGGTGCTGGAGAAGACTCCTGCGAGTCTCTTGGACTGCAAGGCGATCAAATTGCTCAGTCGTAGAGGAGATCAACCCTGACTGCTCTTTAGAAGGCCAGATCCTGAAGTTGAAACTCAAATCCTTTGGCCACATTATGAGAAAGAAGGACTCACTGGAGAAGAGCCTAATGCTGGGAAAGGTTGAGGGCAATAGAAGAAGGGGATGACAGAGAATGAGGTGGCTGGATGGAATCACTGAAGCAGTAGGCATGAGCCTAAATGGACTCCAGAAGATGGTAGAGGACAGGTAGGCCTGGAGGAACATTGTCCATGGGGTTGCGATGGGTCAGACATGAGTTCGCAACTAACAACAACACGGGGTACTTGGAGGTAGAAATATCTCTTGCAACTGAATCTCAAAAGCAATTAGCAGTACTGATTATTTTCTGTCCTTGTCAACATCTTTACTAGAGCAACTTTCAAATTATCATACAGCTGTAACTGCCTATAACCACAGTGTTCACTGGAGGGAGAAATGCAGAAGGAACATCTTAAAAAAATGAAATTAATTAAATGGGGCAATGTTTTCAAAGCTCTCAGAAGATTAACAGCTTTCCAGCAGTTTCCAATTATAATTAAATCACCAAAATGTTATATATGGGATTTTACCCAATGGACCTTACAACAACTGTGTCAGGCAGGTCAGCACCTGGCAGGAGAAACAGCTGCAGAGTTGCAACTTAAGAGACTCACTAGCTGGCAGGAAAGATATACCAAAATTTCTCCTACTTTGCCATCATCTCCTTGTTGTTGTTAGCTGCGAAGTCATGTCCGACCCACCGCGACCCCATGGACAACATTCCTCCAGGCCTTCCTGTCCTCTACCATATTCTGGAGTCCATTTAGGCTCACGCCTCCTGCTTCAGTGACTCCATCCAGCCACCTCATTCTCTGTCGTCCCCTTCTTCTATTGCCCTCAACCTTTCCCAGCATGAGGCTCTTCTCCAGTGAGTCCTTCTTTCTCATAATGTGGCCAAAGGATTTGAGTTTCAGCTTCAGGATCTGGCCTTCTAAAGAGCAGTCAGGGTTGATCTCCTCTAGGACTGACCAGTTTGATCGCCTTGCAGTCCAAGAGACTCGCAGGAGTCAGCACCACAGTTCAAAGGTCTCCATTCTTTGGCGCTCAGCCTTTCTTATGGTCCAACTTTCACTGCCATACATTGCAACTGGGAAGACCATGGCCTTGACTATATGCACTTTTGTTGGCAGGGTGACATCTCTGCTAGTCATCTCCTAGTCGCCGATATTTTAGCCATCTCAATTTTATCACCTTGCTTAGGACTTTCCAGAAGACTTTTTGTTCCAGACGTGAACTTCCGAGAGCTTAGGTGATCTGATCTCCCTCACTTTTATTGCTTCTCTGAAACCATAGAGATACTGCGGGCGATGTTGTTACTAAAATGGTCAATAATTGAAAGGGGTTGTTGAAATGAGATAATAGAATTACAGAGGAATGGAATTGGATGGGACCTTGGAGGTCCTTCTAGTCCACCTCACTGCTAGACCCTAGACCATTCCAGGCCAATGGCTGTCAAACCAAGCACTTCTTGATTCAAGTCTTATTCGAGTCATTAACCTCAAGAACCCTTGTTCTTAGAAAGCATAAACTCTGGGGAAGTTTTTGTTGTTTTTCAGTTACTAAGTCATCTCCAACTCTTCTCCCCCCCATAGCACACCAGCCCCCCCCCATCTTCCATTGTCTCCATAACTCTGCCCAAATTTATGGGAGAGAGTAAAATTCATTCATTCTCTTTCTTTCTTTCTTTCTTTCTTTCTTTCTTTCTTTCTTTCTTTCTTTCTTTCTTTCTTTCGTTCTTGTTATTCCTTACTTCCCTCCCCTTCCCTTCTATTCCCTTCCTTTCTCTTTCCCTTTCTTTCTCCTTACCTTCTCCTTCTTTGTTTCTTTTTTCTTTTTTTTCTTTCTTTCTTTCTTCCTCCCTTCCCTTCCCTCCCCTCCCCTCTGCTTCCTTTCTCCTTCCCTTCCTTTCTCCTTGCCTTCTCCTTTCTTTCTTTCTTTCTTTCTTTCTTTCTTTCTTTCTTTCTTTCTTTCTTTCTTTCTTTCTTCTGTCATTCCTTCCTTCCCTCCCCCTTCCCTTCCCTTCCTTTCTCCTTCCCTTCCTTTCTCCTTGCCTCTTTGCCTTCTCCTTTCTTTCTTTCTTTCTTTCTTTCTTTCTTTCTTTCTTTCTTTCTTTCGTTCTTGTTATTCCTTACTTCCCTCCCCTTCCCTTCTATTCCCTTCCTTTCTCTTTCCCTTTCTTTCTCCTTACCTTTTCCTTCTTTGTTTCTTTTTTCTTTTTTTCTTTCTTTCTTTCTTCCTCCCTTCCCTTCCCTCCCCTCCCCTCTGCTTCCTTTCTCCTTCCCTTCCTTTCTCCTTGCCTTCTCCTTCTTTCTTTCTTTCTTTCTTTCTTTCTTTCTTTCTTTCTTTCTTTCTTTCTTTCTTCTGTCATTCCTTCCTTCCCTCCCCCTTCCCTTCCCTTCCTTTCTCCTTCCCTTCCTTTCTCCTTGCCTCTTTGCCTTCTCCTTTCTTTCTTTCTTTCTTTCTTTCTTTCTTTCTTTCTTTCTTTCTTTCTTTCTTTCGTTCTTGTTATTCCTTACTTCCCTCCCCTTCCCTTCTATTCCCTTCCTTTCTCTTTCCCTTTCTTTCTCCTTACCTTTTCCTTCTTTGTTTCTTTTTTCTTTTTTCTTTCTTTCTTTCTTCCTCCCTTCCCTTCCCTCCCCTCCCCTCTGCTTCCTTTCTCCTTCCCTTCCTTTCTCCTTGCCTTCTCCTTCTTTCTTTCTTTCTTTCTTTCTTTCTTTCTTTCTTTCTTTCTTTCTTTCTTCTGTCATTCCTTCCTTCCCTCCCCCTTCCCTCCCCTTCCTTTCTCCTTCCCTTCCTTTATCCTTGCCTCTTTGCCTTCTCCTTTCTTTCTTTCTTTCTTTCTTTCTTTCTTTCTTTCTTTCTTTCTTTCTTTCTTCTGTCATTCCTTCCTTCCCTCCCCCTTCCCTTCCCTTCCTTTTTCCTTCCCTTCCTTTCTCCTTGCCTCTTTGCCTTCTCCTTTCTTTCTTTCTTTCTTTCTTTCTTTCTTTCTTTCTTTCTTTCTTTCTTTCTTTTTCCTTTTCTTTTCTTTTCTTTTCTTTTTCTTCCATATATTTGCCCAAATCAAGATACAGTCCAGAAGGGAAAATTCATCAAATAGCGCACAACAGTAATCTGTCCAGTCTTTTTGATAGTCTAGAAATTCATCAAGTTCATCGGAGTTTCCTGAGGAAACTGAAGGGTCGCTAGCAGGAGAGGAGGTTAGCGGGTAGCAGATAAACTGTGAGAAGAAAAATACAGCTACAAAATAAAGTGTCCTTCAGTTTGCTTAGAGACATATTGTCGCAAGAAGAACGATGTCGCATGGAAACATCTGTGTGTGAGGGGAAAACAACGCAGGTTTCACCTGGAGAATTCAAAATATTATAGCACTTCAAGGCTTCTGTTGGATTTGGAGCATAGGGTGGAGTGAAGGACGCTGAGGGAAAAAGGAAAAGAAACTTGAAGCAATCCTGAGGGCTTGCTAAAACTTTTCAGATGGAGGATTGTTCACCTATTTGGGGCCATTAGATTTGTGCTTCAATCCGAAACCACTCATGACGTATGTGAAGCATATCACAGAAAGTAAATATCACAGTGGTGGTGGTGGTGGGAGCAATATTGAATGTCTAGATTGTTAATTAACAAACTTTCCAACAGTTGTCACCAAGGAGCATCATTTCTGCCTCTTTCATCAGAAGAATGAACCAGACAGGTTTACAGAATTGCAGAATAACAGAGTTGGAAGGGACCTTGGAGGTCTTCTAGTCCAACCCCCTACTCAAGCAGGAAACCCTATCCCATTTCAGACAAATGGCTGTCCAGTCTCTTCTTAAAAACTTCCAGTGTTGGAGCATTCACCACTTCTGGAGGCAGGTTGTTCCACCGGTTAATTGTTCTCACTGTCGGGAAATTTCTCCTTAGTTCTAGGTTGCTTCTCTCCTTGATTAGTTTCCATCCATTGCTTCTTGTCCTGCCTTCAGATGCTCTGGAGAATAGCTTGACACCTTCTTCTTCGTGGCATGTCTTTAGATAATGGAAGACTGCTCTATCTAATTTTAATATGCCAGCGATCATTATTTCAGTTTATGTTCTCATACATTTGCGCTATGCATCTGCTTTTCTAAAAAAAACAAAAATTCCACCCCAAGATTGGAATTGTGTCATTTCTCGTTCGTGCTACAATTTCTTCCAACCGTTGAGCGCATAATCAAAGTCCGTTCAACCTCAGTCACTCTTTATCTCACACTGACAAAGAATTCTTTGTCGCCCCACATACTCTGTAACAACGTGCACACTTCGATATTCTAATTTGTCCCATGTTTCTGGGAAGATCTGCTTTCCAAGAAAATAAACTCCAGGGAAACGGGTTGGAAGACCAGCTGACTCATCTTTAGAAAAAAGCAGGATGCGTAACATTCCTTTGGCTTTCGGAATTAATGCCCCTCAGAATACGTTTATTTTAGAAACTGAACACCTTCCTCCCTGAGCTGAGTTCATAAGAAAGACAATTATATGACAAGGTCTTGTCTAGTTGTCGAAGAATACAAGCATTTTTCGAGTTGGGGGGCAAACCAGCTTACGTTTGAAATGTCACAGACCAAATCTTCCATTTCCAGAGTGCCCTTTTGATCAGCTCAGAGAATGCAATTAAGTTGTCAGATATAAGGCAGATTATGAAAGGAGACCACACAACAGCAAGGGTGCGGGAGAGAGAGTTAAGGGCTGATTAATTCAAGTGGGAGCAAGCCCATTTCCACCCAGATGCCACAATTACACAAAAGAGGGCAGCCAAGAGCATTGTGAGGGGAAAGGAATGAACCAAGGTCAGAATCTGGAGAAACTAGAATGACTTTCATTAATTTTACTTTTATGTAAAGTGGATGAAGTCCAAGAGATTCTATAACACTAACTAGTGCTAGGGTGGCTACTATTTGCATGTTTTCCAGAGGGTTTTTGTTGTTGTTGTTGTTGTTGTTGTTGTTGTTGTTGTTTTTAATAAAACATTGAGATTTATGTCTGCAGAGTAAAACAACCAGAATTTATTCATTTGTGAGAGATTTTCACCACCACACTGAAGAGATTTTTCAGAGGCTTCCAATGTCACAGACTAAATTAATTATGAATTAACTAAATTAAGCAGAGTCTTAATTTAAGTAAATATAAAGTAAACTTCCTGATGGCTAGATCTGTACAACAGTGGAACAGTTCACCTAGGGAAGTTGTTGATTCTTCATCTCTGGAGGTTTTTTAAGATGACGTTGCTGCTTATGGGTGGTTTAATTCAGGGGGTCTTCAAACTCGGCCCTTTTGTGATTCGTGGACTTCAGCTCCCAGAATACCTCAGCCAGCGTGCCTAGCTAAGGAATACTGGGAGTTGACGTCCATGAGTCATAAAAGGGCTGAGTTTGAAGACCCCTGGTTTAATTGGTTCTCCTACACATCCCAAAGGGTTCAACTACTACATGATCCCTATGAACTCTATTAACCTCAGCATTCTATGAACTGTAAGTCCTCTCCAAGTGTTAATTGTCTGTCATACAGCACAATTTCTTGAAAACTTCCATTTCTTCTATTAATCTATTCTGGTGCTGAGTCCTCATGTTTATAAAGTGGTCCACTGAAGTATCTCGGATGTGCTAGTCCTTTGCTCATTTATGTTTTGGTGTGTTGTGTTTTGTTTAGACTTAAATCAAAAGCTTCTTTCTTTCCTTCCTTCCTTCCTTCCTTCCTTCCTTCCTTCCTTCCTTCCACACTGCAACTCTGCATGAGTTCATTTACTCCCTCCCTTCCTTCCTCCCTCCTTTCCCTCCCTCCCTCCTTCCTTCCTTCCTTCCTTCCTTCCTTCCTTCCTTCCTTCCTTCCTTCCCTTCTACTTCCCTTCTCCTTCCCTTCCTTTCCTTTCTCCTTCCCTTCTCCTTCTCTGTGCCTTCCCTTCTTATCCTTCCTTTCTCCTTCTCTTCTCCTTCCCTTCCCTTCTCTCCCCTTCCTTTCTCTCCCCTTCCCTTCCCTTCTCTTCCCTTCCCTTCCTATTTTTCCTCCTTTTGGAATTGCCAAGAATAAATGATCTTGAGTGACACTGTATATTAATTTTATTGTTGACTCATTCAGATGCATGCCTGATTTTCTTGAGCAACAAGAACCTGTTACATTCCATGTCCAATGACGAATCACACTCTCTCTAGTCTTTCAATTGTCCATTATAGTAGGGACCTAATAATAAGAAGAATGAAACCGTGCAGTATCACCAGTATCTATCTAACAGATCCAACAGGTCATAGTAGCATCACTCAGAAGTATTTGTAAGCAACTTTGGTTTTTAACAAACCATCATTTCCTCAAGCAATCCAAAAATTCTGAGCTTGTTCTCACTGCTCAGGATGTCCCTATTGACTTTATCTTGACCTGTGGTGCACAAGGGTCAGAAGTACTAAATCCTTTGAAGCTTTTATATATGAAATAATAACTGTCTTTTTCTGACTTCTCTCCACTTCAGCTTCTTTGCTGCTTGCTCTTTGCAGTTACATTTTATTGTTATTTTATTTTTCAAGAGACTAGTAGTCTCTTAGGTTTTTATGCATACGTTGTCACTCATTTGTCTTAAAGCTCCATTGCTGAGGCCAGATAATCCCATCATTTCCTTGTGGGTTGCCCTATTATGCTTTAATCGTGAACAAAAAGATTTTTTGTTAAGTGGTCCATTGAAGTATCTCAGATGTGCTAGTCCTTTGTTCATTTAGGTTTTGGTGCTTTGTGTTTTGCTTAGATGTTAACCCAAAACTTGTTTTTTTTCCCTTCCTTCCTTCCTTCCTTCCTTCCTTCCTTCCTTCCTTCCTTTCTTCCTTCCTTCCTTCCTTCCTTCCTTCCTTCCTTCCTTCCTTCCTTCCTTCCTTCCTTCCTTCCCTGTGGGTTGCCCTATTTTGCCTTAATCCCAAACATAAACTGGATTGCCAATTTTTTTTCACCCTTTCCATGCTTAGGAGAAAGTACAATCTCTTTGTCTCATTTTGGGACTCAGATTTGATCAAATGCCATTCTTGGACAAGTGAACAGAGTGTTGTGATTCAGGGTCAGCCTGTGGGTTCGGAAGTTGGGTCGGACGATTCAGAGGAGGAGGAGGGGGGTGTTGGAGAGCTTGCTGAGGGGGTTGGAGAGCTTGCTGATGAGAGCCCTCAGCCAGGCCCCTCCCACCTGGTGGAGACCCAGCTGTGTGAGCCTGACAGCGTGGATGAAGATGACCCACAGCTGGCCCTGTTCAAGGACGCCCGACGCAGGAGGCAGTCAATCAGGAGTAAACAGAGGAAGGCAATGGGGCACCTCGGAAGGAGGCAGAGAGAAGCCACACCCTGAACTGTTTAAAAGGGGAATGCGTGGGAGGGCTGGTTTGCTGAAGGCAACCGCTTGAAAAGCTCCTGTTTCATGGTTCGTGTCTTGTTCTGTTTGCTTTTGTATCCATAAATTTGGCAGGCTTAGTTCCAGCCTCTTGCCTTCTTGTAAAAGGGGTTGTCCCTGCCTTTTCTGCAGGGCCGGTAGCAGGCTGGTACAGAACACAGAGCACGGATCCAATTTGGCATGTTCTCAGGGTTGTGAGCCAGATACAAACAATGCCAGTCAAGAATGGGCTTCAAACTGCTTTGGGGAATACAAATGGTGTTGCTATGAAGTGGTCTCAGAATGGTATTAACAGGCAGTGTGGTTTCACATGTCATTCTTTAAGCTCATATTTGGGTTAAGGGGGATATATTTGGAAGGACCTCAGTGATGATAGTATTTCCTGAAGATTGAAGCTTTGTACCTCAGAGGTAGTGGGGATTTTGTTGTCCATAGAGCAGGGACAATTAATTTTCACAAAGGGCCACATGAGGAACTGAGATTGTTGTGGAGAGCTGAACCAATAAAGCTGTCAAGATGGAGGGGGGCGGAGCCAACTGTCAGAGCGGGCGGCTGTGTGAACGGAGCTCTCTCCACGCACAACCTCTCACCCAGTGTTCGCGGGGGCTTTTCGGAGCTTCAGGAGGTCCTGTAGGGACATCCGAAGTTGCAGGCAGCCCGGAGAACCTTCATGAGTGGCAGTTCGTGTTGAAGATCCGGAGAAAGTCTGATGTGAGCGAACCGGGGAGAAGGAGGCCAGTAATGGCCGACATGAAGATCTGACAGAGGGACGGAGCTAGCACGTAAGCAGCGGGACAACGGTAGAGCGGAGCTGACGGAGAGTGTATCCGAATATTAAATAGGAAGCGCTTGTGAAAGAGGTACTGGTTCGAAGTGGGAGCCTCACGGAGAGGGAATAAGCGGCGATAGAAGTCTTGAGGGAGGCGTTTGGCAAAAACAGCAAGGGAAAGAAAGCCGAAGACTATATGACTGTATTCTAGCTGGAGAAAAGCTACAACAAGTCAAAGTCTGAGCTTTGGAGCCTTAGAGACTGAACTCTGGATTGTCGGGCGTGGAAAGCGATCAGCTTGGTCTAGTCTGGTCTATCCTGGTAAATTTTGAATTTGTGAACTTTTGAAACTTTTGAAATTCTACTCTACTTGTCACGGGCGGCCATTTGATATAGCAATTTAGTAACTGGAGGTTTGTCTAGTGGGACACCTACTGGTCTTTGACAGCAGAGGAAGACGGAAAAGGTGCCAATTTCTGCGCCGGAAACGGGGGGGGGGGGGGGAAAAGAAGAAGAACGTGACTTTGATTATATTCATACTATAGAATTTTATTATATAAATTGCTTAGTTGGTAATAAGTATCTGGTGGTAACTGTTTTATATATCTTTTGTCATAGAGTTAAAAGGTTTATATAAGACTCAGGGTATTATACATTGATAAAACGCTGTTAAAATTGGGGAAACATGACAAGTATCTCGGGAGCAACTAAGCCTAGCGCTGGCAAAAAGGCAGCAGCACAGGGACAGGGGATGTCCTCAAGTCCCTCCAATCAGAAATCTATAGAGGATATGCTGCAAAGGGAAAGATCTAACTCGAATTCCTTTAAAGATTTACATGCCCTTTTGCAAAACCTACACGAGGCAATGGCCAAAAACCACGAGGAGATGAAGAGAGAAATAGGCCAAATAAGAAACGACACTGGTGAATTAAAGGGGAAAATCCAAGCGATAGATGATAAATTTGAAGGGATTCAACAGCAATTAGTCAAAAATGAACAAAGACTTCAAGATATGGAAGCTAGAATGGAAAAAGAGGAAAAGAGAGTAGATGATTTAAATGAAACACTCCTTCAGGCTAATAAGGAATTAGAAACAACAGTCATTTTTCTGGAAGCAGAAAAGGCTGCTCATTATCTACGCTTCCAGAACGTTCAAGAAAAAAGAGGGGAAGATCTGTTGGTCATGATGGCAGAACTGATGGCAAAGGCACTCGGTGTAGGGAAGGAGGAAATGCTGGCGGAAATTGATGAAACATACAGGGTCCAAACTAATTATGCGAGAAGGCACAACCTCCCAAAAGAAGTACATGTAAGGTTAGTTAAAAAATCAATTCGGGATGAGCTTCTGCATAGATCTAGAGAGGAACCATTAGAATTTCGGGGCCAACCAATCACCATCCTTAAACAGATACCTAAAAGGATGAGGGATCTGAGACGCGGCTATCAATTCTTAACATCCAAACTAATAAGAGAAAATGTAAACTTTAGATGGCTAACTCCAGAGGGTATTCTTGTTACGTGGCAGGATAGAAGGCATAGACTGGACACGATAGAGAAGGCAGAAGATTTTTACAAACGCCACTTCCATAGCCAAGAGGAAGTAGATTTAGAAGATCAAGATGGAAGGGAGGTAAGAGAAAGAGATACAATACGTGTGGCAATGGATGGGAAGATCTTAGCTACAGAGGATAGAAGGAACAAATCCGGTGAGTTAACAGAGAAACATGGAACTAGAGACAAGGAAGAGAGAGAGCCCCGAATCACGAGATCCACAAAAACCAGAAATAAGTAAGATGAAGGGAGGTGAGTGTAGTATTATGTCTGTGAATATTAATGGATTGAATTCGCCAGTGAAAAGGCGGAAATTTTTTAATAGGCTTATTCACCAACAATTGGATATCGTGGCAATACAAGAAGTCCATATAAAGGAACAACAAAAATATTTGTTAGTACAACCAAAAATAGGGAACCTATTCGTTTCCTTAGACCGACACAAGAAAAAGAGAGGAGTGGCACTATATGTAAACCCAAAATTGACTGCAAAACTAATTTATAACGATAAAGAGGGTAGAATACTGATAGTCGAGGTTATAATAAATCACAGGAAGGTCATGATGGTAGAGATATATGCCCCAAACCATAACCAAGAACAATTTTTCAAAACACTTCACAATAAGATATGTAGCATTGATTATGAGGAGATTTGTTTAATAGGAGATTTTAATGCTATCCTAGATATAAATTTGGATTATATGGGAAAGACGCTTAGGAAAAAGAAGAGAAGAACTCTACCGAGATCTTTTCTTAACTTGGCTGAGGAACTAAATATCCAAGATGTCTGGAGGGAAAAAAATCGTAAGGCTAGACAATATACATATTACTCCAACCGACATAACTCATGGTCTAGAATAGACATGGTGTGGATGACGAAAGAAATTAGTTCAGAAATAGATGAGGTACATATAGCGACAGGTACTTGGGCAGATCACAATCCTATTAAACTTATCTGGAAAGGTTCCAAAAAAATATCCAGATGGACGCTTCAAAGAGCAATTTTAAAAGAAGACGAATTCAAATCTAAGATGGAGAGAGAACTAAGTTTTTTCTTTAAGGAAAATAAAGCTATAGACACCTCAGTACAAAACAATTGGGATACAGCTAAGGCTGTGATGAGAGGGGTAGCGAGGGCATATATGGTATATAAAAATAAGGGGAAAAGACAACAACGGGAAAGATTAGAAGAGGAATATAAGAGCTTAGAAGTTACACTCCAACAAGATCCACAAAAAGAGAATATCAAGCAATCTATGGATCTGATTAAACACAAACTTAACATTCTAGACAAAGAGAAATTGGCACAACAATTGAGAAACACGAAACAAAATTTTTTTGAAAATGCAAATAAACCGGGCCGGTGGCTCGCATACAAATTGGGAAAACAAAAGGGGAAAAACTGGATTCACGAACTACGAGATGAGGAAGGGAGAATATTCCACCAGGAGGAAAAAAAAAAAATTATAGCCCAGGAATTTTATGAACGTTTATATAAAGAAGATAGCCAGGCAAGTGTGGAGAAAATGGAGGAATATTTTCAAAGAGCCAAACTACCTAAGGTCACAGAAGATACCAGAAATATGTTAAACGAGGAAATTCGACTATCTGAGGTGATAAAAGCTATTAATGCACAAAAGAATAATAAAGCATCGGGACCCGACGGTCTTCCATCAGAGATTTATAAAGAATTACAAAATATCCTAGCTCAACCCCTAGTGGAGGTATTTAACGCAGTATTAGAAGGCGCAAGGACGCCTAAATCTTGGCTAGAGGCAAACATAACCCTTATTCCGAAAGATAACACAGACCATACATTAATCCAAAATTACAGACCCATATCACTTCTTAACTCGGACTACAAGATATTTACATCAATTATAGTGGAACGATTGAAACGATTTCTGAATGATTTCATACACGCAGATCAAAATGGTTTTCTCGCTAAGAGACACACTAAGCACAACATTAGAATAATATTAGATACATTGGAGTACTATGAATTACATAGCGAACAACAGATGGCATTACTTTTCTTAGACGCCCAAAAGGCATTTGACAATGTTAAATGGTCTTTTTTGTGCCAACAGCTTAGCTTTATGAATATGGGTGAAAAATTTATAAATATAATTAGGGCAATTTATGACAATCAGGAAGCAAAAATAATTATTAATGGGGAAGCATCTAGCAAGTTTCAAATTCAAAAGGGAACACGGCAAGGCTGCCCCTTATCACCGTTGCTGTTTATATTGACTCTTGAAGTATTAACGAGAACTATAAGAAACGACCCAAAGATAAAAGGATTAACCATTAAAAAGGAAACCTTTAAATTGCAAGCTTTCGCGGACGATCTAGTTTTTATTATGGAGGATCCATGTCAGACGGGACCAAAGCTATTGGAAGAATTATCTAAATATGGTGAGGTTGCCGGACTGCGAATAAATAGAAATAAGACCAAGATGATTGTTAAAAATATGACCAATAAACAAAAAGGTAATCTGGCCGAAATCACGGATATAGAAATAGTCAAGAAAATAAAATATTTAGGGATTAACATTACGGCTAGATGCACTTCACTCAAAAAGGATAATTATGATAGTGTAGTGAATCAAATAAAAGGTGACCTGGAAAGATGGGGAAACCTAAAACTCTCATTATTGGGAAGAATCGCTGTCATTAAGATGAATATTCTGCCTAAAATCCTGTTTCTGTTTCAGAATATCCCAATTCAACTCGACTCTAAATTTTTTCGAAATTTGGATAAATTATCACTAAATTTTATTTGGCAGGGGAAAAAACCAAGAATTAAATTGAAATATTTACAAGACACGAAGGAAAATGGGGGTTTTGGATTGCCAGACTGGGAATTATATTACCACGCCGCGGCCCTGAGCTGGATTAGAGAATGGGTAATCTTGAGAAATAGAAGACTATTAACTTTAGAGGGTCACGATTTGCAATATGGCTGGCATGCTTTCCTATGGATGGAGAAACAAGGTCTTTTCTCGCATTTTCAAAGACACCGGATCAGGCAAGCGCTACTCAATACTTGGAAAAAAATTAGATCTCACAATTACACCAAAATACCGGTCTGGCTATCCACCCTTGAAGCGATAGTTTACCCAAATCTGTTTGATTTGGGTAACATAATCTCATACAAGGATATTCTGAATGAGGAGGGGGAATTGAAACTTAGGAATGAACTAGAATTACAAGGTATAAAACTCGATTGGTGGGCCTACTTACAAATCCAATCGAGATTTAGGAAGGATAAAAATGAATGGGGGATATACACCTCTGAAACAGCATTGGACAAAATATTATTGGGACCGGACTCTAAACAAATAAGGAATTTTTATAAATTACTTTTGGGATATAAGCTGTTTGAAGAGCAAGTGAAAGACCCCATGTTTATCTGAGCTAACAATTTAGGACATAACATCGACCTAGATACTTGGCAAACAATTTGGGATAGGAATAAAAGGATAACACTGGCCTCATCGTATAAAGAAAATTTATTTAAAATGTTTTACCGATGGCATCTTCCCCCAGCCCGCTTAGCAAAAATGTACACAACAGTATCTCCCAAATGTTGGAAGTGTTCTGAAGAGATAGGCACATACTTCCACACGTGGTGGTCTTGCAGTAAAACACAAAAATTTTGGAGAATGATTTGGATTTGGCTGAAAGAAATATTGAAACAAGATCTGGAGTTTAGTCCAGAACTTTTCTTGTTGGGAATCACGAAAGAGAAATATCCTAAAGATGTGCTATACTTAACGATCCATATTATCACAGCAGCTAGAATATCATTTGCGCAAAAATGGAAAAAGAATGAGATCCCAGGACAAAAAGAGGTTATTAGGAAAATTTGGGATTGCGCTGAAATGGACAGATTAACTTTGGAATTAAAGAATAAAGATCAATCAGACTATTATAGAATTTGGAACAAATTGTATCTTTGGATGGATAAAAAGAAAGGTCTCTATTAGGTTTTACAGACTAGCTCACTGTTTTAAATATTGTGGTATTTCACCGATTTGTAATCTAAGTGTATTTAAGTGTATTTTTGATGTACATATATACATGTATATATATATATATATTTAAACATTGTAGACCAAAAGGTTTGTCAGCTCGCTGGTACTGTGTCCAATGTTTTTAAATAATAAATTTAATAAAAAATTAAAAAAAAAAAAAAAAATAAAATAAAAAAAAAAAGCTGTCAAGATGCATAGGCAGGCACACATGGACATGGAAGGTCCCTCCGAGGTCCCTTCCAACTCTGTTATTCTGTTTTGTTGTGTTCTGTTCTGTTATTTTCTATTCTGTTGTATTCCATTCCATTCCATTTCATATATTCTATTCTATTCCATTCCATTCCATATTTTCTATTCTATTCTATTCTATTCTATTCTATTCTATTCTATTCTATTCTATTCTATTCTATTCTATTCTATTCTATTCTATTCTATTCTATTCTATTCCGATTCCAATTCCGATTCCGATTCTATTCATATCTTATCCTATCCTATCCTATCCTATCCTATCCTATCCTATCCTATCCTATCCTATCCTATTATCATGGTTCTATTCTATTGTATTCTATTCTATTCTATTCTATTCTATTCTATTCTATTCTATTCTATTCTACTCTATTCTATTCTATTCTATTCCATTCCATTCCATATTTTCTATTCTATTCTATTCTATTCTATTCTATTCTATTCTATTCTATTCTATTCTATTCTATTCTATTCTATTCAGTTTTGTTCTGTTCTATTCTATTCAGTTTTGTTCTGTTCTGTTCTGTTCTATTCCGTTCCGTTCCATTCTATTCCATTCCATAATTTCTTTTCTACTCTACTCTACTCTACTCTACTCTACTCTACTCTACTCTACTCTACTCCTATTTTGTTCTGTCCGGTTCCATCCCATCCCATTCCATCCCATCCCATTCCATTCCACATCTGTAAATTACAAAAAATAGTAGTTTGCCTTCAAACTAAAAGTAATGCAGTTGTCTTGTGTGCATGTCATACACATACACTTACCTACATTTGATTTCTAATTTCTGATTGACCTTATGCTGTCTGGAGTGGGGCAGCTAGAGGCCAGATGTGACCTGAGCGCTTCAAAATGCCCAGGCCTGCTGTAGAGCAACTGCAGTTATGGAAGTCGAGGATAAGAAGCTGTGACTGACAGCTCACGATTATTTCCTTAAATTTCTGAGGCTGAAATTAAACACTGGCTTACTTATTGGCCTGGCTTGGGAGAGTCATCAGAGCTGACAACTTCTATAGCCCTCGTGGTGTTACCTTCTGGTTACTTTGGCAGCAGAACAAACCCCTTTTAGGAAGTGGCAGAAGACCAGTAGTTCCAGGCAAGATGTCACAAAACAGCCTGGTGGAGAATTTGAGGACCTCCAGTTACATTTTCCTCCCTGTCTTTGCACACATCACATTCCCAACCGTCCTTCGGTTCTGCTGGTATTTCTTGGACTTTTCAAGATAATTTACACTAGTATCTTTGCGGAAAGACTCTCGGCTCTGTGCGTAATGAAAGGATAGGCTCTCTTTGGTTTTTAGAGAAGGGGGAAAAGCTTGGGGCACAACTTCATTGCCTCCTCTCCCAAAGTAATTGCACAGAGAACGCCTGGCTGTCCGTTGCACAGTTCCTAAACCAGCTCTCCTTCAAGCAGTCAGATTGCCTTCAGTGCTGATAAGTTTTGGCTACCTTACAAGTTTCCCCCCCACACCACCACCACAGGGACTCTATCTCTTTGTGTGTGTGTTTTTTTCTTACAAAGGCAGTGTTAAGTTGTGTGTGGGGGGGGTCAGTCTCTTTTTCACAGCAGTGGAGAGCAGGGGAAAGCGGTGAAGGTCATAGATGCCAACGCCAAACAAAGGAATGAAATATGAAGAGCGTGAAGTGTACTCCCAAGCAGAGAAGGACATTTCAAACCAACGAAAATAGGAAGGAGATATGGAAGACAAAAGCTCTTTAATCCCGAAGATGTTTCCTGTTTATTTTTGAAGTAAAAGTAGGCAAAGTAAAGATACCGCCTCGCTCAGCATGACAGATGAGTCTATTTGTTGTAGCCCTGCTGTATCAGAGCAAAAGAAAAAGAAAAAAAAGACATAGAAGGAAAGACAATGAGGTGCGTTTCGGCTTTCTTCGGATGTCTCTTTCTGCCTCTAGAATCAGGAACAACAAATCAGTATATTTAAGATACACCTAACGTTCCAACTGCAAATGAGAGATAATAGAGCTGAATATAATAGCAGTAATTCCAAACCAATATATCAGATCGATGAGTGTAATCAGTGGAGATAGACAGATAGGCAGACAGAGAAATAGATAAAGAGCTAGAGAGACAGACAGACAGAGAGGCAGTAAGAGAGAGGTAAGGAGATAGATAGACAGTGAGATAGATAGATAGATAGATAGATAGATAGATAGATAGATAGATAGATAGATAGATAGATAGATAGATAGGAGAGATAGATGATAGAAAGATGATGGACAGATAGATAGATGAGAGATGATTGATAGATGATAGAAAGATGATAGATGATAGATAGATAGATGATAGATAGATAGATAGATAGATAGACAGACAGACAGATAGATGAGACCACAGAGAGAGAGAGATAATGTAAATACACATTTACATATTTATAGGTAAAAGGTAAAGGTTCCCCCGCACATGCGTGCTAGTCGTTTCCGACTAGGGGCCGGTGCTCATCTCCATTTCAAAGCCGAAGAGCCAGCGCTTGTCCGAGGACGTCTCCGTGGTCATGTGGCCAGCATGACTAGATGCCAAAGGCGCACGGAACGCTGTTACCTTCCCACCGTAGTGGTCCCTATTTTTCTACTTGCATTTTTACGTGCTTTCAAACTGCTAGGTTGGCAGAAGCTGGGACGAGTAACAGGCGCTCACTCTGTTACGCGGCACTCGGGATTCAACCCGCCAAACTGCCGACCATCTGATCGACATATTTATACACACACACATATAGTATATCACATTTAGATGCTATCAGACTATTAGGGTGTTGCTTTTTTTGCATGTGTGTGTGTGTAGGTGTGTAGGTATGCATGTGTGTGAGAGAGAATTTTGACTATTACAGTAAAGTCTAGTGGAAACTAAACTTAGAGAAAGAATGGAGAGCAGATATAAGATACACGGGGGGGGGGGAAGGAAAATAAAATGAAGAAAGAAAGGAGAAAGCATGTCACAACTATGCCATTCTTCCTGCAGTTACTATTTATCTCCATTCAAAAAAAATCAAATCCCTCTTAATTCTTTGTTTGCCATATTGCCTTTTGTTTTGTTTTGAATTTATATTTTTTTTTGCGGGCGCGGGGGAGGAACTTGAGTGGAATACTTGCTGGGCATTTATCTGCCTAACTGCTTAATGGGGGAAATTAATTAATGTTCGTGAAGAGCTCGGAGTAAAGCACGGTAGGACACTAGGTTTATTAATTTATTATCTCCTCATTATTAAATGCCACATCCGCTCTGATCGTTCTTGGAGCACGCTTAGCAGACAAGCCGTTTTGCAGTCCCCACCACCGTGAATGTGAGGATTGCATTAGTCATTTTCATCTATCAATTTACTCCTTTGTAATCACATTTTCATGGTCCACAGCATTAGTACCTGTGGTTCCTTTCTAATTCTTTTGTTGGTACACAGAACCAAATGGCCTATCTCCACTCAACCTTCCCAGGTAATGGGTTGCTCAAATTAAATTGTCTTGCTAGGAAAGTTGTCATTCAGAAACCTTTATGGAGTTGAAAGGAATCCATATATTTCCTAGGCGATTCCTTGACAATACCCAGTCTAAAATTAGGCTTCCGTAGAGCGTAAGTGGAACACCATTATCTGAGGGGTTGAGCATGCTGATTTTTTTTCCTTCTTTCTTCCTTAAAAAAAACACAGAACAAATTAGGTTTTAACGATGGCAAGAACTGGATATATCTAATCTAGTGAAAACAAGGACCAGGGGCGACGTGATAGCAGTGTTCAAATATTTGAGGGGCTGCCAGAAAGAAGAGGGGGGGTGTCAAACTATTTTCCAAAGCACTGGAATACAAGAAGCAACAGATGGAACCAATCAAGGAGAGAAGCAACCTAGAACTAAGGAGAAACTTCCTATAAGTGAGAACAATTAATCAGTGGAATACCTTATCTTCGAAAGATGTAGTGCCCCATCGCTGAAGATCTTTAGGAAGAAACTGGACAGCCACCGGTTTGAAACAATAGAGGGTCTCCTGCTTGAGCAAGGGGTTGGATTAGATGATCTCCAAGGTCCCTTCCAACTCTGTTATTGTATGTTCTACAAGATCACGGCATCTGGCCCTCTCAATTCCTGGCAAATAGATGGGGAAGAAATGGAGGTAGTGACAGATTTTATTTTCCTGGGCTCCAAGATCACTGCAGACAGGGACTGCAGCCAAGAAATTAAAAGACGCTTGCTCCTGGGGAGGAAAGCCATGGCAAACCTAGACAGCACACTAAAAAGCAGAGACATCACCCTGTCAACAAAAGTGCGTATAGTCGAGGCTATGGTCTTCCCAGTTGCAATGTATGGCTGTGAAAGTTGGACCATAAGAAAGGCCAAGCGCCAGCCTTTGAACTGTGGTGCTGGAGAAGACTCCTGCGAGTTCCTTGGACTGCAAGGCAATCAAACCGGTCAGTCCTAGAGGAGATCAACCCTGACTGCTCTTTAGAAGGCCAGATCCTGAAGCTAAAACTCAAATACTTTGGCCACCTGATGAGAAGGAAGGACTCACTGGAGAAGAGCCTAATGCTGGGAAAGGTTGAGGGCAAGAGAAGAAGGGGACGACAGAGAAGGAGGTGGCTGGATGGAGTCACTCAAGCAGTAGGCGTGATCTTAAATGGACTCCAGAAGATGGTAGAGGACAGGAAGCCCTGGAGGAACATTGTCCATAGGGTCGCGATGGGTCGGACATGACTTCGCAGCTAACAACAAAACGTTTTTCTTCATGCAAGAGATATTCATTTTATATTTTGCACTCACACTTTAACGACGTATGAGAAAGCACGGGGACACTTTTGAGCACAGCAGCAAAATCCTTTCTTTTTTTTTCAAAATAAATATACGTGCATGCCCACCACACCCTACAGCTTTCATTTGTAGTGTGACGAAGGGCCAGCCAGGACAGTGAGTTGTGATCCCTGCAGAAGCATAGTTCAAAAGGTCATGTGCTTTTTGTATAAACAGAGTTGTATAAACATAGAATCAAGATCACAAGAAGTATTAGTACCGCTTTATAAAACCCTAGTAATGCCACACCTGGAATACTGCAGCCAATTTTGATTACCATATCACAAAAAAAGATGTTGAGACTTTGGGAAAAGTTCAAAGAAGAACTAAAATGATCAAAGGCCTGGAGACTAAACCATGTGAAGAACGGCTGCAGGACTTGGGTTTGGCTAGTCTGAAGAAAAGAAGAAACAGGGGCGACGATAGCAGTATTCCAGTATGTGAGGGGCTGCCACAAAGAAGAGGAGGTCAAATTATTCTCCAAAGTACCAGAGGGCAGGACAAGAAACAACAGTTGGAAACTGATCAAAGAGAGAAGCAACCTGGAATTAAGAGAAACTTCCTAACGGTGAGGACTGTCTGAGATTGTATAGGTTGTCCTGCTTTTGCAGGGAGCTGGAGTAGAAGACCACCAAGGTCCCTTCCAGCTCTATTCTATTCTATTTTTCAGTTTTGTATTTCAGTTCACCCCTTCATGGATTACTGCCTTGTCGTGGCGAAGGGGCTTGCGTAATTCAATGAAGCTATGAGCTATGCCGTGCAGGGCCACCCAAGATGGAAAGGTCATAGCAGAGAGTTCTGACAAAACGTGATCCACTGGAGAAGGAAATGGCAACCCACTCCAGTATCTTTGCCATGAAAACCCTATGGACAGTACCAAAAGGCAAAACGATATGACGCTGGAAGATGAGCCCCTCAGGTCGGAAGGCGTCCAATATGCTACTGGGGAAGAGCAGAGGGCTAGTACTAGTAGCACCAGAAAGAATGAAGCGACTGGGCCAAAGCCGAAAGGACTCACTGGAGAAGAGCCTAATGCTGGGAAAGGTGGAGGGCAATAGAAGAAGGGGATGACAGAGAATGAGGTGGCTGGATGGAGTCACTGAAGCAGGAGGCGTGAGCTTAAAGGGACTCCAGAAGATGGTAGAAGACAGGAAAGCCTGGAGGAACGTTGTCCATAGGGTCGCGATGGGTCGGACACGACTTCGCAACTAACAACAACAAAATTTCAGTTCAAATCGCAACAGAAGTGGATGCCTGCTGGCTGTCCTGTCCTGCTCTTCCTTTCAAGAAGTATAGTAAATGCGTGCAGATCTGCACCGCTGGGAAGGGATGCAAATTTTAAAATAAAAATGTTGCACTGTTACTCCCATCCTACAGTCCCTGGCATAGAAATAATAATAATTTAAAAAAAAACCAGGCTGACCAGCCCCCTCCCCCCTTGTCATGAATTATCTGAGTCCTCCTTTCTTCCGGAGAAATAGAAAACAAATATTACAAATCTGGTTTCGCGCTTCGGAAGAGAAAACCCTACCAGTACAGTGATTTTTCTCCCTCAAAACTTCAGCTTGCTCTTTTTGTAACACACGTAACACGTAATAACATATTGGAAAGTGTCTGTGGAGATTCTCCATCCTCCAGGTCATGGTTGTCCCAAAGGTGCTTTTTCAAGAGGCAACTTGAATTTATGTGTTTTTCCTTGAAGACCTTCAGAGGTGTGTGGATCTGTACCCTGGAGAAACAAAACAACCACTTCACAAATGCATGGCACAACATAAGGGAGCACACCCATCAGGAGAAAGATTCGGCAGTCCATTTTTGAAAGACAAAGGCCATTCTTTTGAAGATAGCAAAGTCCACATTCTGGGCAGAGAGGACCGCTGGTTTGAAAGAGGGGTCAAGGAGGCCATTTACATTAAGAGTGAACAGCCCTCTCTCAAAAGAGATGGGTGGGGGAAATGTTGTTGTTGTTAGTTGCGAAGTCGTGTCTGACCCATAGCGACCCTATGGACAATGTTCCTCCAGGCCTTCCTGTCCTCTACCATCTTCTGGAGTCCATCTAAGCTCACGCCTCCTGCTTCGGTGACTCCATCCAGCCACCTCCTTCTCTGTCGTCCCCTTCTTCTCTTGCCCTCAATCTTTCCCAGCATTAGGCTCTTCTCCAGTGAGTCCTTCCTTCTCATTAGGTGGCCAAAGGATTTGAGTTTTAGTGGTGGGGGAAATACAACACCACATCTCCTGTTTACAACACAGTCCTTTCAGCAATTCCAAGAAGTTCCACACCCATTTGCACTATTCAGGTGGTCCTGAGGACACAGATAAGCCTCCAAGCGGCCTCAACAAATCTCAGAGGGAGTACAAACGACCAGATGACTGCAAGAAATATAAATGTTTCCATTCTTCATCATTCAGTCAGAGCTGAGGAAGCTTCTTAGAGGAGAAGCAAAACACTTTCAAGGAAAAACAGAGAAAGTCCAGTTGCCTCATGAAAAAGCACCTTTGTCACAACATATTTGAAAGCATAATTCTCTGGATCAGAAATCGTCCATTCTTATAACCCCAGGCCAACCCTAAAAATCAACTGGGAAATTGCATCGTTTCCATTTGTTGAAATATTTTACCTATGTGAAGCAAGTGTGTCTGTCCTCAGCATTGAGTGGTGGTGGTGGTGGGGAGATGAATAGGTAAAAGATGAGTATGTGTTCACAAAAACACAGCGATTGCAATGTATTTCTCAGCTGTGATAAGAAGGGGCTTAACAAAAGAGAAGTTAGATGCATATTTTATATCAGCTTCACAAACTCTGAACTGCCATTCGGTTATTTCTCCATTAAACTCTCTCACTGAGTAAAGACACATAGCTCAAAATGGCATCTTTGAAAATCCTTTTAGAAACACGAGTTATGAAGTTCCTTCCTCCCATACTTAAAAGGGACCACAGACAGAATCACTAAGGTCCTCCAAAAACACAACATCAAAACAGCATTCTACACAGACAGAAAAATATCCACCATCCTAAGAAACCCCAAGGACATAATTGGCTTAGAAAACCAAGGAGTATACGAAATCCCATGCACCACCTGCCCCACCACATACATCGGACAGACCAACAGAAGAATAAGTGCACGCATTGAAGAGCACAAAAACTCACTCAGAAAAGGAGAACAAACTTCATCCCTGGTCCAACACTTTGAAGCCACGGGACATGAAATTGATTTTAAAAAAACCAAAACTATCGCCAAAATTGAACATTTTAACAACAGAATAATCAGAGAAGCCATTGAGATAGAAAAACGCCCCCACAGCATAAACAAACGAGATGATACCTCTCGCCTACCAACCATTTGGAAACCCGCCTTGATTGACAGACGAGTCCCAACCACCAAGAATGATAGACCCAAACACATGATAACACCACATGACATCACCACCACACAACCATTCAAAAAGCAAATCCAAACCCACAATGATAACGAGGCACAACCACAAAACAGAAACCTAACTACAGCTGCAACATCAGCCACTTTAAACCCCTCCAAACCACACAATAAGCAAACTGACACCCACTATAAAAACATGGCACCACCACAAACACGAAGCCGAACAAAAGCAGCACAACTCACCAGCTCAGGTCTAAGGCTGGCAGCTGAGACCAGCCCATCCACTCAAACCACACCCCCACCCAATCAGAACACACCCACCATTCAAAACACACTCCCACCCAATCAGAACACACTTACTCCCCCACCCAATCAGAGCACACCACCCACAGAACACACCCCCTCTGGCAGTTTAAAAAAGAGGAACAAACAGCCACATGCTTCTCCCAGAAGAAGGAAGCAGAAACCACCAGCCTGATGATGATGGATGGGATTCCTTCGAAACGTCGCCCCTACACCTTTAGTTCTACGCGGGGAAAAACCCGAATAACCAAAGATGCACATACGAACACCCGCGAAAACCTCAGAATATATATATATATATATATATATAATATATATATATATATATATATATATATATATATATATATATATATATATATATATATATATATATATATATATATATATATATATATATATATATGGATCTTTGGTTATTCGGGTTGTGTGTGTGTGTGTGTGTGTAAATTTTTTGGCTTGCTAACAAAGAATAAAGGGAGACCTATATGATCATTTCAAACTTATTTGTTCTCATCAGTCAGCCATACCCTTCTGAGATTCGAACCTGGCCGACTGCGTCTTAAGCAGTTGTTTTAACCCCTAGGCCACAGGCTCTCTCTCTCTCTCTTTGTTAGCTGAGAAGCAAGGGAGATACTTGTCAAATGTTTGTTAAACATTCAGAATACACTTGCTTAGTCCCAGACACGGGACAAATCTTATTTCCTGTTTCAGCCTAGCCCAAGGCTAACAAAGAGGGAAAAAATGATAATAATAATTGTGTGCTTTTATTTAATCAGCGCAGCCAGTTTAGTCATCTCTGCTAACTCTATCAACTTTTGCAGCCATTCGTCCATTGTGGGAATCAAAGTAGCCTTCCATGTTTGTGTTACTAATGTTACTAGTATAGAATAGAGCTGAAAGGGACCTTGGAGATCTTCTAGTCAAGCTCACTGTTCAAGCTATCTTCCTGCTGAACGGTTGCTGGAATTGGGCATGTGTAGTTTAATGGAGAGAAGGGTGAGGGGTGACATGATAGCAGTGTTCCAGTATCTCAGGGACTGCCCCAAAGAAGAGGGAGCCAAGCTATTCTCCAAAGCACCTGAAAGCAGGACAAGAAGCAATGGATGGAAACTCATCAAGGAGAGAAGCAACCTAGAACTAAGGAGAAACTTCCTGACAGTCAGAACAATTAACCAGTGGAACAACCTGCCTCCAGAAGTGGTGAATGCTCCAACACTGGAGGTTTTTAAGAAGAGACTGGACAGCCATTTGTCTGAAATGGTATAGGGTTTCCTGCCTGAGGGGGGGTTGGACTAGATGACCTCCAAGGTCCCTTCCAACAACTTCTTCTTCTTCTTCTTCTTCTTCTTCTTCTTCTTCTTCTTCTTCTTCTTCTTCTTCTTCTTCTTCTTCTTCTTCTTCTTATTATATTATTATTATTATTATTATTATTATTATTATTATTATTATTATTATTATTATTATTATTATTATTATATGAGTTGAGTTTTTCCTAATTTCCACATCATCGGGAATCTCTTCTGCAAAAAAAGAGAGAGAGAGAGAAAGAGAGGGAGCTATCAGAAAGCACTTGGAAACAAAATTATTGCTTACAACTGTGACAAAACACGATAGTAAAACTGACTAGGATTTTTCCCATTAAGTTCTGGCAAGCGTGAGTGGTGCAGAAAATAATTTTTCTTATGTGCCAGCTTGAAAGAGAGTAAATAAAAGGGAGGGAGGGAGGGAAATACAGCTATCATAGCAGAGGTTTAGAGGAAGATAACGCTTTAGGCTTGAACTAACAGAGTGGAATCACACAGAATTACTTGCCTTTGGTGCTGATTTGCAATATACAGGCATGGTTTTTTTTTCTGGTTTGGCACAATTAAAAAATGAAAGATTAGATCTAAAGCAAAAGGGAAGTTTGAGAGGGTAAATAATAACGCTGTACTAGGGAGCTTTGATAACCTACACAAAATTTCATTATCCATTCCTTACGTGTTACATCAATCAATCAACCAGAATAGAGTTGGAAGGGACCTTGGAGGTCTTCTAGTCTAACCCCCTGCTCAAGCAGGAGAACCTATACAAATGCCCGTCCAGTCTCTTCTTAAAAGCCTCCAGTGGTGAAACACCCACAACTTCTAGAGCAAGTCATTCCACTGGTTAATTGTCCTCACTGTCAGGAAGTTTCTCCTTAATTCCAGGTTGCTTCTCTCCTTGATAGGTTTCCAACCATTCTCCTGCCTTCTGGTGCTTTGGAAAACAAGTTGACCCCCCTCCTCCTCTTTGTGGCAGCCCCTCAAATACTGGAAGACTGCTATCATGTCACCCCTTAGTCCTTCTCTTCTCTAGACTGGCCATACCCAGTTCCTGCAACCGATCTTTGTATGTCTCATCCTAGTTGCTCTTCTCTGCACTTTTCCCAAAGTTGCAACATCTTTTTTCTAATGTGGCAACCAAAACTGGATGCTGTATTCCAAGTGTCGCCTTACTAAGGTTTTATAACTAAAGGTAAAGGTTCCCCCGCACATGTGTGCTAGTCATTTCCCACTCTGGGGCCGGTGCTCATCTCCGTTTCAAAGCCGAAGAGCCAGCGCTTGTCCGAGGACGTCTCCGTGGTCATGTGGCCGGCATGACTAGACGCCAAAGGCGCACGGAACGCTGTTCCCTTCCCACCATAGTGGTCCCTATTTTTCTACTTGCATTTTTTACGTGCTTTCGAACTGCTAGGTTGGCAGAAGCTGGGACGAGTAACAGGCGCTCACTCTGCTACGCGGCACTCGGGATTCGACCCGCCAAACTGCCGACCTTCTGATCGACAAGCTCAGGATCTTAACCCACTGAGCCACCGCGTCCCTTAAGGTTTTATAGAGTGGTACTAACACTTCACGTGATTTTGATTCTATGCCTCTATTTATACAAGCCAGGACTGTATTCGCTTTTTCGGCTGCTGCTGCACGCAGCTGGCTCATGTTACCGTTTCCACACTTTCCAACTCGTAGGGCATAAATATGCATAGATTCTATGTACAATACGAAACAACAGCTCTTCCGAGTATTTTGAAGTGGCCTTCTCTAGATTGTCAAGGAAGATGTTTTCTTTGCTCAATAGGCTGGCACAAAATAAGAGGAAATGCTTGATTCAAAGCTATTTACAAAAAAAACACCAATTGCTGTAAATTAATTCTGACTTCATGCTGTTTAATGAATTCCTTTGAATTCATGCAGTCATCGGATCTGGAGAAGACTCCTCTTCACTGCCAGCATCTCTTCACAATTCTTTTCATTCCTATTAGCTTGAAATCCACAAACGTATGATATGGATTTAAAGGAAATAGATTCTTGCTGTCGAATGTGGTACAGATGCATCCAGAACATACCCTTAAGCCTATGAAAATATGAAACCAGCTTGAAACTAGCAAGAAAGATCTCAGGTCACCAGAGTTGATTTCTACACTAGCAGCTTTTAGCATCTTTACAGTCATTAGTAGTGCCCAAACTCTGTAAATCATTTTAGTGAGAGCTTAAACCATCACTTAAACATGAGCCAGCCGTGTCCGGCAGCAGCCAAAAGAGCTAATACAATCCTGGGTTGTATAAACAGAGGCACAGAATCAAAATCACGTGAAGTATTAGTACTGTTTTGTAAAGCCTTAGTAAGGCTACGCCTGGAATACAGCATCCAGTTTTGGTCACCCCATTACAACAAAAAGATGTTGAGAGTTTGGAAAAAGTGCAGAAAAGAGTAACTAAGATGATCCAAGCCCCGGAGACTAAAACATAGGAAGAATGGTTGAAGGATTTGGATTTGGTTATTTTTTTATTTTATTTATTTTAATTCCATTTATATCCCGCCCTTCTCCGAAGACTCAGGGCGGCTTACAAGCTTAGCAGTAGCCTTCATTCTATGTATATGCCTGCTTATTAGGGCTTTCACACACACCCCAAGTGGCATTATTACAAAGTCAGCTTATTGCCCCCAATAAGCTGGGTCCTCATTTTACCTACCTCGGAAGGATGGAAGGCTGAGTCAACCTTGGTTAGTCTAGAGGAAAGAAGGACTGGGGGGGGGGGGGACACTGTTCCAGTATTTGAGAGGCTGCCATAAGAAGGAGGGGGTCAACTTATTTTCCAAAGCACCTGAAGGCAGGGCAAGAAACAATGGATGGAAATTAATCAGGGAGGAAAGCAACCTGGAATTAAGGAGAACCTTCCTGACAGTGAGGACAATTAACCAGTGGAACAACCTGCCTCCAGAAATCATGGGTGCTCCATCGCTGGAGGTTTTTAAGAAGAGACAGGACAGTCCACTTGTCTGAAATGGTGTAGGATCTTCTGCTTGAGCAGGGGGCTGGACTAGAAGACCTCCAAGGTCCCTTCCAGCTCTATTCTGATTCTGATTCTGGGTGACATGGTGAAAATGTGGTTAAGTCACTAGTGCAGAAAAGGATCTTCCTGTGGCCCACTCCATCTGAATCCAACCTATCAATATTGACTAGATCAGGGGTGGACAACCTTAGCTCTTTTATGACTCGTGGACTTCAACTCCCAGAATTCCTGAGCCAGCCATGCTGAGGGGAAAGGGGGAGGTTTCCAAGCTGAGCCATGCTGGCTCAGGAATTCTGGAAGTTGAAGTCCACGAGTCATAAAAGAGCCAAGGTTGCCTACTCCTGGCCTAGGTCTAGGCCGCTTTATGACTCGTGGACTTCAACTCCCAGAATTCCTGAGCCAGCATGGCTCAGCATGGAAACCTCTCCCTTTCCCCTCTGCGTGGCTGGCTTGGGAATTCTGGGAGTTGAAGTCCACGAGTCATAAAAGAGCCAAGGTTGCCTACCTCTTTACTAGTTCTAAAGGGATGGATCTGTTTTCAGAGCTGTTCAGAGACCAAGGATGCTGTAAGCCTCAATTTCAGGTTTATCAATCTGCTGAGCTGAAAGGGACGGTTAGCCAATCAAGCTGATCGATGAACACAGCCAGTTGATTAGAGCTCATTTGCTGAGAGTAACAGAAATCTGGTCTTCTTCGCTCAGCTAAATGTAATATTTTTCTCTTCTACCAATAAAATAAAAATTAAAAAAAATCCCCCGCTGTAGGCAACTCTCATTGCATTCAAATCCCCCGATGCTGATGTGCAGAGAGTTCTGCATCCAGGTTTGTTCATTTCAATTTCCCAGCCTATTCTGATGAAGGAAGCTAATCAAGAATCTCAACCAGGGAGGAGAACACGGAGCTTTCCTGGAAACAGAAGGCAGTTAAAAAGTTATTATTTCATTTGTTTCATGAAACAGCAGTTCCCCATCCACAAATATAGAGTCTTCATCAGACTAGGCCTGATAATGTTACCTAGTTTGGGTAATGAAATGTCTGCAAGAAAACAACAAGCTCAGAGAGCACCAAGAACCAAGCATTTCTCCTCCTCCTCCCCCTCCCCCCCCCCTCCTCCTCCTCCTCCTCCTCCTCCTCCTCCTCCTCACCACACCCCCCACTCCCTTCTAGCACTGATGATGTTACCTAGTTGGGGCATGAAACGTCTGCAAGAAAACAACAAGCTCAGAGAGTACCAAGGACCCCATAGTAGTCATTCTCCTCCTCCTCCTCCTCCTCCTCCTCCTCCTCCTCCTCCTCTCCACAACCCCCACTCTCTTCTAGCACTGATGATGTTACCTAGTTGGGGCATGAAACGTATGAAAGAAAACAACGAAGCTCAGAGAGCACCAAGGACCACACAGTCCTCTCCTCCTCCTCCTCCTCCTCCTCCTCCTCCTCCTCCTCCTCCTCCTCCTCCTCCTCCTCTTTCTTCCTCTTCCTCATTCTCTTCTCCTCCTCCTCCTCTCCACAACCCCCACTCTCTTCTAGCACTGATGTTACCTAGTTGGGGCATGAAATGTCTGCAAGAAACAACAAGCTCAGAGTACCAAGGACCCCATAGTAGTCATTCTCCTCCTCCTCCTCCATCTCCTCCTCCTCCCCCTCTCCCTCCTCCTCCTCCTCCTCCTCCTCCTCCTCCTCCTCTTCTTCTTCTTCCTCTTCCTCTTCCTCTTCCTCTTCCTCTTCTTCTTCTTCTTCTTCTTCTTCTTCTTCTTCTTCTTCTTCTTCTTCTTCTTCTTCTTCTTCTTCTTCTTCTTCTTCTTCTTCTTCTTCTTCTTCTTCTTCTTCTTCTTCTTCTTCCCAGAACAAACAGATGCATTTTTCCCCCTGGTTGGGAGAAGGATTTGAGGTTTACTTTAAGAACATATTCTGTTTGATTCATCAATATCAATTGATTGATTGATAGGCCCACTGTATAGGCCCACTCATTTTACAGGTATGACTCTGGGAAGCTCGCAGCACATTAAAAACAACAACATCACTGAAATATAAAGAAACTACAAAAGGCAGAATTGTGAGGATAAACTCCAAACCATCCGTCGCACAACAACAACAGGACACTTAACCTCTGAAGACCTCTGGAGCACATCCAGGTCTTCAACGCTTTGCAAAGGCCAGCAGGGTTGGGGCCAATTTAATCTTTATTCAGTCTCATAACTTACTAAACTGGAAGTAGTAGACCCTCAGAAAAAAAACATTTTTTTCTCCCAAGAAAGTGCTAAAAAACTTTTTTAATATAATGTACCATACAAAAAATCACTTATGAGAAAGAGCTGAGAAATGCAATAAATATATGGACAGACTGATACAGATGTGATAGAGATAGGAAAGAGAGAGAGAGAGAGAGATGGAGATTTATATATGTATGTTTGTTTGTGTGTGTGTGTGTGTGTGTCTGTATGTGTGTGTCTAGGGTAATATGCAAACACCCTCAACAAGGGAAAAAAAAACAAAATAATCCACTATACTTAGTCACCACTCTCACGCCAGAATAAGAAATCAGGAAATAAATGTAGATAAGCTTCTTAATGCTTCCACAATTAATAGATCCACTTTAAACGAAAAAAAGAAAAACAATTCACTGTAAAGCAGAAAGGTGTCAGGAAGAAACCATTATTCATGGCTAATTACATTTTATTTTATTTTATTTTACTTTATTTTTGAAGATGATGGCAATGGTTGAGTTTTCAGCAGTACTGATGAAGGAAATCTCCACAGGGAAATCTCTTGCAAAGGTTACCAAGGATATGAATTAATACGAAGCATGTGTGAGGTCCACGCATACAATGGAATGAGTAAAGGAGTACTAACACAGTGAAGGTCATTACAAACGGCTGACTGAGTAGCATAAATTATCAATTGTAGAAATTCAAACAAGCGGTGAATCTGTCTGATGTTGAATTGCCATCAGGAAGGAATGATTTGATGTCAACCGGTAAGATACATTCAAAGTATCGTTTGTAGCAAAATCCTTGCAAGGGACTTCCTACTGTATTCAGCAGGAAGGAGTCCATGTATATTGCTAAATATATCATTTATCCCTCCCCCCCCCAAATTTAATAGTAAAGTAATAATGCTGGACAGTTTTGTTGCTTGGTTGCTTGGAAGATACCCAGCTCGTGTTTTGGATTTCCTCTAAGTAATGACGTTCGTCTGCTGTATCTGAACAATTGATGTTTGTTTGTTTTTTCTCTTTTGGAACACTTTAGTTGTCAAAAATAAATGAATAAAATTGAAACTGGGTTACCCTTTTTCAGGGCTTTTTTTTGTCATAGAACGCTGAGAACGGAGTTCCGGCACCTTTTTTGGATGGAACCTTGTAGGGTAGGCAAGGCGGGTTGTATGACATGTGTGAGTTCCGGCACCTTTTTCTTTTACAAAAAAAGTACTGCCCTTTTTGGCAAGAGTTCAAGCCAGATGATTCAAGTAAGAGAAGTTCAGTCTTGAAGAGAAGAAGCACTGCAGAGAAGTTGATGTAGCTTCTGAATGGGACAGAAATTATGAAACAAAAATTCCTGATATGTGGAGAAAAGGTGGATTATCCACCCATCATAGACAAAAATGTCCCATGGAATGGTCTATAATCATGACAATCCTGCTCAACTATTACCTAAATGTTCAATCCAACTTGGTCTTTTAGAGGGAGTGCAGACGATCAGGGGCTGGAGGCTAAACATAGGAAGAATGGTTGCTGGAATTGAGTATGTCTAGTTTAATGAAGAGAAGGACTAGGGGGTGACATGATAGCAGTCTTTCAATATCTCAGGGGCTGCCCCAAAGAAGAGGGAGTCAAGCTCTTCTCCAAAGCCCCTGAAGGCAGGACAAGAAGCAACAGATGGAAACTAACCAAAGAGAGAAGCAACCTAGAACTAAGGAGAAATTTCCTGATAGAACAATTGATCAGTGGAACAACCTGCCTCCAGAAGCTGTGAATGCTCCAACATGAGTTTTTTAAGAGACTGGATAGCCATTTGTCTGAAATGTTATAGGGTCTCCTGACTGAGCAGGGATTGGACTAGATGTCCTCCAAGGTACCTTCCAACGCTGTTATTCTATTCTATTCTATTCTATTCTATTCTATTCTATTCTATTCTATTCTATTCTATTCTATTCTATTCTATTCTATTATAATTTCTATTCTCTTCTACTCTATTTTATTCTATTCTATTCTATTCTTTGTCTCAACATGGAAAGCCCCCACAAGCAACTCAATTTGACCAGATTCTGAAAGGAACTTCATCAAACCCCCACTTTGGTTTTGATGGGAAAGTCAGATCCTGTAAACTACGCTGATATAAGACCATAATAAAGATTTGACTTAATACTTAGGATTCCGCGCCATCTTCACCATCAGTTAATTACCAGATGTTTGCAATTAATGTATTTGTTACAGCAAACACAGTAAATGACTTGATCATGCAAAGTATTCCTTGCTTCCAGATGAAGGAGTGCTTTTGAGACTCATTCACCTTCACCCACGAAATGCATTCTTATTTGGCTTCATCAGTAAACACGGATGCTGGGTTAAAATAATTTGATCCATTTTCCATGTGGAAGAGTAACAGAAATGGAAGATGACAGACTATCTGCACCATCTCTTAATACAGTACCAAGAGTTATAAATTCCAAAGCATAATGTTTGATATGAAGCTGTCATGGAAGCAATAGATTCATTATAAAAAAATGCTAGAGGTGCATATATCCCATTGACTGTTTATCATTAACTGCATGGAGAGCTGATAGGAAACGTCTGGCTATAATTTATATTTCTGATGACTCTCAAATCTATTACTCACTTTCCCCCAATTTTATAGCAGCTCTGGATTGAGAGAAAAAATTGAACACTAAGCACAGATTTTAGACTATTTTTTTATTATTATTCTATATTATCTGGAGGTGCCATATTGAGTGAGTCTTCCCTCACCAGCAGACCTCTGCTGACAGTCTGTTTCAAAATTGAAATTAAAAATAGGATGAAGGCAGAGAATGGGGAAAGAACATCATTCTGTTTACTGAAGGGTTTGTCTAAAACACAATAAATTAAAGGGAATGCTTAATAGTTAAATTAAAAGTAGAATTTAAACACAGAAGTCATAGATCCCCAATTACACGTTCCAGACCATAACCCTAGGATGTAGCTCTTTTCAAGGCTCTTCTTATGACTGAGATGCTCAACTGAAGCCAACGGGCCTTTTATCCTGACTAGGTTGGCTATGGATCCAATTGACCAAGGAGATCCGTGCACTTAAAGTTAGAATGCCACAGCTCCCTGAGATTACTTTGCAACCATTTTTGGAAGAGGAAAGGAAATTAGAAGCAATTTGTAGGGTCTCAGTTCAACATCAAGTAGCTGCCTGGAGTTCAACTTATTACTTGATGTTAAGGCATACTGGTTTTAGTGCCTATGAGCAAAGCGTTGGAAGCCAACTAGATCAATTGAATTAATTCCTGTAGCATAACATTCATACTCTGATCTTTTGGCAACAAATTATAGTCGGGGTCGGCTTGCTTGCCTTTCAGATATAAAGACAAAACCTTTGCCTTAGGATGTTAGGGTAAAGTAAGCAAAGTAAGTAAAGTAAAAAAAAGAAAAAGAAAAAAATGATAATAAAATAAGAATAGAATAGAGTAGAGTAGAGTAGAGAAATGTAGAATAGAATAGAATAGAATAGAATAGAATAGAATAGAGTAGAGTAGAGTAGAGTAGAGTAGAGTAGAGTAGAGTAGAGTAGAGTAGAGTAGAGTAGAGTAGGATAGGATAGGATAGGATAGGATAGAATAGAATAGAATAGAATTAGAATAGAATAGAATAGAATAGAATAGAATAGAATAGAATAGAATAGAATAGAATAGAATAGAATAGAATAGAGTAGTGTAGAGTAGAGTAGGATAGGATAGAATAGAATAGAATAGAATAGAATAGAATAGAATAGAATAGAATAGAATAGAGTAGAGTAGAGTAGAGTAGAGTAGAGTAGAGTAGAGTAGGATAGAATAGAATAGAATAGAATAGAATAGAATAGAATAGAATAGAGAATGGGATGGGATGGGATGGGAGGGGAGGGGAGGGGAGGGGAGGAGAGGAGAGGAGAGGAGAGGAGAGGAGAGGAGAGAAGAGAAGAGAAGAGAAGAGAAGAGAAGAGAAGAGAAGAGAAGAGAAGAGAAGAGAAGAGAAGAGTAGAGAAGAGGAGCGATTTGGGAGGACCTTTCCCTGAAAAAAAATCACAGCCATGTCCTTTCAGCTAGCATTCCCAACCTAGGAAACTTCCAGATAGGTGGACTTTAATTTTCAAGGTTTCCTTACCAACAAAGACCATTTCTGAACGTTACATAGACTGTCGTTTGCTCTTACAAATAAAATAAAATAAAATACACATTTCCAACCTTGGGTGAGAGACAAGAGGGGAAAAGATCATGGCAGGAATATGATTTAATCAAAAGCCAGCAGAAGATCTAATACAGTTATAAAACTTTTCTATGGCTAGTGGGGGTCTCTGGGCTGCCTTTTCCTTTTGCGAGAATCTATCACTGTCACAAAAATAGACTTTCCGGCAAGAGGAAGCCTATTAGTGGGATAATCGTATATCTTTTGATCACAAAATTAGCAAGAGGACTCTGGGTTCTTGCAGCTGGTTTCAGCTGTGGCGAGAGTTCAGGCAGGGAATGTGGTTAAATTGGCAAGGCACGTTAAACTGCTGAAAGCATCAGGAGAGGAGAAGGAGAGAGAAAATTGCAGCTTTGGTTTTCCAGCTGAAGCTCATTTTTCCTGCAACAATAGGAGGAAAAAACGGTTTCCGTTCTGATCAGTGTAAGAAAAGACACATTATTGCTCCAATCTAGATAATGGAATGAACGAATCGATATATTATGGAGATCCAAACGAAGGAACCTGTATAAATATGCATTAAAAAATATGGTGGGATAATTCAAGGTAGACCTACTGACGTCTAGAATTTGGGATGTCTGGAATAGAACTGATCTAGATGCTAGGCGATGCAGTTTCTCAAAGGGATGCTGGACTTTGACCCAGCTTCAGGTCCATTTTATGCACCCTTTCCAAATTTGATGCACTCAGAAAACCTTGTTCTTGAGTATCAGCCTCGCTGTACAACTTTACAAAAGTGGTGCAATCACAACAACAACACAACATTCCCGGTCATGAAGGAGTCAAGATAAAAAGCTGCTTGGACAAAGGCTGAGCTGGAAGTCTTCTTTTTAATATGGGTCGAATCCCAAGTGCCGCATAACAGAGTGAGCACCTGTTACTCGTCCCAGCTTCTGCCAACCTAGCAGTTCTAAAGCACGTAAAAAGGCAAGTAGAAAAATAAGGACCACTACGGTGGGAAGGCAACAGCATTCCATGCACCTTTGGTGTCTAGTCTTGCCGGCCACATGACCACAGAGACATCCTGGAACAAACACTGGCTCTTCGACTTTGAAATGGAGATGAGCACCAGCCCCTAGAGTCGGAAACGACTAGCACGCATGTGCAGGGGAACCTTTACCTTTTTATAAAGAGGCTGTGTTGTGAAGGGAGTATGAACCTCGAATTTCATGCGATATGAATACTAGCCGTGACTTTGCTGTAAGGGCTTGTCATGTTGTATGATAACATTTATCCTTTGCATCCAGATTTGTATAACCCAAGACCGTTCCTGAAGACCATTCTGTTGAGATGGACCCCTAACAAAGCAAAGTGACCGCAATCCACACAAGATTTCTACTGATCACCACTATTAAAAGGAAGACAGCCCATCCAAGCTTTTGAAGCAGTTCTGTATCTTGAGTTGACTTCTTCATGACTGGGAGTGTTGTGCTGTTGTTCTCCATCTCAGCAGGAAGTGCTTCAGGGATGGTCTTTGTGGGAAGTCAGCCCCCCAGAGAAGGAAATATTAAGAGGGCAGAAAAATATATTTCCTCAAAGGATCTTAAAGAGGCAGAAAAGCAGGCCCAGTTTTTTTGAATAGCCCCAAGTCTCCCTCCCTCAAGCAGAAACCAGCTCTGTAGAAATGCAGATGTAATAATCCATTCAGGAAGGTTGGAGCCCTCCAGCTAGAAGATTAGGAAGACAAAGACCCCTAAAATCTACATACCCCACCCAAACTCTAAGACAGGACATAATAGGATTAACCCACAGGTGCCAAAGGGAACACCCAGACTCAGGTCAGAATACATGACACAGGAAATTCAAAGCCTCAAACAGTAGGAAAATTCAAAGCCTCAAACAGTAGGAAACAACTCCAAACAAAAGCTCAAGAGGGTATAAAACCCCACTCCCTACATGTGCTCTCTCTCTCTTTTCTTCCAGAGCCATATTCCTGTCTGGCTCTCCTCTTCCATAAACTGCAACCTTCTTCCTAAAGCAGTTGCCATGTTGTTTATTCCTGGCTTGGACTGAACCCCGATGAAGACTTTTCCTTCAACAGTCTTGTGTTATACATCTTTTTATATTGGGACTGTGTATAAATCTGGCTGTTATAATACAACATTACAAACCCTCACAAAAAAGTTACGGCTAGAATTTCTGGGTGTGCTTCTTGTTGACAGTATCTCACAAGGCTGACCAACTCATATCACATGAAATTCAAGGTTCATACAACCTACACAGTGGAGCCTCTGTGCAATTCCATCTGATCCCCAACTTCAGCAAAAGCAAACTACAAGGGCAATTCGGAAATAAACCTCTGTTTTGTTATCAATGACAGACACTCGCAGGTACAGAACTTTTATTATACATGTTAGATAACTACAGCATTTCATTACTTTTCAACACAATCGCCATTCAAACTGAGGCACTTGTCATAACGTCTTACAAGGTTTGAAATTCCTTAGTAGTAGTTACTCAGCACCAGATCTGAGCTATTGAGGGAGTGTGTGATCAAAACCATCCCAATGGAACAGATTCCAAAGCTATTGGGTGCGTCTAGCAGTGTGCGGGTGAGCATTGTTGTGAACCAACACCACACGAGAGGTCAGCAGGCCCCGATCCTTGTTACGGATGGCTCGTCTGATTTTTCATAACATTTCACAGTAGACTTCTGAAATGATGGTCGAAACCACTCTCCATGAACTTCACTGGCAATACTCCTTTGCCATCTTCACATTTGGCAGGATTTTCCTTGGCACCACTTCCAGTGTGGTGTTGCTTCACGATAATGCTCGCCCTCACACCACTAGGCACACCCGAAAATCTTTGGAAGCAGTTCTGTTGGGATTGTTTTGATCACCACCACCACCCTCAATAGCTGAGATCTGGCGCTGAGCAGCTACTACTAGGGAATTTCAAAACTTGTAGGACATTTTGATGAGTGCCCCATTTGAATGGTGATTATGTCGAAAAGTAATGCAATGTTGTCATTTTCTAACGTGTATAATAAAAGTTGTCTGTCATTGATAACCAAATGGAGACTTATTTCCAAATTGCCCTCGTATGTTGTTGTTGTTAGCTGTGAAGTCGTGTCTGACCCATTGTGACCCCATGGACAACGTTCCTCCAGGACCTCCTGTCCTCTACCATCCTCTGGAGTCCATTTAAGCTCACACCTACTGCTTCAGTGATTCCATCCAGCCACCTCATTCTCTGTCATCCCCTTCTTCTATTGCCCTCAATCTTTCCCAGCATTAGGCTCTTCTCCAGCGAGTCCTTCCTTCTCATAAGGTGGCCAAAGTATTCAAGTTTCAACTTCAGGATCTGGCCTTCTAAAGAGCAGTCAGGGTTGATCTCCTCTAGGACTGACTGGTTTGATCGCCTTGCAGTCCAAAGTTCAAAGGCCTAAATTCTCTGGCGCTCAGCCTTTCTTATGGTCCAACTTTCACTGCCATACATTGCAACTGGGAAGACCATAGCCTTGACTATATGCACTTTTGTTGACAGGGTGATGTCTCTGCTTTTTAGTGTGCTGTCTAGATTTGCCATTGCTTTCCTCCCCAGGAGCAAGCATCTTTTAATTTCTTGGCTGCAGTCCCCATCTGCGGTGATCTTGGAGCCCAGGAAAATAAAATCTGTCACTACCTCCATTTCTTCCCCATCTATTTGCCAGGAATTGAGAGGGCCAGAGGCCATGATCTTGGTTTTCTTAATGTTAAGTTTCAACCCAAGTTTTGCACTCTCCTTCTTCACCCGCAACAAGAGGCTCTTTAGTTCCTCTTCACTTTCTGCCATTAGAGTGGTATTTATTTTATTTTTTATTTATTTTATTAAATTTATATACCCCCCTATTCCCGTAGGACTCAGGGTGGTTTACAGGGAAAATTAAAAGCATAACATACAGAAATTAAAATCAGTTAAAACAATTAATTAATTCAAGTCCCTGAAATTTAAAACTAAAACCCATTTAAAAATTAAAACCCCTCAGTCTGGGCCAGACAGCTCGAAGAGCCAAGTTTTCAGCCAAGTATCATCTGAATATCTTAGGTTGTTGATATTTCTCCTGGCAATCTTAATTCCAATTTTTGATTCATCTAGCCCTGCCTTTCTCATGATGTGTGCCTTCGTATAGATCCATCAATTTGCAATAGATGTGCTGACTGCGTGAACTAGCTCTCACTCTTTGAAGCCCTAAAATGACTTTGGAGCTTATAAAATCCATGTCGGGCCACAACATTTAAAAATAAAAAACCCCTGCCTCATATTTCAAAGGAGGGGGGAGAAATGGAAATGAGTAGATTAATTAAAAGTAGCAGCAACTGTAAGGGATGAATTCCTGCTCAGGGCTGTACCACTGCGGCTTTACGCAATGCCCGATGAATCCTTCTTATTTGCCATCAATACACCAGCTTGAGTTTGGGGAGGGCACCTCTAATCTGAAAGTAAATAGCAGACCGGTCAGGAAATCAAAAGATAAATTTTTGAAAAGGTCACGCAATTCAAGCAAAGTGCTAAGTTTCATGCAGGGTATACAGCATTAAGAAAGGTTGATATTTTATTGTTGGGAGAAAGATGGTAATGGAAACAGGAGCTGACATAACTTTTCTTTCTTTCTCCTGCCGTCGACCAGGTCAAAAATGAAAAGAGACAGTAGCGTGCTGTACTCAGATTATTACTGTTTTCACATTTAGAGGCTTTTGTCATCATTTTAGAAGGTTGCAGCTATCTCGGATTTCCAGTTTTCTGACCTGTTTTGAGCCCATTCCAATATCACTTCTCATTCAGGAGATTGTGAAAGGACGAAATGCCATCTTTTCTCCTGGTTTCCACCTGTATGGAAATAAATGCACGGTATGCTGGGGCCTGTAAGTCTTACGAAAGATCAAGACACTTTGTCCCAATTGAAAGCAAAAGGTCACTCAAGCAAACTCTGCAGGCACCACCAGGCTAGGTGGCTAAGTGGCCTTTCCTAACTGGCAAATGTCTTAATAGAGTGGGTGCCGTGGTAGAAGTTGGTGACGTTAGCCTGTAAAACTTCAGAAAAGTGAAAGATACAGTACTTTCACCTCTGTTATGGCCTTAAGGATCAAGGTTGGAAGGAAGGGATCCTTCTCCTCAAAAAGGACAATGCAGAAACAAGAGGCTGAGAGGCTGAAAAGCCATAGAAAGATGTTGACACCATAGACCAGGGGTCTTCAATTTTTTATGACTTGTGGACTTCAACTCCCAGAATTCCTCGGCCAGCGTGCCTGGTTGAGGAATTCTGGCAGTTGAAGTCCCCCCAAGTCATAAATGGGCCAAGTTTGAAGACCCCTGATCTAGGAGAATTCTAGACCGAGTAGAGCAGGAGTCTTCAAACTTGGCCCTTTTATGACTTGAGGACTTCAACTGCCAGAATTCCTCTGCCAGCATGCCTGGCTGAGGAATTCTGGGAGTTGAAGTCCACAAGTCATAAAAGGGCCAGGTTTGAAGACCCCTGCCATAGAAAGAGTACAGAGAAGAGAAACCAAGATGATAAAGAGCCTGGAGGTTAAATTCTACGAGGAACAGCTAGTCATGTCGAAGAGAAGGATTAGGGGTGACATGATACCAGTCTTCCAATAATTGAAGAGCTGTCACAGAGAAGAGGGTGTCAATTTAATCTCCATAGCACCTGAAGCAATGGGTGGAAGCTGATCAAGGAGAAAAGCAACCTAGAACTAAGGGGGAAGTGAGAACAATGAAGCAATAGAACAAATTGCCCCTTGGAGCTGTGGGTGCTCCATCATTGGAGTTTTCAAAAAAAAAAAAAAAGATGAGACAATAATGTATCTGGGATGATATAAAGACTCCTGCCTTGAGCAGGGGGTTGAACTAGAAGACCTCCAAGGTCCCATCCAGCCCTATTATTCTGTAAAATCAGTTTGTTGCCAACTTGAGCTTAAAAGGAATGCAAATATAAAGTAGATTTGCAATGTCTGCCAAGTATAGAATAGAATAACAGAGTTGGAAGGGACCTTAGAGGCCATCTAGTCCAACCCCCTGCTGAGGAAGGAAACCCTATACCATTTCAGACAAATAGCTGTCCAGTCTCTTCTTAAAAACTTCCAGTGCTGGAGCATTCACAACTTCCGGAGGCAAGTTGTTCCACTGATTAATTGTCCTCACTGTCAGGAAGTTTCTCCTTAATTCCAGATTGCTTCTCTCCTTGATTAGTTTCCATCCGTTGCTTCTTGTCCTGCCTTTGGACACTTTGGAGAATAGTTTGACTCCCTCTTCTTTGGGGCAGCCCCTGAGATATTGGAACATGGCTATCATGTCCCCCCTCGTCCTTCTCTTCATTAAACTAGAGATGCCCAATTCCAGTGATCGTTCCGTATATGTTTTAGCCTCCAGTCCCCTGATCACCTTTGTTGCTCTTCTCTGTACTCTTTCTAGAGTCTCAACATCTTTTTTACATCGTGGTGACCAAAACTGGATTCAGTATTCCAAGTGTGGCCTTACTAAGGCATTGTAAAGTGGTATTAACACTTCACATGATCCTGATTCTATCCCTTAGTACGGGTGTCTGTTTTCTGGCTCTCTGACATTATTCCAATAAAAGAGAGTCAGCTGCCTGCAATTATTGCAGGTTCGCGTCCCACCAGGCTCAAGGTTGACTCAGCCTTCCATCCTTCCGAGGTAGGTAAAATGAGGACCCAGATTGTTGGGGGCAATAAGATGACTTTGTAATAATGCCGCTTGGGTGTGTGTGTGAAAGCCCTAATAAGCAGGCATATACATAGAATGAAGGCTACTGCTAAGCTTGTAAGCCGCCCTGAGTCTTCGGAGAAGGGCGGGATATAAATGGAATTAAAATAAAATAAAATAAAATAATCTGCCTCATAGAATAGATCCCTGTAGATCCCAAAGGCATAACTGCTCAATTTATGCCTATAGTACAGGTAAATAAAGAGTTAACAGCAAACAGTAATAACAATGGTCATAATGAAGGAGGCAATCTCATATAAAGATCTTGAGTAGCTACGGATTAAAGAATGAATTGAATAAGCACTGCACTTTGCCAGCATCAAAATCACATTTAATTCCCATCATTTGGTTTGACACTGTTGCCAGAGATTGATCATGTTCTAAGCATGTCTGCTTTGGAGATATATTCCTCTGCCAATATTAGAACTGCAATGAATAAAAACAGCACTGTCTGTTTAATCTCAGCTACTCATTAGGAGTAGCAACATCCAAGGAAATTTGTAACCAAAGGAAATTAAAGCCTACTAATACGTGAACGGTCTTAAATTATCATCGTTCCACAGAGCCAGGCTGGGCAATGTTTCAATGTGATTGCAAAGAATGTGCAGAATGCAAATGCAGCTCCTGTCTATGTCTCATTAAAGCAGCTGCATCTGCATCCAGGACTTCATGGTCACTGCACGGAGGCTATGCAGTATTGAAGGTTTCACAACAAAACTGTCAAGAAGGAACGTTTGTACCTCTTTGCCTTAGAGGCATATCAAATAGAACTGTATCCCTGTGTAATGTTTGAGAATGCAATGCAGAATTAAATAAGCATTTATTTCTACCACTAAAGGTGACTTGGTTTTGCAAGTCCTTGGTGGGACACCTGTGTAGAGTAGGAAGTCCTTTTTAATGATCAGTCCAAAACCTCAGGAAAATAGATACTCCTTACTCTTGAGCTGGACACATTACTATCTGTTATAAACAAATACTCCTTAATCTTGATTCTTGGCAAGACTAGGTGAAATATTCCAGGCAACAATACAAGCCTGTTCTTGGCAAAGCCTACTGAGATGAAACCAAGAAAGACAGGTGTCAACAAAGATGATCCAGTGTCTATTTAAGTCTATATACTGACTAGTAGTGCTCCTATGTATAGTATATCTCCTTGTGAGATGGAATTTCAATCCAGCCCTAAGTGGGGTGGGGGGGGGCTGCATATTTGGTCTAGTTTGGTCTAGTGGTTAGGGCATCAGAGTAAAAAGCAGGACACTTTGAGTTTGCCATGAAAACCAGTTCTCAGCCCAACCCACCTCAGAGATTTTTTTTTTTTTTGTGGAGAAAATAGGAGGCAGAAGATGTATTGGATTATTTGTGAAAATAATAAAGGTGGGATACAGATAGTCAATAGGGAGAGAGAGAGAGAGAGAGAGAGAGAGAGAGAGAGAGAGAGAGAGAGAGAGAGAGAGAGAGAGAGAGAGAGAGAGATACAGAGAGAATACCATATATACAGAAAGAGAATATGGAAAATACACTGTATATATAAATACGGTATATAAATCTAAATAAATAAAAATAAAAATAAATAAAATAAATATATAGAGAAAGAAAGAAAGAGGCATAGATAGAGAGATAGAATATAGATGAGAGAACATAGATGATAGATAGATGATAGATGGATAGATGAGAGAGATAGATGATAGATAATAGATAGATAGATAGATAGATAGATAGATAGATAGATAGATAGATAGATAGATAGATAGATAGATAGATAAATAGATGGGATTCAGCTGGTTTGCACCACTTCAGCAAAACCGGTAGCTACTTTTTTGTTGCCCAGGCCCAGAATGTACTTCTGGAAGCAGCATCCACACACAGAACTGATTGTTCACATATTTGAATCCCACCATTGGATAGGTAGATAGATAGATAGATAGATAGATAGATAGATAGATAGATAGATAGATAGATAGATAGATAGATAGATAGATAGATAGACAGATAGACAGACAGACAGACAGACAGACAGACAGACAGACAGACAGACGATGGATGGATGGATGGATGGATGGATGGATGGATGGATGGATGGATGGATAGGCAGGCAGCTAGATAGACAGACAGATGATAAGAGAGAGAGACAGACAGACAGACAGATAGATAGATATAACTGGGTTTAAAGTCATCTCTTTGGGGTTCCCTAACTGACAGAAGAAGTGTAAGATCTATTTTTCATTCTTTGTCTTATTGTATTTTATTACATTCTTTGATGGGTACCTTGTGTTGTTGTGTTATCATCTTATGCTGGCGTGGCGGTGGTTTCCAAATCCCAAAGAACTCCTGTTCCAAGACAGAGCAATACAAACTCCCTTCTAATTGTGTCCCGGAAAGACACACGGCTGATTTAACGAGTCCCAACAGCACCTGTTTACTATGCAGTCCTGAGGCCTCTCTTTACATTTAGTTTGCTTGTTTTTAATACCACGATATTAAAACACGAGCATGCAGATCAAAAGGAATGGCTTTTTTCCCTAAAACAAACGCCATACCTATAAAAGAAAACCCAATCCTTTTGTATGAATTTGATATAGATATGTTAAATAACTTGTGCAGAACTGTGCAGAACGTGGAGGCCTGGCATTTATGCAGTCAATTTCTGACTTTTGTTTGCTCAGGTTATTGAAAGTTGCATTTATCTCATCTGCGGTTTAAACCAGTCATCTACATTTTGACCGTCCACTCAGGAAGAAAAATGAATCTGAAATTACAACTGCTGTAGATTTCCAGAGACAAAAAACCTCCCCCAGTTATTTACTGTTTAAAGGTGCAAGGATACTTCTTTTTTTTATTGAAAAGTTTTACAGTACATTTTAAATATACTCTATCCCTCCCCCCCCTCCCAGCAACCCTCCCCTCCCCTCCCCTCCCCCGTCCCCGACTTCCCAGAGCTGAATACAGGGTATAAACTTACAAACTTAAACTAAAATATGCTAACAACAAAAATAAAACATTAAATTCTATCGCACTTTAACTCTCCGTAAACATAACTATATTACTAACAAATAACTAATAATACATCGTTTAAAACCACCACTTATTCAAATGCTAAATGAAACTTTTTAGTCCCATATTTATTCTGGATATATTCAATCCATCTTCTCCATTCCACAATATATTTCTGTTGCGATTGTTCTTTCAAGTATGCTGAAATCTTTGCCATTTCCGCCAAGGTGGAAACTTTCAAAGTCCACTCTTCTATAGTAGGCAGTTCCTCCTCCTTCCAATATTGTGCTACTAACAGTCTGGATTAAAGTCTGGATTTTGGATTAAAATTTGGTGGAATATGCAAAAGATATTTAAGGAAAAGATAAGGTTCTCTCCGCAGTTGTTTTCGTTGGGTATTATTACAGATTTTACTGTTATAGATACTAAATTGATGTTGAATTTAATTACGGCAGCAAGACTTTTAGTGGCAAGGATACTTCTTGAAGTCTAGAGGAACATTAAAAAGATGGGAAGGAGCAAAATAAAGAGAAAAATAATAGATTTTTTTTAAAAAAAACAATAAAATCTAGCATAATCAATATAGGAGAAAATTTGGCTCATGTTAAATGAGGGAGTCATTCTTCTCTATAGGATTCCTTGTATGAAAAGCCTGCTGGTAGAATAGAATCTCACCGCCCTGAGTCCTTCGGGAGATGGGCGGTGTATAAATAAAATTATTATTATTATTATTATTATTATTATTATTATTATTATTATTATTATTATTATTATTATTATTATTATTATTATTATTATTATATTATTATTATTATTATATTATTATTATTATTATTATTATTATTATTATTATTATTATTATTATTATTATTATTATTATTATTATTATTATTATTATTATTATTATTATACCATTTCAGAAAAATGGCTGTCCAGTCTCTTCTTAAAAACCTCCAGTGATGGAGCATTCACCGCTTCTGAAGGCAAAGCAGTTCCACTGTTTTTAAGTATTCTCACTGTCAGGAAATTTCTCCTTAGTTAAGCCAGATCTCTCCTTGGTTATCACATCATGCAAGAATTGCCTTAGAAATTGGAGTGGAATCACGAAGAGCTTTGACCGTGTTTTATTTCCACGGTTCTCCAAATATTGGAAATTTCTCCTTATTTCTAGATCGGATCTCATCTTGATGATCAAAATGGGCAAGAATTGTCTTATGAGGTTAACTAAGCGTTTCATCCTTCCCAGGTCGGTAAAATGAGGAGCCAAGTTGTTGGGTGAAATATATGCTGATTCTGTAAACTACGCAGAGAGCGGCTGTAAAGCACTGTGAAGCAGTATATAAGTCTAAGTGCTTATGCTATTGCTACAAAAAACATTCCCACTGCCAGGAGTTCGATCCTGACCAGTTCAAGGTTGACTCACCCTTCCATCCTTCCCAGGTCAATAAAATGAGGACTCAGATTATTGGGGTCAACAGGCTGACTCTGTAAACCACTTAGAGAGCACTGTGAAGCAGTATATAAGTCTAAGTGCTTATGCTATTGCTACAAAAAACATTCCCACTGCCAGGAGTTCGATCCTGACCGGCTCAAGGTTGACTCATCTTTCCATCCTTCCCAGGTCGGTTAAATGATGACCCAGATTGTTGGGGGGCCAAAGGCTGACTCTGTAAACTGCTTAGAGAGGGGCTGTAAAGCACTGTGAAGCAGTATATAAGTCTAAGTGTTAATGCTATTGCTACGAAAAATATTCCCACTGCCAGGAGTTCGATCCTGACCAGCTCAAGGTTGATTCAGCCTTCTATCCTTCCGAGGTCAGTAAAATGAGAACCAAGACTGTTGGTAGCAATATATGCTGACTCTGTAAACTGCTTAGAGGGGGCTGTAAAACCCTGTGAAGCGGTATCTAAGTCTAAGTGTTATTGCTATTGCTATAACAGAATCTGGAATGGAATTGTAAAGGGTTTTGACCATGTTTGGCTTCCCCGGTTGTCCAAATGTTGGAACAGGTCAGGAAGGAAGGAAGACGATTACAAAGCAGTGATACTCAGAAATAGACAGAGGTAGAAAATTGAGGTCACATATGCAGTGAATTGGAATAGTAATTAGTAATAGTAATTGGTAATAGTAAACCTTGATACTGCTAAGTCCACGGCCATCTTCTCACTGAGCTCTGAAATGACTTACTCAAAAGAGTTCTGTTGTACCATCATTTCTACCTCCCATTCCTTCGAAAAAATGATAAAATGTGATGCAGTCCATCTTCCCATCTACTCACTCCACCATCTTGAAAACAAGAAGCCAAAAACACGGGTCTGCTCTGTGCTGGAGCCAGTCCTACAAGCAACAACAACAACAACAACAAACACACCAAAGGCAAATGAAGTGATTTCTTTCTCCAAATGTCCATGTTTTTCACTCCTTCTCATAAACATTTATCTGGATCATTCCTATGGTAGGTAAAGGTAAAGGTAAAGGTAAAGGTCCCCCCGCACATGCGTGCTAGTCGTTTCCAACTCTAGGGGCCGGTGCTCATCTCCGTTTCAAAGCCAAAGAGCCAGTGCTTGTCCAAGGACATCTCCATGGTCATGTGGCCAGCATGACTAGATGCCAAAGGCTCACAGAGCACTGTTGCCTTCCCACCGTAGTGGTCCCTATTTTTCTACTTGCATTTTTTACGTGCTTTCGAACTGCTAGGTTGGCAGAAGCTGGGACGAGTAACAGGCACTCACTCTGTTACGCGGCACTCGGGATTCAACCCGCCAAACTGCCGACCATCTGATCGACAAGCTCAGTGTCCTAATCCACTGAGCCATCGCATCCCTTCCTATGGTAGGAAGCTTCAAAGATAGCCAGCCACCTTTCCCTTTTAGGGATCTACTAGTTTGGTCAAGGAGCAAAAGTCCCAAAGCAGGGTAAAGCAAAAGTTCACATCAATGGAGAATTGAACTGCCCTGAAGCTCAAACCTGGCTTCAAATCTATGTTTGAAAGAAAACCTAGGTTTAAAGCCGTTTCAGATACTCCGTACCTGAGCCAGAAATCAATTAACTTTCCAACACGATAGAACAAGCCAGCATCGAGCTGATGCAAATACCCTTATTAATTTATTTGACAAACAGGGCTTTGTTGTTGGTTGTCCCCCAACTATGAACCAAAGGACACCATCCTTCACATCTTGATTAGCAGACTGCTCAGCTGTGAAAGTTCACACACTCCTCTCACCCAAAATGAGACATGCCTGAGTGTTCATAAATACACAAAAGTAATCTTGCTAGCACCAGGAAGGGTGATGGCTTTCTCATTAGCAGCAGCTTGAAAATGCTTCTGATGCTTTCCCTGGGATGAGATTAGCCTAATTCTACAACAGTTGAGTTAGACAGGTGCCACAAATGAAGGCAATAAAAACCCAACATGGTAGGCAACATGATGGGAGATGCACATCGGACCCAAGTTGCACGCAACTCACCCGATGCACTCCAGACTTGCCAACCAAGGAGCTTAAATGTGGATAATTCCAGGTTCTTCTATCCAATGGTGGGATTCAGCCAGTTCGCACCAGTTCGGCAGAACAGGTAGCTAATTTTGTGTCGCCCAGGCCCAGAACGGACCTCCGGAAGTGGCCTCCACGCAGAGAATCAGTTGTTCCCATATTTGAATCCCACCACTGCTCCTATCCTATTGAACACGGAGCAGTGGTGAGCTACGTCTTATTGCTGCCCACACAGTCTCAGCTCCTTATATGACTATGGAGATTCTCAACCATCCAGGTCATGGTTGTCCCAAAGGTGCTTTTCCAAAAGGCAACTGGACTTCCTCGGTTGGTTGGTTGGTTGGTTGGTTGGTTTATTCATTCATTCATTCATTCATTCATTCATTCATTCATTCATTTATTTATTTATTTATTTATTTATTTATTTATTTATTTATTTATTTATTTATTTATTTATTTATTTATTTATTTATTTATTTATTGAGGACGTTTCGCTTCTCATCCAAGAAGCTTCTTCTGTTCTGACTGACCGATGGTGAAGGGAAAGGGTTTATATTCCTCACAGTGAACTAGTCCTTAGCATTTTGAAGGTCATTAGCTCTCTGAGAGTTCTTGAGGCCACTTTGGACTTTATCTGTACCCTCAGAATCACCTGAATCACAGCACGGACAGGTGTGGAATCTTCTTCAGGTTGCTCAAAGTGTGCTAAGGGCTAACGTGATTTGGAATTAACCTACTAGAAAAATAATGCCTGAGAAATGAACGGAGCATCCCCCGAGATCAATTAAACAATAGTGTATTCTGAAGAACCAGACCATTCTCTGTGCAGCTACCACACCTTCCAAGCCACTAGACTAGTCATGGCGAACCTTTTAGAGACCGAGTGCCCAAACCGCAACCCAAAACCCACTTATTTATCACAAAGTGCCAGGGCCGCATCAGCATTGTGCTGCCCTCAGGTGGGGGCAGGGAGGTGCTTCTGAGTGCCCCCTCTGGCATGCAAAAACTGGGGGCGCAAAAATGGGCCACCGTGATGCAAGGCGCAAAACTGGCCACCGCGGTGCCGCAGGGTGCAGATACAAGGTGCTGCACCATGCAAGAACGGGGCAGGGCTAGTGAGTATCACGCAGGACCTAGCCCTGCCCCATTTGCAGTGCATGCTTGCTCATGGACCCATGCACACAAGCACGCATGTAAAATGCTTCCCCCTCCATTTTCTTACAGTTGGCTGCTTTGCCTCCTTTGTGCTGGGTGGGGCTCTTGCTCCGGGCGGCGGTCATGGCCTGATGGACCTGCTGCTGGCGACCGTGGCGCGCATGCCAACAGAGAGGTCTCTGAGTGCCACCTCTGGCACGGTGTGCCATAGGTTTGCCACCACTGCACTAGACACTGAAAACTATTGATTCTGGCTTCTGCCTCTTTTGAAGATAATGCTAGAGGTTCATTTGCCCCAAATGAGAGAAAAATGCATTGAAATTCCACCTGGGTTACAAATTTCTTGCTCGGTAGTAAAATAACATGCTGCGTTCTGGCCATCCATATTTTATGCAGAAAATAATAAGATCCATATTTCTTCCACGCTATTTGTCCTCCAGGATTTGGGCCAATTTGAGAAATAGACCTTTTTTTACATGAAATGTTTCAGGCAAGTACCTCTGTACCAAGACACATCTCTATTTTGGAAATAACTAAAAATTGGATGACTCTATTCAACGTGAATATTAAGATCTGGTATTTAGATTGTCACCTGGCATTGCTTCAGTTATCGATAAATAAATTGGTTAATCGTGCCTAATTGATCACTGTAATGAGTAAATAACAAACACTGGGTTTGTTCAGGTCAAGGAACATTGATATGGGAAGAAGGAAGTTTTAAAATAAATCGCAATTGATGGGTCTCACATTTTAGAATGACAAAATGACATTTTCAATTCTGTACATCACATTTGCCTGTAAAGATAGGATTCACCCTTTAGTCCATGGGATTGACTATAGCAAAGAGACATATGAATTCATTCCCAGCTACCAAGAAAAAACAAAACATAATAAAAATATATCTTTAAAATCCTTGTAATAAAAAGAGTAGGAACCATAGTTACTTATTAAAACCATTTGCTTAAGCTGTCCTTTCCCGGGGGGGGGGGAATGGGGAAAGTTAACATTCAAATTCTTTTTTAAAAAATGAATATTTTTTAGTAAGTTTTGTTCAACAATGAACAAACCCTAAGCTAAGCAGTTGGAAAACCGTTGGCTGCAGAGCAATCTTGCTGCTGTTAACATATATAACATCAAAGTTCCGTACTCTACACTCAGAAATGGAAACCGCTTCTGGACTTTGTGCTTGAGGTCAAAAAAAAAAAGAAATTTGGGTTTTGGGTTTTACCGATTAGACCAGACATGTCAAACACAAGGCCCGGGAGCCAGATCCAGCCCGCAAAGTGGTTTCATGCGGCCCGCGAAGCCATCCTGGAAACAGTGAGGGAAGGGCCCCCACTGCCTTGGCCCCTGCCCAGAGACCCTCCTTCTGCCAGAGACCCTCAGATCTGTCCCACTCCTGCCCAGGCCCCCATAGGCACCCTTGATGTGAACAATGTACGTAGAGCTGGCCACGCCCACCCAGTAGGCCATACGCACTCTAGCCACGCCCACCCAGTAGGCCACACCCACCCAGACCACACCCACCCGGCCCCCTGAGGGCAACTGCAATGCTGATGTGGCCCTCAATGAAATTGAGTTTGACACCCCTGCATTAGACAGACTTGCTGTTATCGAAACGGCTAGCTTATATTATTTTGTGAAAGTAAAAAAAAAGTTGAAGCTTGAAGTTGACGCTCCACTTTGCTGCGAACAAAGGAAATCGGAAGTCAATGTCTTTCCCCTTTTTTTTCTTTTTTTCTCTTTTTTACCTCCCTTTTCCATTCCCTTTTCCCTTCCCCACCTTTTCCACTATTTACTTTTGTATTTTCATGGTATCGTATACTGTAAAACTAATAAAACTTTTAACAGAGGAAAACAGTTGGGAAATGGCTGGTCCATCCTTGTGTGTATGAAAAGAATGAAAATCTGAACCCTGTCTGAATTATTAAGTGTACGTCCATTTACATCTAAGAATAGACTTCTTGGAGACACAGCAGGATTCATGGATTACTGTCTGGAAGCCTCCAGGTTTTGGATGAAAGGAAAAGGCCCTTACAAGGTAGAATGGCTGTTCAGGAACTGACTGAATAGTATTACACCACGTCTGTCTCTCTTAATGGGGCTGTGATTTCAAAGTGTGGGAAGTCAGCCCCCACCCCAGAGGAAAAAATATTCTTGGAAATATTAAAAGGCAGAATATTATATTTCCCCAAAGGACCTTAAAGGCAGAAACCCACCCACCCCCAAGTCTCTCTGTCCCAAACAGAAACCAAGTCTGCAAAAAATGGAGATGTGATAATCCTTTCAGAAAGATTGGAGCCAGGAAGCTGATGGGATTAGAAAGACAAAGATCCCTAGGATCAACAATCCCTCACACTAAAAAATCCAACAGTCATCAGCCACAGCCACAGGGAAGCAGGATAGGGACATAATAGGATTAACCCACCACCATCAGAATACCAGAAAGGCACACTCAGGACAAAGTTCATGACACATGAACAACTTCCAACAAAAGCCCAAGAAGGTATAAAACCCCACTCCCTATTACATGTGGTCATTTTTTTCCCCAGAGTCATCTTTCTGTCTGGCTCTCCTCTTCAATAAACTACAACCTTCTTTCTAAAGCAGTCGCCATGTTGTTTATTCCCAGCTAGGACTGGACCCTGATGAAGATTTTTCTTTCAATACAAGCAAGAGCATCTTTGCAATCTGGAGAGGGTCCTAAATGCATGGCTTCTGCCTGAAGAGCAGGTAGACATCAAAACCAGCACAGCTTCAAATGGTGTACCAAGAGCAACTTTCCATTGGGACATGATGGACTAAACTCAGCCCTTTCTCATCTCTTGATTTGATTTCATTCATTCACACTACATGGAAAACAACCTAGAAACTTCAGCTGGTTCCTAATGAATGCTCAGTGGACAGTCGAGATACCACTACGTTAATATCTCTGCTGAAGAGTTGCACTACTTAGCTGTATGTTTCTGAATATAATTTGAGGGGGGTGAATCTTGTCCATAAAGTTTTCTGTAGCTTGAAGTCTGGGTATCTTAGGGACCCCCTTTCTCCAATAGCTTCTGCCTGTCCTACCTTGTCAATTAGTGAGTATTTCTCTCCCACGTTACCAAGAGGTATGAGCTGGCCTGACACTATTTGATCATCCTCCCTACAAATGCAGAAAGTGGTGAATAGTTTCTGGGGGGGAAATTCTTTCTTTGTCCATCAGATAGACAGAGTCCTTTGTCTCTAGGAATTAAGCTTCACATCCTGCAAATTATGCCCAATATGATGGAGTTTAAAACAGAAGATGTGAAGAATCTCGCTTTGTATATAAAGATATTCACTGTCTTGTAGGAAGGGCAGGCATCAAGAGTAACATGGGAGAACTAACACAGGAAGGAAACTGTCAATATTTCTGAGCTAACACAATGTAAAGATATCAAACTGAACAACCAGACACCAAAACAGCATTTGCTGGATGTCTACCAACCCAAGCAGGCATAATATATGAACAAAGAGTTTCTGAAGAACATGAATCAACTTATTTTTCCTTCTACCTCTTCATTCTGAGAAAAAGAATCAAACAAGCTAGATATTAATGAAAACTGAAGTATTGCCCTATTATGAACAGAAGAAAAAAATGGAAAAGAGCTCATTTTGTCGTCTCTGGTTTTTTTGGGGAATATTTTAACTGTTTCCGTCCACTGATTTATTTTTTAAACTATGAAGATGTGCTTCAAGTGGAGTCTGATGATCTCATGTCTGTGTCCAGATGATTTTTTGGGCAATTGTATGGAGGTGCTTTGTTATTGTGCTATTCCAGAGGAGAGGAGAGGAAAAGAGAGGAGAGGAGGGGAGGGGAGAAGGAAGGAAGGAAGGAAGGAAGGAAGGAAGGAAGGAAGGAAGGAAGGAAGGAAGGAAGGAAGGAAGGAAGGAATTTAAGAACTAACTAAGTCCAATCCTGTTTAGGACATCTAACCCCTGTTACTAGCTAAGCATTCATTTCTAAATCAGTGTGACATTGCATTGCTTTTGAAAAGTAGTATTTTCAAAATGTTACAACATAGCAGCATCCAAACTTGACTGTAGTCTTCATTCCAACTCTCCATCATTAGGAATATGGAGTCAACATCACATTGAGCAACCGTATTCATTATTTAAACAAGCAGATCTAGGCTGCAAAATTCCATCCCACCACAAGAGGGTGGTCAAGAAACACAGAAATATCTAAGCCTGTGCTGCCATCTAGTGGTCAACAGCCTTCTTTTGCAGCCCAGACCTGGCAGCTCTACGCAGGCAGCATTTCAAGCTTTCAAATCCCATTTAGATATTTATCACTCTGAGATTCCTCTGACTTGTATTTTTAGATACAGTTCTTGTTGACCTACTTGGAGGGCTAATTTGGGCAAGGTTTGAGTTATGTCGCCCAGTTCTCTGAATGCAAGCTGTGGATGCATCGCTCTTCCCAAGGGGCCCTCAACGTCATGCTGAATAGAGCAGAGCAGAATCACCTTCCCGTATGCAACCTCCTTTTCCAGCAGCTGGATATTATCTTGGGATTACAATTCTTGGCGTGATTCATCTGCTGAGCTAGAAAAACAATGCACAGTGACTTTTGTCTCTTTCTTTTTAAATCAAGTGCCCTTCCCTTTCGTGCTTCAGCAGAGATACATCCTAGATGCGATGCAGGCAGCAGGACATTTTGCTTTGGAGGTTACCAAGCGAAGAAATTAAAGCTACTCTCCTCCTCTGAGTTGCTAATCCTCCTACACTGAAATTGTATATTCCTACTCTGCTGACCATTACGAGTTCCATCCCCACCCCCACCCCCCTTTCCCTAATCAATGCAGAGCTTGGTGAATTGCAAATATGAAGAGGGGGGAAGGCATTAAATGGAGAAAGGCCATCTTTGCTCAATCTGTAATTTTTGTCAAAGTGACAGTTTGAAAATTGCAGAGATAAATACAGTGCTAAATAGGGTTGTAAAGGTGTGATTTATCTTGGTGGAACACTTTTATGCTTCTCCAAGTACTCTTTTCTTTTAAAAGGTGAGGTCAGGCTGGCGCGGCTGCATCTTTCCATCACTCTGAGTGGTAGGAAGCAGAATATTAAATATTATTTTTGCATGTGTAAGTCTCAGCTACCCTGGCAGGGATAGCACTGAGCAATTCTCATGCAAGGCATGCAAAGCAATGCCATACCAAAAAGTAAAATTAAAGAGAGAAAGAGAAAGAGAAAAGAGATAGGATAGACAGAGAGACAGAGAGAAAGAGAAAGAGAAAGAGAAAAGAGATAGGATAGACAAAGAGAGAGAAAGAGAAAGGGAAAGAGAAAGAGAAAAGAGATAAGATAGACAAAGAGACAGACAGAAAGAGAAAGAGAAAAGAGAGAGAGAGAGAAAGAGAAAGAGAAAAGAGATAGGGTAGACAAAGAGAGAGAAAGAGAAAGAGAAAGAGAAAGAGAAAAGAGATAGGATAGACAAAGAGACAGAAAGAGAAAGAGAAAAGAGAGAGAGAGAAAGAGAAAGAAAAGAGATAGGGTAGACAAAGAGAGAGAAAGACAAAAGAGATAGGATAGACAAAGACAGACAGAGAGAGAGAAAGAGAAAAGAAAAGAGAAAAGAGATAGGATAGACAGAGAGACAGACAGAAAGAGAAAGAGAGAAAAAGAGAAAGAGAAAGAGAAAAGAGATAGGATAGACAGAGAGGCAGACACAATGAGAAAGAGAAAGAGAGAAAGAGAAAAAGAAAGAGAGAGAGAGAGAGAGAGAGAGAGAGAGAGAGAGAGAGTCAAAACTGCCATCCTGAGCTTCAGCCTTGCTTTGCTAGATGCCAGCCTGCTATAAACTATGGAGGAGAGAGTTGCTGGGAAAGGGGAAATCGAAAGTGTACATCTTACCTTCCTGAGACATCGGCTCATTGCCCTAAGGCCTGGGAGGGGAAATGTAAAGGCTCGCCATCTAGCCCGCTGATGCAGGGACTATTACCAAAACAATTCCTCGAAATGTAACTGGACAATAGGGAGATTATGGTTTAGTGGGAACCTTCGCGCATGCAAACTTTTCGTTCCGGCTTTGCTTTACTCTAACCACTTGGCTTTTAGTAAAAGTATACTTTTCGCTACGAAAGGAGTAAAGAGTTTCTCTTTTCTAGAAGACCAAGTTGGGGGAAGTCTGACAGGGGGGGCGGAGGGAGAAAGACACACACACACACACACACACACACACACACAGAGAGAGAGAGAGAGAGAGAGAGAGAGAGAGAGAGAATTGCAATTAATATTTGCAGTGATATCTTGCACGATGAAAAATCCCAGGGCTGCATTAGAGTTGCAGTCTCTTTGCTTAAGAGAGCATTAAAGATTTATTACGCCTTTGCAGGATCTACACAGTTGTACTCGCAGTTATGCTTTTATTATTACTATTCAATTTCAGTTAAGAGTTTTGAATCTGGGATTAGGCGGTGGTTTTTCTTGTTTATAATGTTTTCTCTTTTTCTAATATAGTTTATTGATTTTATAACATAGTCACCTTAATATTCGGTAAAGAGTGTGTAGTCTGGGTTTACATTTAAAAACATTCAATAGCCATTAATTTCTATAGTTCCATAATCCACATAGTAGCTTTCTTCGATTTTCTCTTCTTCCAATAATATTCTCTTTTACCAACCTTAAATTAGTACATTTCTTAGTATTTTGATAAATGACAATGGAATATAAACATTTTTTTCCTAGTGTTTTAACAACCACATCAATGTGAAGCTTCTTTTCTAAATAATCTTCTTAATTACCTCGTCATAAATCCTGTTTTCAAAGTTGTTATTTAGATTTGTTTTCCCCGCAATGTTCAAAACATTCTTGCCAGTTAAGATTTTCTCAGAGTTAACTACACTTAAATATTAAGTCTTTTTCCTCATACAAGCCAGCCCAACAATTTTACATTTCTCATATCTTAAAAAAAAAAAGGAAAAAAAGAAGAAAAAAAATAAGGAAATAGTATACTACTTAAAAAAACATGTCCTTCTTAAGCTAAAATACATTTATATCCAGAATTTTTTTATTCTTTTTAACCATATTCAATCAAATGTTTAATCTTTAAAGTCCATCTACAAATCCAATCAGCTAATCTTTTGAATCTATTCTGAACATTCTTATCAAAATAATAATAATGATAATGATAATGATAATGACAATGACAATGACAATGACAATGACAATGACAATGATAATAATAATAATAATAATAATAATAATAATAATAATAATAATAATAATAATAATAATAAATGTTGGAAAGGACCTTGGAGGTCATCCAGTCCAACCCCCTGCTCAGGCAGGAAACCCTGTACCATTTCAGATAAATGGCTGTCACAAAAACAAGTTATCTTTTCCTGGGCTTTCTATCCATTCCTTTTATTAGAGCAACTACAGTTGTATATTCTCATCCACCACTAGATGTCAGCACCAGCTCATTTTTCAGTTTTCAAAACAAACAATGACTTTCTTCTGTTTTCAACAATAATCTTCTCAAAAGAAAATCTTAACAAATTCCACCATTTTCAAACTTATCCAGATGTAAGTCTTATATTCATTTCATTTCAATATATCTCTGTCCCCCATAAAAGTTTCACTCGCCACTTCCTTCTGTGAGAGGGTGGGGCAAGAGTCCCTCTAATTCTCACTTTCGGAGGATTTTTGCTTCTTGGGTTTGTTTGTTTGTTTGTTTGTTTCCAGGAAATCAGTTATCAAGTAGAAGAGAGAGAATCAGTAGTCTTACCCAGTTCCAGACACGTTGTTTATGATCAAGCTTAAATTATTACTTTTTGGCTTCGGCTGCTTGTAGTTTGGGCTAGACTCTGAAATGAAGCTAGCCTTTCTTCTGCTGGTTTCTGGAGGGCTTTCCATGAATGATTGGATCGACTGCCATCTCTCCACGGTTGGCAGGACTTCCCTCCTTCTTTGTAGCTTTTCCGGAGCGACTTTAGGCCTATTTAGGGTCCCCTATCAGAAAAGAATCAGCCATAGGGTGCGGAGTCCTGCCATCCTTCGACTACTTGCACTACTGAGCAAAACCGGCAGCCTACAATGTTTTCTGTAGACCTGGAAGCTATCCCTAAGGCAGGGGTAAGCAACCTCGGCTCTTTTATGACTCCAGCTGTATATATATGTTTTCTGAGGTTTTCGCGGGTGTTTGTATGTGGATCTTTGGTCATTCGGGTTTTTTCCCAAATGGCACCACCACAAACACGAAGCCGAACAAAAGCAGCACAACTCACCAGCTCAGGTCTAAGGCTGGCAGCTGAGACCAGCCCATCCACTCAAAACACACCCCCACCCAATCAGAACACACCCACCATTCAAAACACACTCCCACCCAATCAGAACACACCCAATCCCCCACCCAATCAGAGCACACCTCCACCCACAGAACACACCCCCTCTGGCAGTTTAAAAAAGAGGAACAAACAGCCACCACCACATGCTTCTCCCAGAAGAAGGAAGCTGAAGCCACCAGCCTGAGGATGACGGTTGGGATTCCATCGAAACGTTGCTCCTACACCTTCAATTCTACACGGGAAAAAAACCCGAATGACCAAAGATCCATATATATATATATATATATATATAATATGATCTATGTTGTTCTGCCTGTAGCAGCGTTGTTCAGGTCCTGCAAAAAGCAGGCTCGTTGTGCCTGACATAAGTCATAGCATCATTCCTTCCCCGCCCCTGAGCATCTGGTAAGCAGGTAAAAGGTCTATATGATGGTTAATGGAGTTTTCATCTGATAGCCAGGCCACCTTGAGCAACAGGCTGCCCTTGGAGTTATCCCGGGCTATGGCCTCAGAGCTGGCAAAATCAAACATATGGCTGTGACTAGGGAGTGGGTTTTTATATCCTCTGGGGCTCTTGAGGTTGTTTCCTGTTCCTGTTTGAGGCTTTGTATTTCCTGTGTCAGGTATTCTGACCTGAATCCCTTTGGCATCTGTGGGTTAATCCTATTACGTCCTGTCTTAGACTTTGGGTGGGGTATGTAGATTTTAGGTCTCTTTGTCTTCTTAATCTTCTAGCTGGGGGCCTCCAACCTTCCTGAATGGATTATCACATCTGTATTTCTACAGCGTGGTTTCTGCTCGGGGGAGGGAGACTAAGGGCTATTAAGAAAAAACTGGGCATGCTTTTCTGCCTCTTTAAGATCCTTTGACGAAATATACTTTTCTTCCCTTTTAATATTTCCTTCTCTGGTGGGGCTGACTTCCCACAATATGTATATGTATATTCTCTTGAAAAAGAATGATGGGCACTCTAGAATTCTGTAATATATGTTGTAAAGGGATTTAATAGTTATAAACACAAGTTCGCAGGTTTGACAGTTCTTTGACAGCTGACAGCTCCACACGCGGTTACCGCTGACAGCTACCAATAACAGCTGTGACCTGACAGCTCCACATGCGGTTGGCAGGGATTGGTCGAGCGGAAGTAGCGGGAGAATCCCAGAACAGGGATTGGCTAGGAGTCCTCCAGCGGGACTATATAAGGGGGTTTAAAACGCGCTAAAGTTGTTCCTGAGGAGACGAATAAACAGCTGAACTCACTCAAGCCTGTTGTCCTTTTTCCGACCAGGAACCCACCGCAACAATACAAATTCTATTTAGAGCAAGGGATTAAAACTTTCTCCAGAAAGACAGTTGGTCTGGAAGACGTTTAATGAAAAGAGCAGTTTTCTAAGACTAAAGAACAGAAGACAATAATGTACGATTCCAAAAGCAATTCTAACCCCTTTTTCTGAATCAAGACACATGCCTGAATTGATTGCAGCCTGGTAGCGCTTTGTAATACAGTTTTAAACTGTGATTAATGAATTTGCCGGTCAAATCATTCAAGAAGGAACATCATCTGGGTTTACTTATTGGAAAGATCTTTTAAAACACTTTCCTACAGAAATCTCTGGAATGAGATGAGAAACAAAACAAGTTTCCAAAAACACTTATCCAGTTTTGCATTCTTAGAACAATGGTGCCACCTTGTGGCAGTTCAATCCATTGCTGGCTGATTTTTCTCCTCTAAAGAAGCAAGATGTGGTCAAAAATGCAGGGCTGCTGCCATCTAGTGGCCAATGCAACAATTTCCCAGTTTGCTTTCTTCTTTATTATTCTTGCTTCCTTGAAGGGATTATAAAGACCCACTTCAAATGGGATATTTCATATTGAGCTGGGTGAAAGTTAATTGAATCAGCACACTTCATTTTCACAGGGGATTTCTATGTGAAAATGGGTGGGAGGGAGGTTTTTTGTTACTCAAACAACACTGTCGCACCTCTGTTTCCAAAGAGGCAACTGCGTTAGGCTTTTGCAGCAAAAAGAAGGGAAGAGACTTGCATCGCCTTCATGGGTACGAAAAATGTGATTTTTGTAGATCAAAGTTCTATGGAATGTAATCCTCAGAGAAAATAATATACACGCACACCCAGACACAGAGACATGCAGAGTTGTTATTTTGGGAGGAAAAAGGACAAAACGGGTTAAAATAAGAGAATATTTTTTAAAAATGAAATCTTTGAGATAGGACTTTAGCAACATTTCTACATTGTGGAACTGCTTCAGATATGGAGTGTAGTGAAAAGGTTATTTAACCCGTGAGAAAAAAGGGGTTCTAATTTTCTGATTCTTTCAGAAAAATAGAGAAAAGAAAGGAGTAGGGGGAACATAATAGCAGTGTTACAGTATTTGAGGGGCTGCCACAAAGAAGAGGGGGGTCAACTTAATTTCCAAAACACCAGAAGGCAGGAGAAGAAGCAATGGATGGAAACTCATCAAGGAGAGAAGCAACCTGGAACTAAGGAGAAACTCCCTAACAGTGAGGACAATTAACCAGTGGAACAACCTGCCTCCAGAAGTTATGGGTGCTTCATCACCGGAGGTTTTTAAGAAGAGACTGGATAGCCACTTGTCTGAAATTGTATAGGGTCTACTGCTTGAGCAGGGGACTGGATTAGAAGACCTCCAAGGTGTCTTACAGCTCTATTCTGATTGATTGATTGATTGATTGGTTGGTTGATTGATTGATTGATTGATTGATTGACCAGGCAGAATAAAACTGGTCTTTGTTATTATTTTTTTCTAATATTCCATTTTGAAATCAAAGTCCTGAGGGTTAGGGTTAGGGTTAAACTTGTCAAATCAGAAAATGGAGCAGTGCTGATTTCTCTACTGATTGGAAGATAATCTATCCTCCGGTGAACGTTGCAATGCTTCTGCAACAGTATTAGATGCAAAAAAATAAAAAAAATAAAAAAAACTGGGCAACTGATCTTCCCTAGGTTTATTTTTCCTCCCTTTGTGCTATTGTGGAAGCTATCAATTGTACAGGTTGCTTGTCTGCTATTCTAAATTGGGTGATTTAAGAACAACCTCACTACCTGGAGTGTGTCAGACAGAAATGCTTTCCAACATGGCTATAGATCAACGCAACGTCCAATATACAAAAGTCAATACAACCTGCTGATTCTTAAGATTAATCAGGAAAACATCCTGAAGGATCAAAAAGCAGCTCCGTAAACTAACAAAATGTGCCTATTTGGCTCTCCCAATAGAGTCAAAGGGGGGGAAAAAACTGACCAAGCTCAGGGTGTTGTGTGAATGTGACCACTAGCTCAGTAACAGTTTTAGTTCCAGCTTTTAAATCATTAGGTTTGCTATGGTAATATATTGCTGAAAGAAAAATCAGGTCCAGTTCCAAGCCGGGAATAAAATGGAGGCTGCTTAAGAAAGGTTTCTGTTTATTGATGAGCAGAACTAAAAACAGCATGCAGTTCTGGGACAGGTGACAAAATAGCTGAGTGACTGGAGAGATCTTCATGGGGTTCTGAGTGTCAACGCTGCTAACATTGGATGTTCTTGCTTTGACAACATATGGAGATGCAGCCCTTTTCCCTCTTATGTTTTACTCTTAGGATTAGAGTTAGAATTAGATGATACTGGGGGGGGGAGGGAGGAGGAGGAATGTGCATGGGAGTTAGTTAGACATAACAATATTGTAACAGCGTGAGGAACCAAGGTTTTTTGAAATAAGAGATGATAAGAAATGGCGGGTTGGAGAACAGGAGGCAAAGCCTGCATTTCGAACTAATTGGAGAATGTGATTTATGACTGTTTATTAGAGGAGGGAATTGTGCTTTGACAGTATGTGCTCAGGGGAGGAGAATTCGGATTTTGGTTTCGCCTATGTACGTGCCAATGCTATGCTACTTGAATAAAGATTCTTAAGTTCTTTGAAGAGTTTCATCTGTTGGAACTATGACACGTTGACTTTGCCATGGAAATGTTTCTGGGTTGTGCAATGAGTTGGGCTTTTGTGTCTTTTGCTAGTCTGAAGAGGGTGTTGTGTTAATCCTATTATAATGTAAAGGTCCTGTCCTGTCCTTAGATATTATTACTACTACTACTACTATTATTATTATTATTATTATTATTATTATTATTATTATTATTATTATTATTATTATTATTATTATTATTATTATTATTTGGAATGGACTTTGGAGGTCATCTAGTCCAACCCCCTGCTCAGGCAGGAAACCCTATACCATTTCAGGCAAATGGCTGTCCAATCTCTTCTTAAAAACTTCCAGTGTTGGAGCATTCACCACTTCTGGAGGCAGGTTGTTCCACTGGTTAATTGTTCTAACTGTCAGGAAGTTTCTCCTTAGTTCTAGGTTGCTTCTCTCCTTGACTAGTTTCCATCCATTGCTTCTTGTCCTGCTTTCAGGTGCTTTGGAGAATAGCTTGGCTCCCTCTTCTTTGTGGCAGCCCCTGAGATATTGGAACACTGCTATCATGTCACCCCTCACCCTTCTCTTCGTTAACCTACGCATACCCAATTCCAGCAACCGTTTCCTATATGTTTTAGCCTCCAGTACCCCAATCATCTTTGTTGCTCTTCTCTGTACCCTTTCTAGAGTCTCCACATCTTTTTTACATCGTGGTGACCAAAACTGGATGCAGTATTCCAGGTGTGGCCTTACCAAAGCATTGTAAAGTGGTATTAGTACTTCACATGATCTTTATTCTCCCCCTCTGTTCATGCAGCCTAGCACTGTGTTGGCTTTTTTGGAAGCTGGAGCACACGGCTGGCTCCTATTTAAGGGATTGTCTACTAGGACTCCGAGATCCCTCTCACAGTTACTACTATTGAGCAAGGTACCACCTATACTATACCTGTGCATTTGATATAGTATAGGTGGTACCTTGTTCAATGGTAGTAACTGTGAGAGGGATCTCAGAGTCCTAGTAGACAATCACTTCATTTGGGTGAGGGATGTAGATTTTAGGAGTCTTTGTTTTTCTAATCCCATCAGCTCCAGGCTTCTACGAGAACTGTGCCTGAAGATGTTTTGCTTATGAATACTGTGGCCCAGACTTTCTGAATGGATTACCAAATCTCCATTTTTAAAGATTAGCCTCCTCAGGTTTCTGCTTGAGAAAGGGAGACTGGGGATGTTTCTGCCTTCATTGAGGATTTTTTCCCCCTCCATTTCTCCTTTGAGGAAATGTAATATTCTGCCTCTTTTCAATATTTGCCGAAATATTTCATTTCCTGGGGGGAGGGGAGGGGTGCTGACTTCCTGCAGTATGCATAAAATTTCTCTAATATCAAGATTGTGCAATGGTGTCATAGGCTTCCGTAAGGGTAAACAATTGGAAAGGCTTTCTTCTATTTCACTGTTTTCAGATAGCAAAGCAGCATTGTGTTCATTTCGCAAAATGTTAGCACTGCACAAATTAAACCCTGCCATCTGATCTCTGCCCAAAATCGCAGCTCCGGTGGTTTCTTTAACGAGGGGGAAATATAGATAATTGGATTTTTCTTTTCTTTTCTTTTTTTTTAAAAAAAATCCAGGTTAATGCCTGCAATTATACAAATAGTCTAGGAACTGTGCAGAAGCAATTGTATGGCCTGGAATTACTCATATGATCTGCCCAAGGCTGACTTCCAAAGAAATACAAATACCAATACTGTAATTAGTTCTGTTTGAAAAGGGAAATTACTCAATGAATTATGAAAAATAGGTTAAAAGGAGATGTCATATAATGATGAAAATCTAAAGCGGCAATTCCATGGTGTAATTGAAATCTAATTCCAGGTCAGTGGTTTATTATTATTATTATTATTATTATTATTATTATTATTATTATTATTATTATTATTATTATTATTATTATTATTATTATTTAAAAAGCATACTTTAAGTCTTTTGTTCAGGAAAGATGGAGAGAATTCAACACCTCAAAGGATTTTACATACAATGTCATCACAGGCCCTTGATTGCTTATTAGCATTTAAACTCTGCAAGGAGAACAGGCCAAAGGGGTGTTTCCACCTTCGTTGAAGCCAATTGTGGCTATTAATTTAGGATTTTTTTTCTTTTTCATCCTTTCTCCAACCAACTATGAAGGAGGCGAATGGATTGCTTAGCAGAACAGCTCAATTTCTCTTTGATTTGTATGCACTGGAATTCGAGTCTTTTTTCATCTGGACACAACCCTATCTTTAGCAGACATCAGCCTGCTCCGGAAGTGGACAATCTGAAGCTCTCCAGGTGTCCATACATAGGAATGGACACCCAGCAATTTGGAGAAGAGGGTCTGTCCTGGCAACAGAGCCAATAGTAAAATAATAGGGGCTACTCCACTAGACCTCAAAGAGGTCATCTAGGTCAAAACTGAACAGCCCTCTCTCGACAGAGGGACAGGGATACGACAACATCTATCTCCAGTCTACAACACACTCCTTTCAGTACTTCCAACAAGGCTCCACACCCATTTGCACCACTCAGGTCACCCTGAGGACACAGATAAACCTCCAAGTGGCCTCAACGACTCTCTAAAAGAAGGCAAATGACCAGCTGTGTGTGTGAGGGGTATAAATCCTTCCATTCCCCACCATCCAGTCAGAGCTGCAGAAGCTTCTTGAGTGAGAAGCGAAACGACTTCAAAGAAAAACAAGAAAGTCTTGGAAAAAAGCACCTTTGTGAACACCTCTCCGACTTGCTGGTTTCCTGTTCTGAGCCATGCAGCACCGCCAGCTTTACAGAGGCAAGATGCACTACGAAGAGGATACAGAAAAATTACGAGCAACTCACTCCTACCAGTGCATGCCGGAATTCATTCATTTATCAGCCGGAAGACTCAAAATCCAGGAAGTCCCCTCTGGCATCTGCACAACGTCTGCTCAACGATTTTAGCATCGACTCCTAGGGGAGAATCAAATGGGTCTCTGATTGCCCAGTCATAGGAAGACATACGGATGGCCCCAAAAACAAATTTGACAGGTTTTGAACTACCACGACACAGCAAGGGACAACGCTTTATAAGTATCTGCTGGGACTCTCTGCATACTAAATGGAGCACGGTCTCCTTCCCTCAGAGGGACTGTGGGGGTCCCACGTTAAATGGTAGGTCACATTGAGACCGGCTGTAAGCTGAGGGCATATACCAGTCCAATATCTCTTTTTGTTTTTGTTGTTGTTGTTTTAATAAAAATGATATTGTTTCTAGCACCTCTGGAAAGTTCTGTGTGATAGATAAAGAATGGATGGATGGACGATAGATATATAGATGTATAGATGTATAGATGTATAGATGTATAGATGTATAGATAGATAGATAGATAGATAGATAGATAGATAGATAGATAGATAGATAGATAGATAGATAGATGGCTTTTTTGTCATAGAACACCCAGAACGGAGTTCTGCCCCTTTTTTTGGAAACTTGTAGGGTAGGCAAGGCGGGTTGTATGACGTGTGTCAGTTCCGGCACATTTTTTTTTACAAAAAAAGCACTGGATAGATAGATAGATAGATAGATAGATAGATAGATAGATAGATAGATAGATAGATAGATAGATAGATAGACAGACAGATGATAGATACACAGATAGACAGACAAATAGACAGATATAGACAGATGATAGATAGATGATAGACAGATACATATAGATACAGACATATAGACACAGACAGACGTAGATGATAGACACAGACAGATATAGATAGATGATTGATACATAGATGATAGACAGATAGACTTAGATAGAGAGAGAGAGAGAGAGAGAGAGAGAGAGAGAGATGCAGACTGACAGAGATATAGATAGATGATTGATGGATGATAGACAGATACACAGAGATAGACAGACATAGAGATAGATAGATTGATAGACTGATAGACAAAGACATAGATGATAGATAGACACAGACATAGTTGATTGATACACAGATGATAGACAAATTCAGACAGATGTAGAGAGATGATTGATAGATGATAGATACAAAGAGATAGATAGATAGATAGATAGATAGATAGATAGATAGATAGATAGATAGATAGAATTGATCGATGATATATAGAGATAGACAGACATATAGATTGATAGATTGATAGACACAGACATAGATGATAGATACAGAGATAGACACAGAGATAGATGATTGATACATAGATGATAGACTCAGACACAGATAGATGATATTTAGATGATAGATAGAGAGATGATAGATAGATAGATAGATAGATAGATAGATAGATAGATAGATAGATAGATAGATAGATAGATAGATATAGACAGACAGAGAGACAGACAGAGAGACAGAGAGACACTGTAGATAGATAAAACATGTCCAGATCCACTTGAAGCCTGAGTAACTGCCCCAGCCACGATCACTTCACCCCTGAAAAGGTTTCAGATGGACTCTTTTTATGATCATCCAAAGCAGACTTTCTTCATCCTGCGGCTGAATTTTAGATAAATTCAAATACCCTGGTTGGGATGACTCAAGGTGGCCGTGTGTTCAGCTGTGCAGAACGTGCTCACCTTAAAATCTCAGTGGGAAAAGCCGAAGTGCAGAGGGTAAAATAGCATCCTGCTCACCTGCTGAGATGTCGTGCAGAGTTTGGAGCCCAGAGACAAAAGGGCAACGCTCTGCTTTTCAAGCAGGAAAAGCAAAGTCAAAATGTAAGGAGAGAGAGAGAGATCCAAAATTCAGGTAGTCCTCCGACTTATGATCACATTTCTGTTGGTAAGCGAGAGTTGTTAAGGGAGCTTTGCACCCTGTTGTGACTTTTCTTCCCAGGAGTTCTTGAGTGCGATCAGTGCCATTGCTAGATTAGTAAAATGGTTGCTAAGTGAATCTGGCAGGTTTTGCTAGTCAGGTCGCAAAAGGGGATTACGTGACTCAGGGAGACAGCCAACAGACATAACTATGAACTGGTTGTCAAGTGTCCAAATTGAATCATGTGTCCGGGGGGGATGCTAAGTGTAGTAATAATAATAATAATAATAATAATAATAATAATAATAATAATAATAATAATAAACCTTTATTGTCAAAGTACAACATGTGTACATTGAGATTAGCTGAGCCTCCCCCCGTGCTCTCTCCCCCCAACACACAGTGACAACAAACCCTCCATCCCACCACACCATGTGAACCAACTACACCACACACCGGCCTCCAAAGTCAATTCTGCATAAGTTCACAGAGATTATATCCCATTCAAAAGCCTAACAGCCCACGGATAAAAGCTGTTCTTCAGCCTGTTGGTACGGCTGGCTATATTCCTATATCTCCTACCGGATGGTAGGAGAGTAAAGAGATACCGTCCAGGGTGTGAGTCATCCCTGAGAATCTTCCTCACTCTTCCAAGGCAACGAGCCCTGGTGAGGTCATCCAGTGGTGTCAGGGAACAGCCCACAATTTCTTGTGCTGTGCTCACTACCCTCTGTAATACTTTCCTGTCCGCGGCTGTCAGACCAGCATACCAAACCACAATACCATACGAGAGGACGCTATCTATAGTAGACCAGTAAAAGAGGGTCATTAGCAATTGTTCTACCCTGTTCTTCACCAACACCCTAAGAAAGTGAAGCCTCTGTTGGGCCTTTCTAGCCACCTGGGTTGTATTAACTTTCCAGGTCAGATCTTCGCAGAGGTAGTCTCCCAGAAATTTAAAGGAGGAAAGTCTCTCCACACTCCTCCCCGATGTAAAGTGGGGCAGGTTCCTCCTTTTTTCTCCGGAAGTCTAACACCATTTCTTTCGTCTTGCCGATGTTTAGGTGCAAGTTGTTGTTACTACACCATATGGATAGTTTTGTACCTCCGCCCTATATGCTGTCTCATCCCCACTTGTAATAAGACCCACCACAGTCATAAGTCATAAGTCACTTTTTCCAGTGTTGTTGTAACTTCAAATGGTCACTAAAAGAACTGTTGTAAGCCGAGAAATACCTGCATGTGCAAAGAACAAATTTCTGGAAGAATGCTTGTATTACTTTGGGTCTGTACTCTGGGATGCACCATCTGCAACTCCTTGCTTTCCATCAGTGTGTCCTTTAAAATTAAAATTGAGGAAACATCAAAGCTTTCCTATTTTGGGCTGCCATTCTACTGTGGACCACTAGATGGCAATAGAGGCATATTTGTTTGGTATCATCTAGTGCTGTCTAGAATTTTCCATGTAAGTTCTGTAGTGAGAATAGAATAGAATAGAATAGAATAGAATAGAATAGAATAGAATAGAATAGAATAGAATAGAATAGAATAGAATGGAATGGAATGGAATGGAATGGAATGGAATGGAATGGAATGGAATGGAATGGAATAGAATAGAATAGAATAGAATAGAATAGAATAGAATAGAATAGAATAGAATAGAATAGAATAGAATAGAATAGAATAGAATAGAATAGAATAGAATAGAATAGAATAGAATAGAAGAATAGAATAGAATAGAAAATATGAAATAAAATAGAATGGAATAGAATAGAATAGAGTAGAGTAGAGTGGAGTAGAATAGAATAGAACAGAACAGAACAGAACAGAACAGAACAGAACAGAACAGAACAGAACGGAGTGGAGTGGAGTGGAGTGGAGTGGAGTGGAGTGGAGTGGAGTGGAGTGGAGTGGAATGGAATAGAATAGAATAGAATAGAATAGAATAGAATAGAATAGAATAGAATAGAATAGAATAGAATAGAATAGAATAGAATAGAATAGAATAGAATAGTAAATATGAAATAAAATAGAATAGAAAATATGAATATAATATAATAGAATAGAGTAGAGTAGAGTAGAGTAGAGTAGAGTAGAGTAGAGTAGAGTAGAGTAGAGTAGAGTAAGAGTAGAGTAGAGTAGAGTAGAATAGAATAGAATAGAAAATATGAAATAAAATAGAATAGAAAATATGAAATAGAATAGAATAGAATAGAATAGAAAATATGAAATGGAATAGAAAATAGAATAGAGTAGAGTAGAGTAGAGTAGAGTAGAGTAGAGTAGAGTAGAGTAGAGTAGAGTAGAGTAGAATAGAATAAAGCTGGAAGGGCCCTTGGAAGTCTTCTTGTCCAGCCCCCTGCACAAGCAGGAGAACCTATACTATTTCAGAATGTTAGTAAGACTGTGAGAGGCTAGCAGGTGTGATGTTGCTAAAATATTGTTGATATTGCATTCCATAATATTCTGTCCAAGCCCATAGCTCTTTGTCCCCAAACCCCTATTCTATTGAATAATTATCCCAAAGGTGCTTTTTTGTCAGGCAACTGGACTTTCTTGTTTTGCTTTGAAGATGTTTTGCTTCTCATCCAAGAAGCTTCTTCAGTTCTGACTGAATGAGGGGGAATGGAAGGATTTAGTCATTCGGTCAGAACTGAAGAAGCTTCTTGGATGAGAAGCAAAACATCTTCAAAGAAAAACAACGAAGTCCAGTTGCCTCGTGAAAAAAAAGCAGCTTTGGGACAAACCTGACCTGGATGATTGAGACTCTCCATAGATATTGAATACTTGTGGTTTTTTTTTAATGACATAGGGATTTTTGCTTTAAGTTACATTTTCAGCAGCTAAGATGGTTTGGTTATTTTTACAAAGAAAGAGATTTAAAATCCTTAAGAAAGAAACTGCATACCTACGGTATAGGTCATCCCCCCCCCCCATTTTTAAAATTGTTGATGGGTACACATCTTTCTTCACCGTCCTTAAAAATAACAACGTGATCACCATGGTTGGCACACCCATACAAACACATACATACATAGTTTTAGATGTTACACAATTCTCCCTCAGAATCCACATGCCTTACGCATCATATTTCACATCGGCCAAATTGTCTTTGCCAACATCTGGGACGCAGAAAAGAAATTTTGCCCCAAACTTGCACAGAATGGCTGTAAACATTCATCTTGTTGTGTCAAAATGACGTTGCTATCTCAGAGGTCTTTTGAGGAGAACTGCTTAATTCTTGGCGTTCCTGGGAATTAACAATCATGATTGTCCCGCTGTGATGTACTTGTTCACAGACCTTGGATAGTCTCTCATGCCGAACTGGAAGGCAGTCTTGACTTTGGGGGAGGAACTCGGGATGACAATGAGTATTTCTCAGCTGGATGTCTACTAATCAGGGCTGTGGGACAGGAGAGAAGACCTGCACGTTCCTGGTAAGATGGTAGATGTTTCCTTCCCAAAGACAGGTGGGCATGCAGACCATTGTAGACGCTTGATTCTTTGCAAGTTGTTCTGGCGGCAGAAGTGGTGGCTCCTAATTAAAAAGCAATGTTCTAGCATTAGCTAGTTAAGCAGTTGGGGAAATAACTGTATTTTCCTATAAATACTACAGCGAAGAAACAAAAATAGCATTTGTGTAACCAACACAAGTGACTCCGAGGTCAGCTGACCTGCTGTTCCCACGATCTTTTTTTTTTTAAATTCAATTTATATCCCGCCCTTCTCCGAAGACTCAGGGCAGCTTACAAGCTTAGCAGTAGCCTTCATTCTATGTATAAGCCTGCTTATTAGGGCTTTCATACACCACCCCCCAAGCGGCATTATTACAAAGTCAGCTTATTGCCCCCAACAATCTGGGTCCTCATTTTACCTACCTCGGAGGGATGGAAGGCTGAGTCAACCTTTTACCTTTTACCACTGATTCTATTTTACAGTGATCATGTCGAACTCTTTTGAAAGTCTGCCCCAAGAACTGTTTCTGTGTTTCAACAAAACTACATCCGTTGTAACCCAAAGAGAGATATTTTTATTTATTTTTATTTTATTTTAATCCCATTTACATCCCGCCCTTCTCCAAAGACTCAGGGCGGCTTACAATCTAAGAAGCACAAATCAAATGTGCTTAGCAATAGCCTTCATTCTATGTATATGCCTGCTTATTAGGGCTTTCCACCCCCCCAGTGGCATTTTTACAAAGTCAGCTTATTGCCCCCAACAATCTGGGTCTTCATTTTACCTACCTCGGAAGGATGGAAGGCTGAGTCAACCATGAGCCTGGTGGGACTCGAACCTGCACTAATTGCAGGCAGCTGGTGTTACTTAAGGAGGCATTAGCCCACTGCTCCACCAAGGCTCTTTAAACTGTGGGACCCAGTAGCAGCAACAGTAACAGAGTTGGAGGTCATCTAGTCCAACCCCCTGCTAAGGCAGGAAACCCTATACCATTTCAGACAAAGGGCTGACCTATACTATTTCTGATCAACGGTTGTCCTGTCTCTTCTTAAAAGCCTCCATTGTTGGGGCACCCACAATTTCCCAAGGCAAGTTGTTCCATTGGTTAATTGTTCTCACCGTTAGGGAGTTTCTTCTTAATTCCAGATTGCTTCTCTCCTTGATTAGTTTCTATCCACTGTTTCTTGTCCTGCCTTCAGGGGCTTTGGAGAATAAGTTGACCCCCTCCTCATTGTGGCAGCCCGCTCAAATGCTGGAAGACCGCTATCATGTCCCCCCTAGTCCTTCTTTTCTCTAGACCAGGGGTAGGCAACCTTGGCTGTTTTATGACTCGTGGACTTCAACTCCCAGAATTCCTGAGCCAGCAGAGCTCAGCTTGGAAACCTTTCCCTTTCCCCTCAGCACGGCTGGCTCAGGAATTCTGGGAGTTGAAGTCCACGAGTCATAAAGTGGTCTAGGCCTAGGCCAGGGGTAGGCAAACTCGGCTCATTTATGACTCATGGACTTCAACTCCCAGAATTCCTCAGTCAGCATAACTGGCTGAGGAATTCTGGGAGTTGAAGTCCATAAGTCATAAAAGAGCCGAGGTTGCCTACCCCTGCTCTAGACTATCTATACCCAGATCCCGCAACTGTTGTTTGTATGTTTGAGCTTCTAGGCCCCTAAACATTTTTGTTGCTCTTTTCTGAACTTTTTCCAAAGTCTGAAGATCTTTTTTGTATTGTGGAGACCAAAACTGGATGCAGTATTCTAAGTCTGGTCTTACCAGGGCTTTGTAGAGCGGTCCTGCTACTTCAGGTGTTACTGATTCTATCTCTCTACGAATGCAACCTAGGATTGCATTGGCTTTTTTAGCTGCGGCCTCACACTGCTGGCTCATATTTAAATTCATCACAAACCATGATTTGCAGTGGTTCAACTTACCATTCTGTTTCCCAACTTTTTCTAGGGAGGTCTGTTTCGTTCCGTCCCTGCTCTTGTTGAAGTCGCTGTCGTTGCATTCGCTATCTCCTTTTCCACTACCTTGTGCACTCACGTGATCCAGACCCGAACAGCTGCAGCACAGGGAAGAGAGACAGAACAGTCAGCCTCTTCTCCAGCCAACATAACATGGTTAAATTTTCAGGGATCAAAAGTCTAAAGCAGAAGTAAGTCTCGTGGGTGTCCTCCAGATGGTTTAGATTCCCAACCTGACTTCTTGATCATGGGGACGCCAGATGAAATCCAGGTCCTTTGGTACGTACAAGTGTCTGAAGAAGCTGACAATTCGTCAGAGTAACGACAGGAGTGTCTCAACACGTGACACGTATACAAAGGAATGGAAGGATGTTTTTTTTTTAAAATTCCATTTATATCCCGCCTTTCTCCAAAGACTCAGGGCGGCTTACAAGCTTAGCAGTAGCCTTCATTCTATGTATATGCCTGCTTATTAGGGCTTTCACACACACACCAAGCGGCATTATTACAAAGTCATCTTAATTGCCCCCAACAATCTGGGTCCTCATTTTACCTACCTCGGAAGGATGGAAGGCTGAGTCAACCTTGAGCCTGGTGGGACTCGAACCTGCACTAATTGCAGGCAGCTGGTGTTACTTAAGGAGGCATTAGCCTACTGCTCCACCAAGGTTCTCATGTTGTGATATCATAGGACAAAACTTGCTTACCCCCATGGATATGAAGCTGGAAAGAATCCGATTCCTTGTTCCTGACACAAACAATTCCATGTGCCAGGAACAGAAGAAGTTAGTTAAAACTTGTTCATTGGAAATGAAATAGTAAAATAAACTAAACTGTTTGGCAGAGGTTTTCTACAGAATTGTAATAATCTAACCACCTGGAGGAATTGCACGGAGCAGAGTCAGACCTAAGTACTGTATGTACATAATTCTGAGTAATCTAATTGCCTCTAGTTTTGGTTGCCATGATATAAAAAAAGATGTTGAGCCTCCAGAAAGAGTGCAGAGAAGAGCAACAAAGATGATTAGGGGCCTGGAGGCTAAAACATATGAAGGACCGGTATGTTTAGCACTTTAATCATCACTGTTTATCTCCTTTGCTTCACTCATTATCTCCAGTAAGAATGCTTCATAACATTTCCTTCCTTCCTTCTTAAACTTATATACCGCTTCACAGTGCTTTACAGCCTTCTCTAAGCGGTTTACAAAGTCAGCATATTGCCCCCAACAATATGGGTCCTCATTTTACCCACCTCGGAAGGATGGAAGGCTGAGTCAACCTTGAGTCCCACCAGGATCGAACTCCAGACTGGGCAGAGTTAGCCTGCAATACTGCATTCTCGCCACTATGCCACCATGGCAGTATATCCTTCTCCCAGATTATCTCCCAGTTTACAACAAGCAAATCAATCTTGGAACCCTTGATGTAAGATATGTACCATTTTACTAACACTGGAGAAACAATGCAAAGCAGAGAGAAGTCCAAAGAACTGGACTGGCATCGTATGTTATGTTTACCTGAAACTTGAAGCTGATTGACTTGCTTCCCATTCAGATGCAGCCTCAACAGGAATCAGAATCTGAGCCTATCAAAGAGAAAGAAAGAAAGAAAGAAAGAAAGAAAGAAAGAAAGAAAGAAAGAAAGAAAGAAAGAAAGAAAGAAAGTTTCTTTCTTCAGTGCTAAAGAAAATAACACACAATAATACTTAGACGAAAACCACGACTTGAAAATTTGCTCCTTGCTTCAATTCCCACCTCCTTCTGCCTTCTTTGGAAAGGCTGTAGGTCTCGGCTTGAGTCCACTGCTAAATCTATATTTTTTTCAATTAAATGTACTACTTCCAACCCCTCCCAGAAAGAAAATCCATACCATTGGTGATTGGTGTTTTATAAAGTAATCAAACGTTTAAGTACACTTGCCAGAGCGCCAGATAATGGACTTGGGCAGAAATATTTCTTTCTTTTTCTACTTTCTTCTATTTATTTTTTTTTTAAAAATCACACTTTAATTGGTTTATACCTCCTCTTTTTTTTGCCCTAGATTTGGGCGTTCTTATAACAGAATAGGACTTTAGAGCTGGTGGGGATTTCAAACTGACTTAATCCACAGCAAAATAAATAAATAAATAAATCCTTCTGTGCAGGGCTAATGGGTAGGGCTTAAAAATCAGATGAACATGTGTTTCAGTTTTGGATAGCCAGGAGGTAAATTCATCAACCTGGAAGACTATTAACTGTGCAGTTAAAACAGCTGTAGAAAGTTTAAATTTTTGAAATGAAAAAAAGGCCCAGCTTGTAAAACTTCACAGCAACCTGGAATTAAGGAGAAACTTCCTAACGGTGAGGACAATTAACCCATGGAACAGCTTTGCCTCCGGAAATCGTGGGCGCTCCATCACTGGAGGTTTTTAAGAAGAGACTGGAGAGCCACCTGTCTGAGACGGTAAAGGTTCTCCTGCTTGAGCAGGGGGCTGGACTAGAAGACCTCCAAGGTCCCTTCCAGCTCCTATTCTATTCTATTCTGTTCTGTTCTGTTCTGTTCTGTTCTATTTTCTGTTCAATTCTATTCTATTCCTTATTGTATTCTATTATTTCTATTCTATTATTTTATGTTCTGTTCTATCCTATTCTATTCTGTTCTATTTTCTGTTCTATTCTATTGTATATTCTATTATATTCTATATTCTATTCTGTTGTATTTTCTGTTCAATCTATTCTTATTCTATTCTTTCTGTTCTGTTCTATTCTTTATTTTATTCTATTCCATTATTTCTATTCTTATTATATTATATTCTGTTCTGTTCTATTTTCTCTTCAATTCTATCCCATCCCATCCCATCCCATCCTATTCTATTCTATTCTATTCTATTCTATTCTATTCTATTCTATTCTATTCTATTCTATTCCATTCCATTCCATTCCATTCCATTCTATATTTTCTATCCTATCCTATCCTATCCTATCCTATCCTATCCTATCCTATCCTATCCCATCCCATCCCATCCTATTCTATTCTATTCTATTCTATTCTATTCTATTCTATTCTATTCTATTCTATTCTATTCTATTCTTCCATTCCTTTCTAAAATAAAAATTCATTCCAAACTTCACTCTAGGCTGGAGGCATCATTTCCAAGGGAAGAGACTAAATCCCACATCCGCCCCGTTAGAGCTGTTAAATATAAGAGGTGAATCTCAGTAGCCAAACGGGGTCCGGATTTAATCCTAGTTGAGGAGATACCTGGGAGTCACAGGTGGGCGTTTCCGTCTCAGTCACCCCCAAGGAGTCAAGGCTCCCTTCTTCAGCTCGCCAGAAGCCACCACACCCAGCAGAATCTTTGGGGATCCCATTCCCACATCGAGAGACGGGACTGCTTCCTCCTCCCACCGTCTCGGATGCCTTCCCAAGTGGGAACTTCTTCCTGCCCGCCCAGATGGAGGCTCCCACGAGGAGAATGGCCACCAGCAAAACCCCACACCCGCCGCCCAGCAGGGCGATCCAGAGCACCGAGGCGTCCCATGGCTCTTCTCCAGCAGCACCAAAGTGCAACGCCACCATCGGCCTGCTAGAGGGCAGCGTCTCCGTGCAAATCAGCCGTAGCGTCGCAGAGCAAGTCAGAGCAGGCTGGCCACCATCTTCGACGGCAATGACCAGGTGGAAAGCAGAGCCCGGCGTGGACTCGCGGGGGACCCGGTCCCGCAGGAAGAGCTCTCCGGTCAGCGGGTGTACCCCAAAAAGCATGGGAAGACCCTCCAGGAGGGAGAAAGACAGCTCGGAGTTGCGACCGCTGTCGGCGTCCCGGGCTGCCAGTCGAGCGATCAAAAACCCAGGTGGGGCGCCGAGAGGCAATGGGAGTTCTGCCAAGCCGTTGACCAAAGGCGGGGAGACGATTTGGGGCGGGTTGTCGTTCTGATCCTCCACCACGATAACAACCAGGGTGCGTCCGCACAGCGATGGGATCCCACTGTCACAAGCTTCCACCACCACTTCGTGCCACGACGATGCCTCCTCTTCCTCCTCCTTGTCCTCGCGGTCCAGGGAGAGCTGAGCTCGCACGACGCCCAGGTGGGGATCCACCCAGAACAGGTCCGACGGGGTGGACATTCCCAACAGCCGGTAGGTCACCTGTCCGTTGGGTCCCAGGTCAGGGTCGGAAGCCCCCACGGTGGTCAGGTAGGCCCCCGGCGGGTTGTTCTCCGGCAGGGCCACCTCGTAGCGGGCCTTGGCGAAGCGCGGGGCGTTGTCGTTCTCGTCGGCCACCCGCACGGTGAGCGAGCGCACCGTCTTGGCCGGGGGCGAGCCCAGGTCCTCGGCCACCAGCGTCAGGTTGTACTCGGCCACCCGCTCGCGGTCCAGGGGCCCGGTGGTCAGCAGCAGGTAGCTGGCGGCGTCGTAGGCGCGCTGCAGGGCGAAGGGCTGGTGGGGCGCAGCCAGCAGGGCGCAGCGCACCTGGCCGTTGGCGCCCGCGTCGCTGTCCGAGGTGCTGACCAGCGCCACCAGGCTCTGCGCGCCCGCCGCCTCGCTCACCGACGCCACGGCCGGCCCGTCGGGCGCCGCCTGGTCCCCCAAAGCGCCGCCCGCGGGCGCCAGGGCGCTGATGGCCAGGGCGGGCGCGTTGTCGTTGACGTCCAGCAGGCGCACCAGCACCTTGCAGCTGGCGGAGAGCGGGCTGGCGCCGCGGTCGCTGACCTGCACGTCCAGCTCGTAGGCGCGCTGCCGCTCGTGGTCGACGGGGGCGCGCAGGGCCAGCCGGCCGGAGAGCGGGTCGAGGCTGAAGAGGCGGCGGGCCTCGGCGCCCACCTGGCTGCCCCAGGCGTAGAGCAGCTGCCCGTTGGCGCCCTCGTCGGCGTCGGCCGCGGCCAGCTCCAGCAGCAGCGCGCCCGGCGGCGCGTCCTCGGGCAGCTCCAGGCTCAGGAGCGCGCCGCGGGGGAAGGCGGGCGCGTTGTCGTTGGCGTCCAGCACGCGCACGCTGAGCGTGGCCGTGCCCGAGCGCGGCGGGCTCCCGCCGTCGGCCGCCACCAGCTCCAGCCGGTAGCCCGCCTGCGCCTCCCGGTCCAGCCCGCGCAGCAGCACCAGCTCGGCGCCGCGCAGCCCGTCGGCCCGGCTCTGCGCCTCCAGGCCGAAGGGGCTGCCCGGCGAGAGGGCGAAGCTCTGCAGCCCGTTGGAGCCGGCGTCCGGGTCGTGCGCCAGGGGCAGCGGCAGGCGGGTGCCGGGCGCCGCGCTCTCCGACACCTCCAGGGCCACCAGCGGCTGCGGGAAGCGCGGCGCGTGGTCGTTGATGTCCCGCACCTCCAGCTCCACGTGCAGCAGGCGGAAGGGCGCCGGGGACCCCGCCGGACCCCCCAGGCTCAGCACGTCGAAGGCCAGCAGGCAGGGCGCCTCCGCCGCGCCTTCGCCTCCGCCTCCGCCGCACAGCTGCTCCCGGTCCAGCCGCTCCGTGCCCAGGCTCAGCTGCCCGTCCCGCTCGCGCACCCGCACCAGAGAGCCGTTGCCCGGCGCCTTCACCAGCTGGAAGCCGCGGGACGCGGCCTCGCCGGCAGAAGCTGCCCCTGGCTCTTCCTCGGCCAAGGTGCCGAGCACGGTGCCCGGAGGAGCCTCCTCGTCCACGCGGAACCGAAGTCTCTGGCTCTGCGCCCCGCGGAGAAAGAAAACCTGGAGGAAGACGAGAGGGAGAATCGAGAGCCTGGCCATGGTTCCGTTCGAGATGTTGGCCGGAGACGGCTTAATCTGCTCCTCCGCTTTTTCTCCACCGATGCTGAACAACTGGCCTTGGGGTCTGCTGCTGATCCTATCTAGCCAGCTGTTCCCCTCTGCCCTGGGATCATATGGTCCCCAGTATGTAAATGAGCGCCCTCCGGACCCCATATGCAAATAAGCCAGGCTGCCCCTCTCCTGATAACCTCTGATGGTGTTTGTTCTTCTGGGTCACCTTCAAAGGAACAGAACATCAGGGCTGATGCTGCCCACGAGGCAGGAATAGGAATAGGAATAGGAAAAAGAATATAAAGTAGAGTAGAGTAGAGTAGAGTAGAGTAGAGTAAGAATAGAATAGAATAGAATAATAGAATAGAATAGAATAGAATAGAATAGAATAGAATAGAATAGAATAGAATAGAATAGAATAGAATAGAATAGAATTTAACAGTAGAGTAGAGAAGGATGGGATGGGAATAGAATAGAATAGAGCAGAACAGAACAGAATAGAATAGAAATAGAATAGAATAGAATAGAATAGAATAGAATAGAATAGAATAGAATAGAAAATATGGAATAGAATAGAATAGAATAGAATAGAATAGAATAGAATAGAATAAATATATGGAATAGAATAGAATAGAATAGAATAGAATAGAATAGAATAGAATAGAATAGAATAGAATAGAATAGAATAGAATTACAGAGTTGGAAGGGACCTGGAGGTCTTCTAGTACAAACCCTCCCCGCTCCCTCCAAGGTTTAAAACATATCATTGATAGGCATTTGTACGGGGTCCTTGTGTTAGGATTGGGCACAGGCTGCACTTGAAATCAAGCTGTTAGTCTGATTTAGTATTATTGTGCAAGTTTATTCCTGTGGGATGATTTTTCCCAGTTAAATACCACAGAATTGTGGGCAGTGCCACCTGGGAGAAAATCAGGGGTCTTTGAGGTCTATACTTCAAAGATCTGTCCAATGGTTAGGTAGAGCAACAGATCTATTAAAAGATCATCCCGATTTGTCCTCTTCTTGGAATTATTCTCAGTTTCTGCCCTGGACAGGGAGTTAGACTAGTTGACCTCTAAGGTGCCTAATGTGTTCCTCTGGAATACATCATTGTCCACTCAAAGAACCACTTCTCACACGCTTCCGAAGTGGGCTAGCGTAATGACAAAGGGGCAGCCTAAATTTATTGTGCAGACTCTACAAGGTGGCAGTGATTTAAATTCCAATTTAGCCAGTCTGTCCTTTTCATCATCATAACAATCTCATTCAGACTGTCACTAAATTGATTTAGTTAGGAATAGCAATCCCACCAGACAGCTACTCAGTATCTAAGACTGCAATTGCTTAAAACAGCCACTAGATGTCAGTGAAGACTTAAGAGTTCTTGATATCCTTTTTGCTGCCTCTAGTGGTCATCCTACAGGCAGATAAGGAAACTTCAATATCGCCTGACAATGAATGACAGCACCTACATTCATAGGCGCGCTGTTCTTTTCCAGGGTAAACATCGCTATGACAAAAAAAACAACAACCCAACCCAGATAATAAGTCATTAGTGGGAAAGAAATTGAAGGCCAAAGATGATATGGGAAAGAAAAGAGAATGTAGTTTGCAGCAACAATGAAACGTTGACCACTGAAACTCAATTGTTTTCATACTAGATCCCTTTGTGTTGATAAAATGGATACATCTCTGCAAATCTCGACTCGCTTAACTATTCTGCAGTGGTGCTACTGCAGATTTTCAGTCATGAACTAAGATTGATTGGTTTACAATTCAGGATCATGTTGCTTCTGTTTGAATTCTCTCTGACTTGTTGATCTGAAGCCAATGTGCTATGCTTAATCTGAGCTAATGTGTTTGAATCTGCCTCCAGCTGTGAAGGTAGATGGTGTCTTCTTCTTCTTCTTCTTCTTCTTCTTCTTCTTCTTCTTCTTCTTCTTCTTCTTCTTCTTCTTCTTCTTCTTCTGTTAAACTGCAGGTGAGAATTCAGTCCTCCTCCTCCTCCTCCTCCTCCTCCTCCTCCTCCTCTTCTTCTTCTTCTTCTTCTTCTTCTTCTTCTTCTTCTTCTTCTTCTTCTTCTTCTTCTTCTCCTCCTCCTCCTCCTCCTCCCCCTCCCCTCCTCCTCCTCCTCCTTCTTCTTCTGTTAAACTGCAGGTGAGAATTCAGATGTGACTAGAAACGGTGGCTAATGAAGCAAAGCTAGTTTATTTGCAGCTCTGCTAAAGGAGGAAAAAGCAAAAGTCCCAACACTTTCGAGGTCTGTCATCAGGGTCAAACACAGCCTTACATGCTTAAAAAGGCTTTATAAAAAGGCTATTGCTAAGCACATTGGTTTGTGCTTAAACTGTAAGCCGCCGAGTCTTCGGAGAAGGGCGGGATATAAATGGGATTTAAAAAAATTTAAAAAAATAAAATATGCTGTTAATTGATCATTGAGGCAACAGCTTCAAAAACAACCGCTGCCTCCTTGGAAATCATTAGGTCACATCCTTGGGAAAAATGTTGTTGAGGGTGGAATGTGTTTAAAACCACAATGGCCGTAGCAAAAAAAACGTTCTCAGTTCAGCAGAACTTGAATGTAAGGCAAAGGATGGCTCAAAATGACCCTTAAGCCATTTGATCAGCAGATGTTACTTGGGCGAAAATCCTGGATGTTAAAAATGACACGTGAGATCCTCAGCAAATCTCACAAATGGTGTTAAGCAAATGCGCAGGAGGGCCCCTGTTTGTTTTGAGCAAAAGGTGAGAGAGGCCGGCCACTGACAGCCAAATGCAAGGAACGTGCCTTTCAATGCATTTGTTCCTATCTATTTGGGCAGCTCAGATGTTGGCCAAGTGGTAGTGAGTTATTGGTTTTCAGATTCAACCCATCTAAGGTTGCTCAGATGGGTTGAATCTAACATTGTGCCATCTATTTCAGAAACAAATAGGGAAGAGGTATATTCAGATGCCAGATTTTTTATCAACAGTTCTTAATACACAAACAGACACGGACATACATATATATGTATGTATATATGTATATATTCTTGATCACATAGTGGTGTTGTGATGTTTCATAGGTAGCTGCTGTGTCCTATTTATAAAAGAAAAATAAAAAGTGAAATAATTGTGTTTAGTACTGAACCAAGTCATTAATCTTGCTTACAACTCCCTCCCTTCAAGAAATTTTATTATCAACAATTCTTAATATATGTCTGTGTGTGTGTGTGTGTGGGTGGGTGGGTGGGTGTGGGTGTCGTGTGTGTGTGTGACACATATATACACACATCTATATACAGGTGCATATCTATCTATACACACACACACACACACACACACACACAAATACAGATAGATAGATACACACACACACACACACACACACACACACATATATATATATATATATGCGTACACACACACACGTACACACACACAGATATATATACACTTACACTTCCCTCCATTCAAGAAATTTTTATTATCAATAATTCTATATGTGTGTGATACATGTATATACAGACACATATCTATATACATGCACACACACACACATATATATATATATATATATATACACATAAAAAGGTAAAGGTTTCCCCGCACATGTGTGCTAGTCGTTTCCGACTCTAGGGGCCGGTGCTCATCTCCGTTTCAAAGCCGAAGAGCCAGCGCTTGTCCGAGGACGTCTCCGTGGTCATGTGGCCGGCATGACTAGACGCCAAAGGCGCACATACATAGATATAAATAGTTATCGATAGACTCATATATATGTATATATACGTATACACACAAATATATAGATAAACCAAGTCATTAATCTTGCTTACACTTCCCTCCGTTCAAGAAATTTTTATTATCAGCAAATTCATGTGTGTGTGTGTGTGTGTGTACATATATATCTATATACTGTATATACATACATATATACATGCATATATACACACACATTATATATATATACACACACATATATATACATACATTATTATATGGAGGGCTTGTGAAGTTTTATGAGTAGATGATATGTCCTTTTCAAAAAACAAGTCAAAAAGTGAAATTACTGTATTTATTACCCCACCAAGTCATTAATCTTCCTTATACTTCTTTCCCTTCAAGAAATTCTATAAACTCTGTAAAAATGGGGGGGGGGAGAGAGAATTACAGGCCCTGATGGTTTTCCACTGTTTTGGCATAGCTATACAGAAATCTCCCAATTTTACTGAAGGTGTGTTGTTAATTTACAATGGCTGAATTACAATTTTGCCGGTGGTGTAATGGTTTGAATAAATCTCTTCCCGTTTTATTTTAATGAGACAACCATCTCTGTTATTTCTAAATCATGCAGGAATCCCACTCAGCATTCTAATTATAGATCTAATTTCTTAATAAATGAGAATACTCAGGTTTTATAGCTATTTTGATCACAGAATACAGCTTGGTGTTGTTTTTTTCCCCCCAATTGTCATGGTGTCAACTTCAAGCTGGATTTAGTCAGATCAACGAAGCCATGTCATATTTTGGATCCTTCCTCTTTCGCTAACTGAAAATTGACAGGGCTCTGAATTATTTAGATCCACACCCAAAATCAAACCCTACTCAGGGGATTGATGCAGTTTGCGATGCCATTTGCTACGTTTATAGCAAGATTAATTTTTAACAGTGTTTTAATCATCCCTGCCTCTTTTTATTTATTTATTTTTTTAAAACTGTTTTTGTGTTTCAATGTTTTTGTTGCACACTGCCCACAATCCCTCTGCCGCCGGTTCCCAAATGTAATAAATAAATAAGGCGAGGTATTTGTCAAAGAAACCTGCTTTTTCTCTTCCTTTTCAATGTGATTTTTAGAATGTTTTTGCTGATGCAATTAAAAATTCTACAAACATTAAAGGAATCCTAGTGGGAAAGTGAGCTCAGGATTGTCCTACATACGGATAAAATGTTATTCTTTCTGCCTACTCTCATTTCTTTAATACTTTAATGCACAGGATTAATATCCCAGATGAAGATGGTGTACTGTATATTGGTCCTTGACAGCAATTTTTGTTGCTAAGCGAGACAGCTGTTCAGTGAGTTTTGTTGACACCTGTTTTACCACCTTCCTTTCCACAGTTGTTAAGTTAGTAACACCGTTGTTAGCTAAATCTGGCTTTCTCTATTGACTTTGCTTGTCAGAAGGTCACAAAAAGTGATCGCGTGACCCCCAGGATGCTGAAACCGTCATAAGTACATGCCAGTTGCCAAGCATTTGAATTTTGACCACGTGACCACAGGGAGGCTCCGACGGTCATCAATGTAAAAAGTGGCCATACTGTAAGTCACTTTTTTCATTGCCATTGTAGCTTTGAACGGTCCTTAAATGAAAGGTTGCAAGTGAAGAATCATAATCAGAATAACAGAGTTGAAAGGGAACTTGTAGATCAGTGGTGTCAAACTGCCGGCCCGCAGGCCGGACACATCATCCAGAAGCCACGCCCACCCCATTGCCAGCAATGGTGAAAAGGCTCTGATAAATTGCGTGACGTCACATGACGTCGCGAGTTTGACATGTCTGTTTGTAGATCATCCAGTCCAGGGGTAGGCCATCTTGGCCCTTTTATGACTCATGGACTTCAACTCCCAGAATTCCTCAGCCAGCCGGGGCTCAGCATGGAAACCTCTCCCTTTCCCCTCAGCGTGGTTGGCTCAGGAATTCTGGGAGTTGAAGTCTATTGCCCTAATTCAGGGGTAGGCAACCTTGGCTCTTTTATGACTCGTGGACTTCAGCTCCCAGAATTCCTGAGCCAGCATGGAGGAAACTTTAGCCCCTTCATGACTTGTGGACTTCAACTCCCAGAATTCCTGAGCCAGCATGGCTCAGCTTGGAAACCTCTCCCTTTCCCCTCAGCATGGCTGGCTCAGGAATTCTGGGAGGCAAGGTTGCCTACCCCTGATCTACTTCAAACACCCCCCCACACACACACACACAAGTAGAAGACCCTACAGCATTTCTGACAGAGGACGGTATATATCCATTGTATTAGATATAATATCCATTACATCAGATATTTAGATATTTATTTATAGGTAATATAATGGATATATATATATATATACATATAGCAAACATTGTGGTAGGTTGAAGATCTGGTGTTCTCAAGTTTGTGTTCTTTCTGATCTAAGAAACCTAGGATTTTTTTTTCAAGCGGTAAATGTGATCTTATTGTCATGCAAATGAAAAAAAAAGATGTAGAGAGACAATAGAGAATTCCTTGGGAGCATTTGGGGCCCAAAATAAATGCGATTAAGATCACTTTAAGTCAAAAGCTGATTTACATTTTAAGAAGCCTTCCAATGTTGTTTTTTCCCCCTTCACCTTATTTGAAACAAATTGACCCAGTATAAAAGAAATATCTCTGGCCAGGGGTGGCTTGCGAGATATTTATGGAACAAATTACTACTGCCTACTGGGAAAGATAGATTTAACTTTTCACATTTTCAAACTGAGCGGTGAGCATTTATTCTAGTTTTGGTCACTGGATAGAATAAGGAACTTCGTAATTCAATATTGAGTGCTATTTGAGAGCTATTAGTCGACCCCCTGCTTTGCAAGAAATAATAGGTATACTTGTATGCCTTAAGGTGTAGATGGAAAATATTAGGTCACGGATAAAATTCTGGGCCATTTCCCCATGTTTAAAAAAGTTTTTTTTTTAAAGGTTACTTACAAGATTTGTTTTTTAGGATGTTATGAATATGGATTTTATATCTGTTGGTTTGTTTGATTTATCTGTTTGTTGTATCACACCCAGAGTCACTTTGGGTGAGATTGCAGCTATATAAATTTGATTAATAAATAAATAAGACTCTAATGACTCTAGAATGACTCTGGATAATTTACACTAAAAACTAGAAAACAATATGTCCAATGCTCTTGTGATGTGAAGGGAAAACTAGAGATGTGATGTAACATTCTTTTAAGTAATACACATGATTAACTCCAGGACTAGTCTTTGCCTCATTAGTGAATTGTAACGAGATGTCATCACTGTGAAAGGGAAAACAAGATTCAAATTGTCATGTTGGCTAGAAGATGTTGGAAGATCTTCAGAAGAAGTTGAAAGATCTTCAGATAATGTTGGAAGATCTTTGGAAGATGTTGGAAGATCTTTGAAAGATGTTGGAAGATCTTTGGAAGATGCTGGAAGATCTTTGGAAGATGTTGGAAGATCTTCAGGAGAAGCTGGAAGATCTTTAGAGGAAGCTGGAAGATTTTTAGAAAATGTTGGAAGATCTTTGGAAGATGTTGGAAGATCTTTGGAAGATGTTAGGAGATCTTTGGAAGATGTTGGAAGATCTTCAGGAGAAGCTGGAAGATCTTCAGAAGAAGCTGGAAGATTTTTAGAAAATGTTGGAAGATCTTTGGAAGATGTTGGAAGATCTTTGGAAGATGTTGGAAGATCTTTGGAAGATGTTGGAAGATCTTCAGAAGAAGTTGAAAGATCTTCAGAAGATGTTGGAAGATCTTCAGAAGATGTTGGAAGATCTTTAGAAGATGTTGGAAGACACATTAAAATACAAGCGAGGAAATGTTCCTAACAGTAGGCTAAACACATTTTATAGCTTATCTTCCAAACTTTGCGTGTTTAGTTTTCCACAATAATGAGGATTGACGGCATTTCAGAAGAGAGGGTAAGAAAAGAACTGTGGAAGGATCAGGGGTTCAAAATAAATCCGTGGTTTCAAAGAATCAAGGGTGGGGGGAAAGGGGAATGGCAGAGAAGGTATCTACCCCTGGATGTGAGCTTGTCATAATTGAATGTGTAGCTGTCACTCCCCCTTCCGCTTTTTCAACAACACAGTGAGGGAGATTTGATTGAGGAGGCCATCCAGTGCAAGGTTAGCTCATGAGTGACATGACTGAAAGCGCCCGACATCTTTTGTAACCGTCTTAGAGATAAACAGACAAGGCCAGTTTTGTAAACACAATTTACCAAACGCCAGGCATACATGCTGCAAATTAACAGCTGCAGGAGAGTTTGCTAACACATCTTCGTTATTAGCAGGGATACAGGATGCTAAGAGAGGACAGAAGGTTGATGTTTGATTTGTGGAAGATCAGGCAGGAGGAGAGGAAGAGAGAGGGAGAAACAGATGCACCAATTATTTAAAAATAGCAAAAACACACACACACACACACACACACACACACAAATAGACTGATTTTTGCCCCCATCTGAATGTAGGCTTCTGAAGTATAAGAATTTACTTTTATATAAAATGACAGCTGACGGCGAACTGATGAGAAATGCCAAATCTTTTGATTCCAAAAAACAGGAGCAGAGACACACCATCTTCTTTCGTGTTAAATAGATGTCTTTTTACATCCTGCTCAGCTTTGGAAAAGCAGAGGAAAAACAAATTAGAGCTGACAAACTTCAAATCTGCCCAGTGAATTTATTTGTATGCTGGTTTTTAATTAAGCTAGCTTTTGAATCCATGCTCTTTATTTATATATTTACAAATAAGTTTTGTTTTTTAAAGTGCTATTTATTTCCAGAACTTGCAAATTACAACAACTGTATCTCTGAACATTTTTCTTCTTTGTTTTAACGAGCTTCAAACGAGCCAATCATATAATTTCAAGAAGGGCAAGAAGAAGCAAGTCCCAACATCATCACAATCAACAAGAGCAATTCAGTAGAATTCTCTCCATTGTTATTTTTGAAGGACATGTTGGAAAGAAGGCATCAGGAAAACACAAAGCGACAAGCGGAATAACACAAAAATAATGTGACATGTTCCTTTGGGTGTCTGGGATGGGGTGTCCTAAGTCTGGAACTTCTGCTTCTACAACTTCCATCTGCTGTCTACATGTTACAAAAAAAAAATTCAGTGGGCTCTCAGGGAGGGGGAAGGAAGGAAGGAAGGAAGGAAGGAAGGAAGGAAGGAAGGAAGGAAGGAAGGAAGGAAGGAAGGAAGGAAGGAAGGAAGGAAGGAAGGGAACATGCAGAGTTGCAGTGGGGAAGGAAGGAAGAAGGGAGGGAGGGAGGAAGGAAATGAACTCAAGAGTCACAGTGGGGAAGGAAGGAAGGAAAGGAGAGAGGGAGAGAGGAAGGGAGGGAGTAAATGAACTCATGCAGAGTTGCAGTGTGGAAGGAAGGGAGGGAGGAAGGAAGGAAGGAGGGAGGGAGGGAGGGAGGGAAAGGAGGGAGGGAGTAAATGAACCCATGCAGAGTTGCAGTGTGGAAGGAAGGAAGGAAGGAAGGAGGGAGGGAGGGAGGGAGGGAGGGAGTAAATGAACATGCAGAGTTGCAGTGTGGAAGGAAGGAAGGAAGGAGGGAGGGAGGGAAAGGAGGGAGGGAGGAAAGAAGGGAGGGAGTAAATGAACTCATGCAGAGTTGCAGTGTGGAAGGAAGGAAGGAAGGAAGGAGGGAGGGAGGGAGGGAGGGAGGGAAAGGAGGGAGGGAGTAAATGAACCCATGCAGAGTTGCAGTGAGGAAGGAAGGAAGGAAGGAAGGAAATGAAAGAAGAAAGAGAAGAAAGAGAGAGAGAGAAAGAGAAAGGGAGGGAGGGAGGGAGGGAGGGAGGGAGGGAGGGATATAGGCTAGTTGATTTTGCAAAAACTTTCAGAGAACACTAATTGCTGTCAAAAGCACCAGGTTAAAAGTCCAAAAAGCAGTTGGCTAGCCACAGCTTTAATGCCTGTTGCCGAAGTGTGTGTTTGTGTGTGTGTGTGTGTGTGTGTGTGTGTGTGTTTGTGTGTATGTGTGTCAGTACTTGGCCAAATGTCAAAATATTTGTCATGGGGACAAACGATGGTGCCAAAGGGAGAGAGGGTGCATTTCTTGTCTTCACAAATCAACTCTCAACTCTTCTGATTCCCCAGAAGGCCAGAGGTGTTTTTGTGGTTCTCTCGGAGCCAAAATCCACCAAATGCTCCTCCTTTGCCAGTGGTGTGAGCTAACCAACCTGCTCCAAATGCAAAATGAGTCCAGGAGACATAGATGAAATGGAGGCAAACTCTCTCCTCCAGAATGCTAAATAGTCTGCAGAGATAATTGGTTGTTTGAATGTTTTCTAACCTATTTTTGAGTCTGGAAGGAGTTTTTGGATGTCCGTGGGGGACTGTTTTGAGTGTGGGGAGCAAACATCTCTTAGACTCCCAGGAAAACAGTTGCTAATATTAAATAAATAGTTGATGTGCTATCGAGTTGTTGTCAGCCCTTATTGTCCACATACATAGCTTTCCTCCATGATGATCTGTCCTCAGCTTGGTCCTTCAGGTCTTCCAGAAAGGTGCCCCCATCACCATAATTACTAAGTCCATCCCCCTTGTTGCTGGTCATCCTCTATCTCTCTTTCCTTCCCCCTTTCCCAGTATTTGTGCCTTTCCCAACCAGTTAGTCCAGGGGTCTTCAAACTTGGCCCTTTGATGACTTGTGGACTTCAACTCCCTGAATTCCTCAGCCAGGCACGCTGAGTAGAGTAGAGTAAAGTAGAACAGGACAGAACAGAACAGAACAGAACAGAATAGAATAGAATAGCACAGATAGAATAGAACAGAACAGAACAGAACAGAGCTGGAAGGGATCTTGGAGGTCATGATGATAATGATATCTGATGACAATGAAATGTGCCAAAGCTTGAGTACCAAGCATTTAATGAGAAAGTGATCTATAATCCTAATGATTCAACATAATACTAGCCAACACGCATGTAGTTGTTATGCCCAAAAGATGCTAGCAAAAGCAGTTTCTTATCAATGAATAGTTATTACACACACACATACACACATGCACACAGAATCTTTGTCCACTTTGCTGAAGAGATTTAAATTAATTTTTTTAGACTCACACATCTAATTCATCTTTTATGAAGCCTGAGATTTGAATGTCTGCCCGGTGAGAATGCCCAATTTGTTTGAAGTTCCATCATTAGTTTTGTTTCCACAAAAGTGGTAGCAGACACAACCATTGTCATTACTCTGACAAATGCCATATAATTCTTAGTTATACCTTGTGGGGAAAAAGAAATATATTATGTTGCCATGAACATTAAACATAGCAATGCAGCTGCTGAAGGTGTTATAAAGTTAAATACCAACAAGACAACAGACTAATGTGCATATATAATAACATGCTTGTAGGAGGGTAATTCAAGAAACCTTGTTGAATTAAACCTGCTTCTCCAACAATATGAAATAATTATCAGTGATTTCTCTAAATTCCTTACCTTTTTTTTTTAATCCCATTTATATCCTGCCCTTCTCCGAAGACTCAGGGCGTCTTACAGTCTAAGAAGCACAAACCAATGTGCTTAGCAGTAGCCTTCATTCTATGTATATGCCTGCTTATTAGGGCTTCCCCCGCCAAGCGGCATTATTACAAAGTCAGCTTATTGCCCCCAACAATCTGGGTCCTCATTTTACCTACCTCGGAAGGACGGAAGGCTGAGTCAACCTTGAGCCTGGTGGGATGCGAACCTGCACTAATTGCAGGCAGCTGGTGTTACTTAAGGAGGCATTAGCCCACTGCTCTTTACCTTGCCAGATTTAGAAGTGTTTCTCCATAGTTATCAATTAGGATGATAATAATAATAATAATAATAATAATAATAATAATAATAATAATAATAATAATAATAATAATGGTGATGATGATGATGATGTTGGAAGGGACCTTGAAGGTCATCTACTCCAATCCCCTGCTCAGGCAGGAAACCCTGTACCATTTCAGACAAATGGCTGTCCAGTCTCTTCTTAAAAACTTCCAGTGTTGGAGCATTCACAGCTTCTGGAGGCAGGTTGTTCCACCGGTTAATTGTTCTCACTGTCAGGAAATTTCTCCTTAGTTCCAGGTTGCTTCTCTCCTTGATGAGTTTCCATCCGTTGCTTCTTGTCCTGCCTTCAGGTGCTTTGGAGAATAACTTGACTCCCTCTTCTTTGTGGCAGCCCCTGAGATATTGGAAAATTGGTATGATTTCACCCCTAGTCCTTCTTTTCATTAAACTAGACATACCCATTTCCAGCAACTTTGTATGTCTTCTTTGCATGCTTTAATCTCCAGTCCCCTAATCATCCTTGTTACTCTTCTCTGCACTCTTTTTAAGTTGTAAGTTGAGCACTATCAACTTGGCCAATAAAGAATTATTCTATTCTATTCTTTTCTATTCTTTTCTTTTCTTTTCTATTCTTTTCTTTTCTTTTCTTTTCTATTCTATTCTATTCTATTCTATTCTATTCTATTCTATTCTATTCTATTCTATTCTATTCTTATTTGTATTCCTATTCTATTCTATTCTACTCTATTCTATTCTATTCTATTCTATTCTATTCTATTCTATTCTATTCTATTCTATTCTATTCTATTCTATTCTATTCTATTCTATTCTATTCTATTCTATTCTATTCTATTCTATAGGTGGTCCCAGCACACTGAACAGGCTCTCCAGGAGGGTGTGGTAGGTGCAGATATGATCAATGAGTAACGTAAGGACCTTCTTATGAAAGTCAATTGCATCACATCTCCAGGCACGTTGTGCTCCTTAGCAAAGCAGACCGCACCAATTCAGGGTGATGAAAAATTTAATCATTGCCCTATAATGAGCGAACATCTGCGGAGGCTTCATTTGAAAGCCGAATTGGATGCAAACAGCAGGGATGATGTCCCCTTTAAAGACCACTGACCCTGCAAAAAAATTTTTTTAAGCTACGGAGCTTCAAGGTTTCACTATGCCACATGCTGAAATGTTCCCCCCGTGGATCTTTTAATGTGGGAATAATAAGGATGAGGACTCAGTGAAAAAAAATCTCCGAGGAACATAATGGGACATTCGGCTGAACCGATTCAGAAAGGGCTGTGCTTTGATTATTTTTAAAAAAATAAATAAATAAAAAATAAATCAGAAATGATTTTGAAAAAAGAGAGGCCGCTGCATTTTGATGGCTTGCTTTTCGGGGCTGGCCCACACATTGGTGCAGCTCAGCAAGGTTATTTTGTGTGCAGCAGGTTAAAAAAAAATAATGTGCGTGAAGTGTGTGTATTGTTACTAGCGCAAATAAGCCGCTATTGATATATATGCAGAACTAGGTCACGGCAACCGGCAAACTGTGGTGAATCTTCTAGGTCAGGGGTGTGAAACTCAATTTCATTGAGGGCCGCATCATCATTGCGGTTGACCTCAAGGGGCCCGGTGGGTATGGCCTGGGTGGGCGTGGCCTACTGGGTGGGCGTGGCTAGAGTGCATATGGCCTACTGGGTGGGCGTGGCCAGCTCTACATCGTTGGCATCAAGGGTGCCTATGGGAGCCTGGGCAGGAGTGGGACAGATCTGAGGGTCTCTGGCAGGAGGAGGGTCTCTGGGCCAAGGCAGTGGGGGCCGTTCCCTCACTGTTTCCAGGATGGCTTCGTGGGCCGCATGAAACACTTCGCGGGCCGGATCTGGCCCCCGGGCCTTGTGTTTGACATGTCTGGTCTAGGTGAACGAGCGGGATTCAGATGTTCCTTGCGCATCCTTAAAATTCACATTTGCACAAGAAGCCAGTCTTGTTTGTGTCCCCCCTCCCCTCCCACACACACACACATAAACACTTGGCCCCGCTTTCTGTTCTGGAGATTGGATATTTGAGATGCTTTGAAACCAAGGCAGAAGTTGCTTGACTGAGACTGGGGGTGGGGACGGGTGGAGGAGATTAAACAGAACTTCCCAGAGTCTCCGATTAAAGTTTGGGATTGCCAAAAGGCAAAAAAAAAAGTAAGAAAAGGAGAAGTCCAGAGAAAAAGAAACAGAGAATCTTTGCATTTTTTCTTTTCTTTTCTTTTAATGTAAATACAATCCAATAAGACTAGATTTTGGTCATTTGCCTTCTTTTAGAGAGTCGTCAAGGCCACCTAGAGGTTTACCTGTGTCCTCTCTGTAAAAGAAGGCAGATGACCAGCTGTCTGTGAGGAGTATAAATCTTCCCATCCCCCACCATCCAGTCAGAGCTGAAGAAGCTTCTGGGATGAGAAGGGAAATGTCTTCAAAGCATCATAAGGAAGTTCCATCAGGACAAACAAACCACCAAGTGGCCTCAACGACTTTCTAAAAGGACGCAAATGACCAGCTGTCTGCAAGGAGTATAAATCCTTCCACCACTACCCACCATCCAGTCAGAGCTGAAGAAGCTTCTGGGATGAAAAGGAAAATGTCTGCAAAGAATAATAAGAAAGTCCCATGAGGACACAGGTAAACCTCCAAGTGGCCTCAACGACTTTCTAAAAGGATGCAAATGACCAGCTGTCTGCAAGGAGTATAAATCTTCCCATCTTCCACCATCCGGTCAGAGCTGAAGAAGCTTCTGGGATAAGAAGCAAAACATCTTCAAAGGTAAAACAAGAAAGTCCAGATGCCTGCTGAAAAAGCACTGTGTAAAGAATCCAGATAAAGAAATAGTAATATATTTCCCAAAAGGATCTTAAAGCCAGAAACCAAGACCCCAGCCCACCTCAAGTCTCTCTGACCCAAACAGAAACCAGATGTGATAGATTGGAGGCAGGAGGCTTGGAGCTGATGGGATTAGAATGACAAAGAACCCTAAAATCAATAATCCCTCATGCCAAAAAACAATCCAACACAGGATGTAGCCATCAGCCACAGCCCCAAGGAAGCAGAATATGACCGTTGGGACATAATAGGATTAACTCACCACCATCAGAATACCAGAAAGGCACACTCAGACTCGGGTCAAAGTTCACGCCACAGGAACAACTCCAAACAAAAGCCCAAGAAGGTATAAAAAGCCACCACACCCTACTACATGCGGTCAGTTTTTCCCAGAGCCATCTTTCTGTCTGGCTCTCCTCTTCGATAAACTACAACCTTCTTTCTAAAGTGGGTCTCCATTTTGTTTATTCCCGGCTTGGACTGGACCCTGATGAAGGTTTTTTTTTCATCTTTCAACAGCACTTTTGGGACAAGCATGACCTGGACGATGGAGTATCTCGATAGACTGGAATAGACTATTCTACCTTTCACAGCCATATCACCTTTTTCATTCAGTTCATCTTGTCGTGTTACTGCTTTGTGCCACTGAGGTCTGTGTTGATGAAGCATGTTGTTTTGTCATGCTTCATATTTTGTGTTGCCCAATGTTGGCAGTACTTCAGGGGCTTTGGAGAACAGAACAGAATAAGAAGAGACTTTTGAGATCTTCTAGTCCAACCCCACCCACCCCTACCCCCACCCCACCAGTCAAACAGGAAACCCTATCGCATCTCAGACTAGTGGCTGTCCAGTGTCTTCTTGAAAACCTCCAGTGATGGAGCACCCACAACTTCTGGTGACAAGCTGTTCCACCGGTTAATTGTTCTCACTTTCAGAAAAATTCTCCTTAATTCCATGTTGCTTCTCTCCTTGATTAGTTTCATCCATGGCTTCTTGTCCTGCCTTCAGAAGAAGCCTTTGGACTCATAGAGGAAAATGGAGAAAGAAAAAAACTTGGGGAATGAGGCAACTTGTTCTTTGACAAGAAAAATACGCCAGGGGTTTGGGGAAAACTGATCCATTTAGCTCTCCGAGAAAAATAGCTGATAAAAGGAGAAACTTTCAAAATATTCAACAGTCAATAAGGTTTGGGAGTATTTTTTTTAAATGTACAGAACAGCCATTTAAGTCATTTGTTCAGAATTTTCTTTCTTTTTTCTTTTTTTTTTCAATTTACCGGTAATTCCCCAATAAATCACAGCCAGTTATAAATGACATGATCTTCTTTGCATCGTGCTGTTTAGAGTCTTTTATATTTATACATATATTAGCTATATAGTTTATAGTGGAATAAAATTGGGAAGTATTTGCAAAAAAAGGGGGGGTGGGGGAAAGAAAAGGAAAAAAAAGAGGTTAATGGAATCAGAACGACAGCAGATGTGATAAAGTTTCCCAAGTACTTCTCTTGTTAGAAAAATTACAGATGATGTGTTTCCATGGAAACTAAGTGTTCTACCTTTTCTCAAGTCTTCCGAAGGGGGCAAAATCAGATTTTTCCCAACCTCCACTCCACTATGAATAAAACTCTTTCTCTGTGTGTGTGTTGGTTAAATAATAATAATAATAATAATAATAATAATAATAATAATAATAATAATAATAATAATAATAATAATAAAATAATTAATAATAATAATAATAATAAATAATAATAATAATAAATAATAATAATAATAATAATAATAATAATAATAATAATAATAATAATAATAATAATAATAATAATAATAATAATAATAATAATAATGGGATAATTTAGTTCTTCTGTTGGAACTAAGACTACGATAAGTAAAGTTAAGAGAGAGGGGGAAAATGGATTCACAGACTCTTAGAGACAGGAAACTCTTGATGTGGGGCAGAAATACTGTGTTTATTTCAGCTATAGGGACAGGTTGTCCTCGACTTACAACAGTTCATTTCGTGACTGTTCCAAGTTACGATGATACTGTAAAATGTGACTTAGAGCATGTTTCATAGGGATGGCCTTTGCAGCATCCCCAGGGTCACATGATCAAAATGGAGATGGTTGCCAACTGGCTTGTACTGATGACTGTTGCAGTGTCTCGAGGGTCACGTGATCCCCTTCGGCGGCCTCCTGACCATGCAAAGTCCATGGGGGAAGCCAGATTCGCTTAACAACCATGGTACCAATTTAACAACTGCAGTGATTCATTTAATAACAGTGGCAAGAAAGGTCATAAAATGGGGCAAAATTCACTTAACAAATGTCTCACTTAGCTCTGGGTCCTACCTACTGTGCTGGGACCTAGAATAGAATAGAACAGAACAGAACAGAACAGAAAAGAAAAGAATAAGAGTAGAGTAGAGTAGAGTAGAGTAGAGTAGAGTAGAGTAGAGTAGAGTAGAGTAGAGCAGAGCAGAGTAGAGTAGAACAGAACAGAACAGAACAGGAATGGAATGAAATGGAATAGAATAATGGATAGGATAGGATAGGATAGGATAGGATAGGATAGGATAGGATAGGATAGGATAGGATAGGATAGGATAGGATAGGATAGGATAGGGTAGGGTAGGGTAGGGTAGGGTAGGGTAGGGTAGGGTAGGGTAGGATAGGATAGGATAGAATAGAATAGAATAGAATAGAATAGAATAGAATAGAATAGAATAGAATAGAATAGAATAGAATAGAATAGAATAGAATGGAATGGAATGGAATGGAATGGAATGGAATGGAATGGAATGGAATGGAATGGAATGGAATGGAATGGAATAGAATAGAATAGAATAGAATAGAATAGAATAGAATAAGATAGAAATAGAAAATATGGAATGGAATAGAATACAGAATAGAATAGAATAGAATAGAATAGAATAGAATAGAATAGAATAGAATAGAATAGAATAGAATAGAATAGAATAGAATAGAATAGAATAGAATAGAATGGAATGGAATGGAATGGAATGGAATGGAATGGAATGGAATGGAATGGAATGGAATGGAATGGAATAGAATAGAATAGAATAGAATAGAATAGAATAGAATAGAATAAGATAGAAATAGAAAATATGGAATGGAATAGAATACAGAATAGAATAGAATAGAATAGAATAGAATAGAATAGAATAGAATAGAATAGAATAGAATAGAATAGAATAGAATAGAATAGAATAGAATAGAATAGAATAGAATAGAATAGAATAGAATAGAATAGAATCAGAGTTGGAAGGGACCATGAAGTCCCTTCTTCTAGTCCAACCCCCTGTTTAGGCAGGAGACCCTATACCATTTCAGATAAATGGTTGTCCAACCTCTTCTTCAAAACTTCCAGTGTTGGGGCGTTCACAACATCTGGAGGCAAGTTGTTCCACTGATTAATTGTTAACTAATATTGGTTAATAAATATGATTCTTAGCTCTGGGTCCTGCCTGCTCAATCCTGTAGAGAGCATTGATGGGTTTGCTTCACTTCTTGATTTGGTCCATTTCTCCTCCACGTGACCAAATTCATTATTTATCAACATTGCCATTATTTCTCCTGAGGCCTCCTGCTTGAATTCCAGTCTCAAGCAGGGAACCAAACCGCCCAGCCTCAATTACAAAATCCTGCTATGGCTCAGCTGAAATATAAATTCGCCCTGTTGGGAGAACGAGGCATCAATCACAACCAAATTACTTTGGGGAGACTGAACGACTTGGAGAATTAGGAACGTGATAGATACGCTTACGCCATTGCCTCAGGTCATTAATTGGAATCCGTCTAGGATTAGCAAAAGTGACCTGAATGGAGGATCAGAAGGGAGCGAAAGAGAAGTTGTGATCTTTAAAGAACGAGGAGATGGAGATACTTAAAAGAGCATTTGAAGCTGAAATGTCAGCTAGGAATTGGTCAACAAGTGGGTGCAGTGTTTGTTCTTATCCCATCTAAATATACTGCTCAAAAAAATAAAGGGAACACTTAAACAACACAATGTACTGTATTTAATAGTAGGATGTCTTATCTTGTGTTCCCTTTATTTTTTTGAGCAGTATATATTTCTCAGATTGGGTTCGCCCACTTCTGCCTGCTTCCCTGCCTGATTTGAGGCTGGTTCTTTCCTGAATTATGAAACCCTGGTCTTGGGAAACCATGATTATTTTAATCTATCTATCTATCTATCTATCTATCTATCTATCTATCTATCTATCTATCTATCTATCTATCTATTATCCACTTACCCAGTGGTGGGATTCAAATATGTGAACAACCGGTTCTCTGTGTGGATGCCGCTTCTGGAAGTCCATTCTGGGCCTGCTAGGCAACAAAAAATTAGATACCAGTTCTGCTGAAGTGGTGCAAACTGGCTGAATCCCACCACTGCACTTACCTATCTACCTATCTATCTATTTATCCATACATCCATCCTCTATTTATCTATCTATGCATCTATCTATCTATCTATCTATCTATCTATCTATCTATCTATCTATCTATCTTCTATCCATCTACCTACCTACCTACTACATATTTATCTACTCTACCTATCCATCTATCCATCCATCTATCATTCATCTATCATCTATCCACCTACCTACTACCTGTCTACTCTATCTATCTATCTATCTATCTATCTATCTATCTATCTATCTATCTATCATCTATCTATCTATCTATCTATCTATCTATCTATCTATCTATCCATCTATCCATCTATCAACTATCCGCCCCCGACCTTCGCTCATTTCGTAGGGACTTGAAAACTTGGTTTTTTGAGTTGTCTGGCCCAGACTGAGGGGTTTAAATTATTTAATTAATGGGGTTTTAGTTAAGTTCAGGGATTAATTTAATCTTAGTTTTAATTGATTTTAATTGTATGTGATGTATTTTAACTTTTAATTTTCCCTGTAAACCGCCCTGAGTCCTATGGGAATAGGGCGGTATATAAATTTAAATAAATAAAATAAATAAATAGTCTCTTCTTAAAAGCCTCCAGTGATGGAGCGCCCACGATTTCTGGTGGCCAGCTGTTCCACTGGTTAATTGTCCTCACTGTCAGGAAGTTTCTCCTTCATTCCAGGTTGCTTCTCTCTTTGGTCAGTTTCCAACCATTGTTTTCTCGTCCTGCCCTCTTGTGCTTTGGAGAATAGTTTGACCCCCTACTCTTTGTGGCAGCCCCTCAAATACTGGAAGACTGCTATCATGTCTCCTCTGGTCCTTCTTTTCACTAGACTAGCCGCACCCAATTCGTGCTACAGTTTGTCATATGCTTTAGCCTCCAGGCTCCTAATAATCTTTGTTGCTCTTCTCTGCACTTTCTTTCCAAAATAGCCAATGGAGGGTCCACAATACCATTTTGATGGGTGAGCAGTGGCTTTGTGAGGCATAAAATACTCCTGCATTTTGCATACACTGCAACTTCTGAATAATCTACCTCTGCGAAGATCTGACCTGGAAAGTTAATACAACCCAGGTGGCCAGAAAGGCCCAACAGAGGCTTCACTTTCTCAGGGTCTTGCGGAAGAACAGGGTAGAACAATGGCTTATGACCCTCTTTTACTGGTCTACTATAAAGAGGGTCCTCTCGTACTGTATTGCGGTGAGGTATGCTGGCTTGACAGCCGCAAATAGGAAGGCATTACAGAGGGTGGTGAGCACAGCACAAGACATCGTGGGCTGTCCCCTGACACCACTGGATGACCTCGCTAGGGCTCGCTGCCTTGGAAGAGTGAGGAAAATTCTCAGGGATGACTCACAGCCTGGACGGTATCTCTTTACTCTCCTACCATCGGGCAGGAGATATAGGAGTATAGCCAGCCGCACCAACAGGCTGAAAAACAGCTTTTATCCATGGGCTGTTAGGCTCTTGAACAGGAAATAATTTTTATAAACTTTATGCATAATTGACTTGCGAGGCCAGTGTGTTTGTTTATTTATTTATTTATTTATTTATTTATTTATTTATTTATTTATTTATTTATTTATTTGATTTGTATACCGCCCTTCTCCCTAAGGACTCAGGGCGGTGAACAGTGACATAAATAATAGAATGTACAAATATAGATATTAAAAATAAATTAAACCCTAATTTAGCCCAAATGTAAAAGATAGTTACCTTAAGATAATAATTACAAAAGAACCCATCAGACCAGACCGGATTGCTTAAACAGATGTGTTTTTAGGTCGCGTCGGAAGGAGCGAAGGTCGGGAGCCATCCGGAGCTCAACTGGTAAACGGTTCCATAGGTCAGGCGCGCCCACAGAGAACACCCTCGCCCTGGGAGCCACCAGACAGCATTCTCCAAACGGCGGCACCCTGAGGAGGCCCTCTCTGTGGGAGCGCACTGGACGGAGGGACGTTGACGCTGGCAGCAGGTGATTCCTAAGGTACTCCGGACCCATGCCATGTAGGGCTTTGAAAACCATTACCAGCACCTTGAATCTTACCCGGAGGATAACTGGGAGCCAATGCAGCTCACGGAGTAGAGGTGTAACATGGGAGTATCGGGAGACTCCCAACATAACTCTCGCGGCTGCATTCTGTACCAGTTGGAGCCTCCGAGTGGTTTTCAAGGGTAGCCCCATGTAAAGAGCATTGCAGTAGTCCAGACGAGAGGTCACGAGTGCATGGGTGACCATACGTAGGGCATCTCGGTCTAGATAGGGCCGTAATTGGCGCACCAGGCGAACCTGGGCAAAGGTTCCCCTAGTCACAGATGTTATGTGGTCTTCCAAGGAAAGCTGTGAATCTAGGAGGACTCCCAAGTTGCGAGCAATTAGTTGTGTTGTGCAATTAGTTCACATGGTGTAATAAAATGGAGGGTTTGTGTCACTGTGAGTTGTGGTGGTGGGGGCACGAAGGGAGGCTCAGCCAACCTCAACGTATACATGGTTGTACTTTGACAATAAAGGTTCATTCGATTCAATTCAGAGGCAGCCCAGATCTATGCTTCAACAGTCAGAGTTGAAGAAGCTTCTTGGATGAGAAATGAAAGGTCTTCAAAGAAAATTAAGAAAGTCCAGTGGTCTCGTAAAAAAAGCACCTTTGGGACAACCATGACCTGGATGACTGAGAATCTCCGTTGACATAGGCGTCAACACCTATTATGGAAGCGCAACTGGGGACCTTGTGTCTCTGCAGACAAGAAAGGGTTAAGTCCTTGATTTTTTATTTTTATTTTTATTTTAGAGTTTTTTTGGGGGGTTTTGTTTTTTACAAACCCTGGCAGGATTTGGGTGAATTCATTTGGGTGGAAAAGTGGAAAGAACTGGAGAGGAGTTTTTTTTTTGGACAAAGTTTCCTGCCCTAGGACTGGGACATCATCTCCTTCTTTCAAGAAATTAAAATAGATTGATACTTCTTAGCGAAGTTGAAGTTCATCTCCCTGAAGCTGTGAAAAGATTGATCTAATTTCAGAAGGAAAATAGTGGAGCAAAAGCTTGAATAACCTGCAGTAAAGAAGGTTAATTATGCAATATTGCAAAGAAACCAGAAAAGGATGAAACGGTGCACTAAGACACCTAGAGTTCTGATACATGAAAAGAATCTAAACAGCCTTTATAATCCTACGTTTAAATCTGAGTCTCTTTCAAAAGCTTTGTTAGTTTTCTCTGCCTGTGATGTGGTTAATCGTATCTGCTCGTTTTGGAAATTGTTACCTTGTGGGATTCAGATTAAATGAATGTAGCAGAGGTTGGAAGGGACCTTGGAGGTCTTCTAGTCCAGCCTCCTGCTCAACCAGAAAACCCAGTACCATTTCAGACAAATGGTTGTCCAGTCTCTTTTTGAAAGTCTCCCACCATTTCTCTCACCATTAGGAAAATTTCTCCTTAGTTTTAGGTTGTGGTGATAAAAAAACAACATAAAAACATTTAGTAAATTGAGTTGAGAAATACAGGTCAATTACTCATAGCTTTCCAGTGATTTTTGCTACTGACCCCTTTCTTCTTTCCAAATCATTTGTGGAAGCCGAGTCAGATGAAAAGATTAAGGCGGTGATGGCTTTTGAGCCTTCAGAGCAATTTTGTCCAATCCCTGGTAGCTCAATCAAATTCAAATCAGAAGTCCCTTTTTTTTTTCAAAAAGAAAAAAAAGCATCCTTGCTCGCCATTTCTCATAAAGAGAAGAAACACCCCAAATATTATATACATGTGTGTGTGTGTATGTATATATATGTATGTATATATGTATATATATGTATATGTATGTATATATATATATATATATATATATATATATATATATATATATATATATATATATGTGTGTGTGTGTGTGTGTGTATGTATGTGTGTATATATATATGTATATGTACATAAATGTATGTATATGTGTGTGTGTGTGTGTGTGTGTGTGTGTGTGTGTGTGTGTATGGGATGCGGTGGCTCAGTGGGTTAGGATGCTGAGCTTGTCGATCAGAAGGTCGGCAGTTTGGCGGGTCGAATCCCGAGTGCCGCGTAGCAGAGTGAGCGCCTGTTACTCGTCCCAGCTTCTGCCAACCTAGCAGTTCGAAAGCTCGTAAAAATGCAAGTAGAAAAATAGGGACCACTACGGTGGGAAGGTAACAGCGTTCCATGCGCCTTTGGTGTCTAGTCATGCCGGCCACATGACCACGGAGATGTCCTCGGACAAGCACTGGCTCTTCAGCTTTGAAAGGGAGATGAGCACCGGCCCCTAGAGTCAGAAACGACTAGCACGCATGTGCGGGGGAACCTTTACCTTTACCTTTACCTTTATATATATATATATATATATATATATATATATATATATATATATATATATATATATATATATATATATATATATATATATATATATATATATATATATATATATATATATACTGTGTGTGTGTGTATATATATATACAGTATATATATATGTGTGTGTGTGTGTGTGTGTGTGTGTGTGTGTGTGTGTGTGTGTAAATACTGAGCGGTATCATATTCTATCGGATTGTTATAATACTCTCATTTATTAAGCAGAAAATTGGCTTTTATAGTCCTTGGAATGGCAAATAAAATAAATGATAAACACTAGGAAGTGTTAAAACCTGAGACAGCGCCTCTGCCATCCACCAGGATGATAAACAAAAAAGAGAGGCTTGGCACGAGAAAAAGAAAGCCTTATATTTGCAGCATCTCCTAATACCTGAAACAAGCCAGCTTCATTAGTCATCTTGTCTTCGTCAGAGCACGCAAGTGTCAGTCACACTGGAGGAATCTGGCATGGAATGGAGCTTTCTCATCTTGATGGATTAAAGGGGCGGGGTGGAATTTCAGCCAGACAAATGCAAATTTCTTAAGGAAGAAGGAATATATATATTCTGTCCCAGCCTACGTGAGTCCTTGCTATGCTCACAAGGACAAACCCCTCTTCCAACAAGCAGGCAGGAACCGCAAGAAAAAAGCAACCCCTTTTATTATTCGCAGACCTGAGTCAATGTCCAAGGCAAACAAACACAATCTACAGAAACTCCATCCTCAACACGAACGGTGGCCTTCGGCAACCAGCACCTCCCACATCTTCCCTTTTATCATTCAGGCCTGGCTTCCTAATGCCTTCTCCTTTGCCTTTGGAGCCGCCCCATTGCATTCCTCTGTCCTGCTTGCTTCTCTTGCTGGCGCTTTCGTGCATCCTGGATATCTCACAGCTGTGCTTCATTGGTGTCCAACTCAGACTCCCAGCACAGCTGAGTCTCAGCCCGAGCACGAGTAGAGGGGCTAGGTTTCTCATCCGACTGTAAGTCTTGGAGCTCCTCAGAGCCTTCCTCTGACTCTGATGTCACTCCAGGCCCCTCCTCCTCCTCCTCTGATTCCTCAGACTCAGCTGCTGGGTCCACTGGCTGGTGAGGAATCACAACATATCTCAGGTGTAGGGTGTAGGATCCATCACAAGACCCACCACAAGACCTTCGCTTGACACACCCACACCTGACCCATCACAGGACCCTGATGTGACCCTCACCTGACTGACCTCACCATCACAAGACCTACTGACCACACAAAGCCCTTATAAGCAGAAGAACATTGACACTGTCACCCCCTAAGCTCCACTGAAGACGTTACCTAGTCTGATTACCTAGCCCCTCCCACCAGCATTTCCATCCCAATGACCCTCACCGGAGGTGACCTCCCCCATCACAAGACCCATCACAAGCCTCTCACTGATGACTCACTCCTGATCCATCACAAGACCCTCACTTAGCATAGAATATAGCTGGAAGGCACCTTGGAGGTCTTGTAGTCCAGCCCTCTGCTGAAGCAGGAGAACCTATACCATCTCAGACAGGTGACTGTCCAGTCTCTTCTTGAAAATCTCCAGTGATGGAGCGCCCACGATTTCTGTGGCCTTGTGGCCAGTATGGCTATATGCCAAACAGAATGCTATTACTTTCCCAACAAAGTGGTACCTGTTTATCTACACACATTTGTATGCTTTCGAACTGCTAGGAGGGCAGGAGATGGAGGAAGGAAGAGGAGCTCACCCTGTCTTGCTGTGCTTGGGTCTCGAACGTGGACTGTCAGTTTTCTAGCTGGCAAGGTCAGCGTCTTTAACCGCTGAGCCATCACACCCCCACCTAAATTGGAACTACAATAACGAGGATGATTCAGGACTGGAAGCAAAGTCCTGCAAAAAGACAGAATAAGAAATGGGATTATCTAATAATAATAACAAAGTTGGAAGGGACCTTGGAGGTCATCTAGTCCAACCCCCTGCTCAGGCAGGAAACCCTATAGCATTTCAGACAAATGGCTGTCCAGTCTCTTCTTTAAAACTTCCTGTGTTGGAGCATTCACCACTTCTGGAGGCAGGTTGTTCCACTGGTTAATTGTTCTAACTGTCAGGAAGTTTCTCCTTAGTTCCAGGTTGCTTCTCTCCTTGATTAAGTTTCCATCCATTGCTTCTTGTCCTGCCTTCGGGCGCTTTGGAGAATAGCTTGACTCTCTCTTCTTTGGAGCAGCCCCTGAGATATTGGAACACCACTATCTAGCCTTTCCAAATTTTATTTCCATTCATGGATTGAACAAATAAAAATGGAAACAGCTCCTCAGTCATGATGCAGTCAAAAAGAAAAATATGTCTATATAATAGTGAAAACTTAAATTCTATAACATATAGAAACAGGCTGGTCCAGTTTCTCATTCTTCAATGTAAAGATATTTCAAAAATTGATAAAGCAAACTCCGTTTGAATCTGTTGTTTGATACCTTGACGACTGTCTTCTTTCCATCTACATAAAATGGTTCTGTTAGTTGATCCCCATGCTTACACCAGGGAAAATTATTAATGATATGTCAAATTCCACATTTTTGGTGTTACGCTCACTAAGGTTGCAGAAACATGATCTGTTTTCTTTAGCCTGGCATTGTGTGCATGCCTCAACCATTTGGTCTGTTTGTTTATTGATCAATTTGATCTGATCTGCTCTGATTTGGATGCGAGTGACTCTAGGTGGCTTACGACAATTAAAAACAACAATCCAATTTTTAAAGAAAGATAAGAACCAGAATAGAAACATATAAAACATCAGAAACTACTTAATGACGATGAGCAGCAAATAAAATCCATCTTGTTGTCAAGCTCAACAAAGCTAGTGGCACTAAAGAGGAAATGTATTAAAATAATTGTGAAACAAATGTATCCTTGTCCTTAGGACAGACGCTGATCAAAGTAGCCATAATCCTGTTAGCGTAACAGCACATATTCCCTGGTGACTGTCTTAAAGAGGAATGTACTGAAGTCCTTGTTTAAGCAAACATAGTCTTGTCTTTAAGGCAGATGATGATTAGGATAACCAAATCCTGTCTGTGAAACTACACATACTTCATGTAAGTTTCTTCTGTAAACTGTTGTCTGACAAGGATGTGCAGGATGTAACCATATAAGGAACAATGTAGAACAAGTATAACTAGGAATTAGAGGTGTATAAATATGTCTGTTCATGAGCCCTTCAGGGTTCAGACCTTTTGCTTTGTTTAAGCCTTCTGAACCTGTGCATTAAACCTTTCCTTTCTTGAAGAGCTGGACTGAGTCTCTTCTTTCTACAACAGCACAGCCATGTCTTCAGGGCCTTCCTAAAAGCTGGGAGGTAGGGCAAATCCAAAATTGGAGGGGATAAGGTTCCCAAGGATGGACATCATCGCAGAAAAAAGTTATTTCCCTGAGTCAGAGCCTATGGAATTTTTTTTTTGCCTGATGGGGTCTTCAACAGACCACTTTTGCTGATGTGAATGGAGCAGGCTAACCCCATTGCTGCAAGATGGTTCCTCAGATACCATGGACATATGACTTTGAGGGGCAGGCTGACTGCTTGTATCTTTTTGAATGCCTTCAAGTCAAGGTTGACTTCTGGTAACTGCCTGGAGAAGTCCTTGCAAGTCATTCGGTTGGCTTTATAGGACTGTCTCCTGTCTTCTCTCCTGGTGTCCTAACCACTACACCAAAGTACCTCCTTTTACTTCTATCTTAGGGAACTCTCAATATCTTAAAAGTCCCTTGTTCCGTGATAACCTTCAGAGTCTATCTTGTTCAGCACGTCGGTAACGTTCCACCTACAGCAATTTCCCTGGCACTTCCATTTGAAGACCTCCTTGCTGGAGAAGATCATCAGCTTTGATCTGTATGGATCTTTCAAGCTCCTTTCCAGTTCTGGCAGATGGCTTTCATTTAAAGAGATTTCTTAAAATCTGTACCAAGAATAACTTCCCATTTCAACGCTGGTTTCTATTTTTTTTTATTTTTTTAAAAAAAATTACTTTATTGTCGTTGGGTTGTTCTTTTGGGGGGGTGTTTGCTACGGTTGTTTTCTTTTAGCTTAAATTTTAAATGTTGCAAGCCGCTCTGCAAATTCCCTCGTACCCTTTGATGAAATATGACGGCGCTCCAAATAAACGCAAACTAAAGTCATCATAATTCTCCGAGCAATGTTTTGCTTACACGTTGAAAATTTAATTGCCACAGATATATTATTTTTAATACTGGAGAGTGTCAGCTTAACCCAATCTCTAATGGATAAACACAAGATAACTACCGGGTTTTAGACAAACACGTCAACGTTGCCCCAGAACTCTTGACAAGAAGAAGCCAATTACGACAAAATAAATGTGTTCGGTTTCATAACTGCCATCCTGGACCATCACCCCTCTTGATCTCCATGCGTTGCCTCTGGAAGGGTGCCCAGGGCACATCAGCTTCCTCTGTTTCAGACGAGGCAAAGCCGTAATAATGTGCACTAATTTTAATGGAGCCTTATCTCTGCATCTTTCCTGTGTCTTTATTTTTCAGACAAAGGTCATCGCTCTTGAAGGGAGCAGATGATACTAATAAATAAGTCAGTTTCTGTTCCATCATGGTAATAATAATATGCAGATTCTCTTCCGCCGGATAACCTGGGGAGGGAGAAGAGGAAAGAGAGATTTTGAAGCTGACAAGTTATTCCCTGCAGATCCAGAGGACAAGCGGGCACCCATAAAGCACACAGCAGCTGAAAATAACATTATAAGCTGATGGGTAGAAGGGGAGGGGGAGGAAGCCTCCTCGTAAAGCTACCAATAAAAACATTTCTTTTTTTTTTCTGGTGATACCTAAGGCAGCTGATTTCCAGAGAGAGAGAAAGAGAAAGATAAACAGATAAAGGGAGAAAAAGAAAGAGAGAAACAGAAGGGGAGAGAGAGAGAGAGAGAGAGAGAGGGCAAGAGAAAAAGAGAAAAAGAAAGAGAGTAAGGGAGAAAGAGAGAGAGAGAGAGAGAGAGAAAGTGTGTGGGAGAGAAAGACAGAAAGAGAAAAAAAAGAGGAACACAGAGGGAGAAAGAGAGAGCGCCACGGAAAAAGAGAAACATAAAGAGAGAAAAAGAGAGAGGGGGAGACAAGAAAGAAACAGAAAGAGGGAGAGAGAGAGAAAGAGAAAGAGAGCAAGAGAAACAGAGAAAGAGCGAGAGAGAGAGAGAAAGGGAAAAAGGGAAAAAGAAAGAGAAAGCAAGAGAAAGAGAGAAAGAGAGAGAGAAAGAGTGAGTGAGTGAGAGAGAGAGAAACAGACAAAGAGGAGAAGGAGAGGAAGAAGTGGGGGGGGGTAGAGAGAGAGGATGCTTAAATCTACGCATCGCCCTCCGGTGACCGATAAGATCTAACACAGAAGACGCGACATTTAGTTAAGAGCTTCTTCTCGAATACATTTTTCTAAGCATTGAGCCAATTTCTAGAGGAAAAAGAAATACAAAAAACAGCCTCGCTGCTTCTCGCTCATTTCTCCCGGCTAAGGTTAACTTCCCGCCTCGTTCCTCCGCTCACCCACCTTTCATTTCCTGTTCTAAGAGCGCCGTCTACCCTGCAGGACCTGGGCTGGTGGAGAGGACAATCGTGCCAATGTCATCCTGGTCTACGGGGACCCCCTGCATCAAGGACGCACGACCGGAGACCAGAGAGCTGTCAACGGTCCTCAACTGTCACGGTTGCCTGGACATCTTCAGGAGCTTTTTTCTGGCGGGGGGTGGGTGGGTGGGTGGGAAGGCCTGCCGCACAGGCTGCTATTTTCATCTGCATGCCCAACACACACAGCAGGAGAACACAAAGTGACATTTTCCCCTCCTTCCAGATGCCCTTTCTTGGCTGCCTCTCATATCCCTTGATAGGTTTTCCGCCGCAACCTTAAGAAAGTCTTGAATATTCAGTGCCATCGAGAAGTACGAGAAGTATGTTGGACTGGAGGCTTTCTCCAGCCTTGCCTGGGAAGACCCGGGATAGTCCTGGAATTTTCTGCAGGCAGAGAAGGGACTCTTTTTAACATTCAGTTATAGCTTTTCCCTTCACCTTAGCCATATTAGTGTGTATTAAAATTCAACGGAGCAAGCAAGACTGTGGGGAGGGCCTTCTGCAGAGGGCAGACAGGTGGCCAGGATTTGGTATTCACTGAATCTTCTCACTGAGTTGCTCCTGAGCAATCAGAGATACCTTCCTTCCTTCCTTCCTTCCTTCCTTCCTTCCTTCCTTCCTTCCTTCCTTCCTTCCTTTCTTCCTATATTTATAGGTACCCCAATCATACAGACTCATATTGACATTAAGAAATCTGAAGTTCAACTGCCCTAAGTCCTTCCTTCTTCCCTACCTCTCCCCCTTCCTTCCTTCCTTCCTTCCTTCCTTCCTTCCTTCCTTCCTTCCTTCCTCTTTCTTTCTCCCTCCCTCCATCCCACCCTTCCTTCCTTCCTTCCTCTTTCTTTCTTTCTCCCTCCCTCCCTCCCTCCCTCCCTTCCTTCCTTCCTTCCTTCCTTCCTTCCTTCCTTCCTTCCTTCCTTCCTTCCTTTCACAATATTTATAGGCACCCCAATCAAAAGGACTCATATTGACATTAAGGAAACTGAACTTCAGTAGCCATGATTAGAGAAACTGATTCTCTTTGCCTTCTCCAGGTGGCTTTGAATTCAGGAATTGAGGATCATAGAACACCCAAAAAGAAGCCTGATTTTACCAATTGACAAGACCAGGAGTTTGCATGCACTGAAAGAAGAGAATGCTTGTTGCTCATCGTTGAACTGTGGTGCTCTCTGAGCTTTGGCAGACATTTCATTACCAAACTAGATAACATCATCGTTGCTAGAAGGGAAGGGGGCTTGGAGGAGGAGGAAGAGGAAGAAGAAGAAGAGGGAGAGGGAGGAGGAGGAGGAGGAAGAAGACTGTGGGGTCCTTAGTGATCTCTGAGCTTGGTTGTTTTCTTGGAGATGTTTCAATACCCAACTAAGGAACATCATCAGTCCTAGAAGGGAGTGGGGATGATGGAGGAGGAGGAGGAGGAGGAGGAGGAGGAGGAGGAGGAAGAAGAAGAAGAAGAAGAAGAAGAAGAAGAAGAAGAAGAAGAAGAAGAAGAAGAAGAAGAAGAAGAAGAAGAAGAAGAAGAAGAAGAAGACAACAACTGCGGGGTCCTTGAGCTTGGTTGTTTTCTTGCAGATGTTTCATTACCCAACTAAGGAACATCATTAAGGGGGGAGGGGGAGGAGGAGGAGGAGGAGGAGGAGGAGGAGGAGGAGGAGGACTGTGGGGTCCTTAGTGTTCTCTGAGCTTAGTTATTATCTTGCAGGTGTTTCATTACTCAACCAGATAACAGAGAGCAAACCCCAGTCCCTTCTGGTACTGATGATGTAACAAGGTCTGGTAATGAAATGTCTGCAGGAAAACAACCATCAGAGAGCACCAAAGATCCCACAGCTTGCCTGCACTTTGCTCATTGTCAGTTTGCTCAGGAACTGCCAAGCCAGCCGCATGAAATACTTGTTCAAAGGATCGACAGGGAACATTTTCCAGGAAAGAGAGACATACAAAGCACCTTGGAATAGCCTGGAGCATCCACACGATCTGTCTGAACCTTAGCATGGAAAGTGCCAGCTGTTGGATGAAGCCTTCTAACAACCTTCTGCTTCATTCTTTTGGATGCGATTTTGAACAAGCCATTTGCCGGTTAGGGTGTTTCCACAACTGGCAAAGAAACACACCCTTATTTGGCATAAATCCGCTTGGCCGATTGTGGTCTTCTGAACAGCAAATGGGGAAGAGGCTGGCTAAACAGAAGCTCTGAGCGGGTGTGCAATTTCGCTGCTTTGACTGAGGTAGCCTCACTCGATTAGTGTTACAATCCCTCAGATGACAACAGCATTTGCCGGGAGTCCTTGTTGATCAAGCAATATTTCTTCCCTCGCAAGCTTGGAAAACAGCAGAGGATAAAAGCTGAGAAGATCACAGTTGCAAAAGGCAACCAATTTATGCTGGATTTTTATTTGTTCCTGTCAAACAAGCCGTCTAGTCTGGTCCCAAAGCAATTCCAACACAATTGCTCCAAGTCACATACTCCTGCTTCAGTTGTCCTATTCAATTTCAAATACCTGGTTTGCTGCAATGTAGAATCCAGCAGTTAAAAGTAATCCTAGGAGAGAGAGAGAGAGAGAGAGAGAGAGAGAGAGAGAGAGAGAGAGAGAGAGAGAGAGAGAGAGAGAGAGAGAGAGAGAGAGAGAGAGAGAGGTAAAACAGATGGGAGAGGCCGGAAGGAAATTCAGGATCTCTTGATCCTTTCTGTGAAATCCGAAGACTAGGCCAGCAGAGAATATGGCGTTTAAAAGCTGAAAAGGTATTTGCAAAGGCACAATTTTACATGTCTTATTTAAGAATGAATTTTGTTTTTTTTATCTTAATAAATCGCCACTCTTGTGCTTTATTGATGGCCTATACATCCAACAGCAAAACAATAACAAATGTACAAAAAGGGGGGGGGGGAAGAAAAAAAGAACTGACCCAAACATCCAATAAGGGACACGTGGTGCCTAGGACGCTGAGCTTGTCGATCAGATGGTCGGCAGTTTGGCGGGTCAAATCCCGAGTGCCGCATAACAGAGTGAGCGCCTGTTCCTCGTCCCAGCTTCTGCCAACCTAGCAGTTCGAAAGCACGTAAAAATGCAAGTAGAAAAATAGGGACCACTACGGTGGGAAGGTAACAGCGTTCCATGCGCCTTTGGCGTCTAGTCATGCCGGCCACATGACCACGGAGACATCCTCGGACAAGCGCTGGCTCTTCGGCTTGGAAACGGAGACGAGCACCGGTCCCTAGAGTCGGAAACGACTAGCACGCATGTGCGGGGGAACCTTTACCTTTTTTAAACATCCAACATTAAACATTTTTTTTAAAAAACCCCACCGTGGCAGGATGCTGAAAAGAAAAATAATAAAAAGAAAACCAGATAAATTCTTCCCCCCCCCTTACATAATGGGTCTGTAAATAGTTATAAATTTTCTCATCCTTATTTAACAAGAAAAATAGATTACAGATTAGATCAACAAATATTTCAGAGGAGGCGGTCTCTATGGAATAGATTTTTTCCTGTGTCAAATAATTTCTTTCTCTGCTAGGGGTAGAGTACCTATTTATTTATTTATTTATTTACAAAATATATTGGCTGGCCATCTTACCATAACGTATAGTTACATATACAGATAAATTATATAATAATAATAATAATAACAACAACAACAACAGCAACTGCTCTGGGACTTCAGAATTCAAACAGGGAAGCACCTGCCACATAACACCCCGGACTTAACAATTGTCGATAAGAAAGACAAAAATTCTGGATGGTGGACGTGGCAGTGCCTGGAGACAGCAGAATAGACGAGAAAGAACTGGAGAAGATAAAAAAAATACAAAGACCTACAAATAGACATAGATAGACTGTGGCAAAGGCAAGCAAGGGTGGTACCAATAGTAATAGGTGCCCTGGGTGCAATCCCAAAACAACTGGAGCACCACTTGAACACCATCATCGGCATTGACAAATTTGCCATTAGTCAATTGCAAAAGGCGGCCTTACTAGGAACTGCTTCCATCCTGCAACGATATCCGTAATACCATCAAACATCAAACCACTTTACAATGCTTTGGTAAGGCCACACCTGGAATACTGCATCCAGTTTTGGTCACCACAATGTAAAAAAGATGTCGAGACTCTAGAAAGGGTACAGAGAAGAGCAACAAAGATGATTAGGGGGCTGGAGGCTAAAACATATAGGGAACGGTTGCTGCAATTGGGGATGTGTAGTTTAACGAAGAGAAGGGTGAGGGGTGACATGATAGCAGTCTTCCAATATCTCAGGGGCTGCCCCAAAGAAGAGGGAGTCAAGCTATTCTCCAAAGCGCCTGAAGGCAGGACAAGAAGCAACGGATGGAAACTAATCAGAGAGAGAAGCAACCTGGAACTAAGGAGAAACTTCCTGACAGTTAGAACAACTAACCAGTGGAACGACCTGCCTCTAGAAGCGGTGAATGTTTTTAAGAACAGACCAGACAGCCATTTGCCTGAAATGGTATAGGGTTTCCTGCCTTAGCAGGGGGTTGGACTAGATGACCTCCAAGGTCCCTTCCAACTTATTATTATTATTATTATTATTATTATTATTATTATTATTATTATTATTATTATTATTATCCACATCTGCCTATCCCAGGTCCACGGTAAGGACTCGATAGGTAGACAAAAATGTCAAATCCAGTCTGAACATCTGGCTGACTGTGCGGTGATTATTATTAATGATAACAACAACAACAGTAGTAGTAGTAGTAGTAGTAGTAGCAGCAGCAGCAGTAGTAATAATAAGAGAGTTGGAAGGGACCTTAGAGGTCATCTAGTCCAGCCCACTGCTGAGGCAGGAAACCCTACACAATTTCAGACAAGTGACTGTCCAGTCTCTTCTTAAAAACTTCCATTGTTGGAGCATTCACAACTTCTGGAATTCTGGAACTTCTGGAATTAAAATCAGATATTAAAACCAAGGACATACGGGGAGGGCAGGGGCAGAGTGGGGAAGGAGGTGGGACCTGTTATTACTTAATTAACCCCTCCCTCCGTTGAATGTGTAAAAACTCTTCTGCAAAGAGTTAAGCAAAGGGAACCTTTTACAATACCTAGTAAAGGAATGTAGACAGCCTCAAGGTGTGAATTTGAATGATGGCTTTATTGCTCTGCCTGCCCAGGCAGATGTCATTAATCATTCGTGATTGATAAGGTGTCTTTTTCCTACACAAACCTTTGCAAATCTCTAGGCTTGCTCTGATTGGCTGGTAGCCCCACCATCACCGTTTCAAGGTATTTTAATGAAGACATCGTGTTCCAGATCTCCATTGCTTTGGCTGACACTATAAGGGGCCATTTTTTTTTCCACCCATCACCAAAGCAAGGCAGACCATATTCATAATCTGATCAAGAAAATGGGAGAAACTCAAGCTGGATAGAAAGAGATCTGATTTTATGGACTCCCCACTGTATCACAACAGCAATAGCACTTAGATTTATATAACCGCTTCATTATTGTTGTTGTTTTACAGCCCTCTCTAAGTGGTTTACAAAGTCAGCCTATTGCCCACAACAATCTGGGTCCTTGTTTTACCAACCTCAGAAGGATGGAAGGCTGAGTCAACCCTGAGCCGGTCAGGATTGAACTCCTGGCAGTGGGAATGGTTTTTTTTATAACAATAGCAATAGCACTTCGACTGATATGCTGCTTCACAGTGCATTACAACCGTCTCTAAGAGGTTTACAGTGTCAGTCTGTTGCCCCCGACAATCCGGGTCCTCCTTTTACTAACCTCGGAAGGGTGAATCAATTTTGAGCTCTACCAGGATCAAACTCCAGACTCTGGGCAGAGTTTGCCTGCAATGCCGCATTCTAACCACTGCGCCACCACGCACAATGCAGTAAAAGTTGCTGAAATAAATATTCAGACCTTCTCTGTACTCCCAACTGCATGCTTTATCACTGGGCCTCTGATAAAAGTGGCTCCTTCTAAACTAGAATGCCCATTTAAGAGCAGAGGTGCAGTGTTTGCAGTCGAGCATGGAAATCTATTATTTCAGTTTCAAACAGTAAGCTAAGGGATGAGGAAGGACAATGCAGAGTAACAGAAGAACAGAGTTGGAAGGGACCTTGGAGGTCTTCTAGTCCAACCCCCACCCCGCTCCGGCAGGATACCGCATACCATTTCAGACAAATGGCTGTCCAGTCTCTTCTTAAAAATGTCCAGTGTTGGAGCATTCACAACTTCTGGTGGCAAGCAGTTCCCCTGGCTGATTGTTCCAACTGTCAGGAAGTTTCTCCTTAGTTCTAGGTTGCTTCTCTCCTTGATTAGTTTCCATCCGTTGCTTCTTGTCCTGCCTTCGGGTGCTTTGGAGAATACATTGACCCCCTGCTCCTCTTTGCGGCAGCCCCTGAGCACATAGAACCAACATGAATTGGTTTTGGGAATCGGAGTTTCTTCTTTCTCCACAATTTAAAGGAAGAGAAGATCGCCTGTCCCACTCCCAAAATTAAGTCAAAAAGATTGGTCTTCCTATTATGCACGTGAATATGTGTTCACGTTCACATTCTTCCCCCAGTATGTGTTTCAGTACATGCTCCATTCCCCAAATGTACTGCAGAGGATTCCTGACAGAGGTATAGGGTTTCCTGGCTGAGCAGGGGGTTGGACTAGAAGACCTCCAAGGTCCCTTCCAACTCTATTCTATTCTATTCTATTCTGTTCTGTTCTGTTCTGTTCTGTTCTGTTCCGTTCCGTTCCGTTCCGTTCCTTTCCATTCCATTCCATTCCATTCCATTCCATTCCATTCCATTCCATTCCATTCTATTCTATTCTATTCTATTCTATTCTATTCTATTCTATTCTATTCTATTCTATTCTATTCTATTCTATTCTTTATTTTCTATTCTCTATTCAGATTTATTCTAATTCTATCATTCTATTCTATTCTATTCTATTCTATTCTATTCTATTCTATTCTATTCTATTCTATTCTATTCTATTCTATTCTATTCTATTCTAATTCCATTCCATTCATTCTATTCTACTTTGAACATGACAATATAATTATTCCAATTCTTTTCAACTGCTCTCAAATGTATAAGTAGTGTTTTAAATCAATGATAACTGCCTTCAGAAAAGTAAAATGCAAAAAAAAAAGATATTTTCACTCATAGAGTTGCATTTATTTATTTTATTTATTTTAATTCCATTTATATCCCGCCCTTCTCCGAAGACTCAGGGCGGCTTTACAAACTTAGCAGTAGCCTTCATTCTATGTATATGCCTGCTTATTAGGGCTTCCCCCCCTCCAAGCGGCATTATTTCAAAGTCAGCTTAATTGCCCCCAACAATCTGGGTCCTCATTTTACCTACCTCGGAAGGATGGAAGGCTGAGTCAACCTTGAGCCTGGTGGGACTCGAACCTGCACTAATTGCAGGCAGCTGGTGTTACTTAAGGAGGCATTAGCCCACTGCTCCACCAAGGCTCTTATGCGTCTCAAATCATAATCAACGTTTAGAGAAGAGCTACAAGAAATCTAGGAAAGTATAAATGAGTCAAGTTAAATATCTCTTGCAGGCAAATAGATCACAATGGCAATCAAACAAGGAAGAACAAGAAGCAATGGATGGAAACTAATCAAGGAGAAAAGCAAACCAGGAATTAAGGGGAAACTTCCTAACAGTGAGGACAATTAACCAGTGGAACTCTTTGCCACCAGACGTTGTGAGTGCTCCAACACTGGAGGTTTTTAAGAAGAGACTGGGCAGACAATTTTCTGAAATAGTAGAGGGTCTCCTGCCTAAGCAGGGGGTTGGACTAGAAGACCTCCAAGGTCCCTTCCATCTCTGTTGTTCTGTTATTCCCAAAGGGGTCATTTGCCCGTATCCTGGAGATAACGGGCTAATTTGTAATTGCTTGTTTGTGGGTCAAGGATCCAATTTAGGATGGCTGCTTCCAGACACTTGTGTAAAACAGCAAAGCTTTTGTTTCATTTTGTTTTCTTGTTTCATTTTTTTCCCAGGCTTAATTGCACTATTTGAGACTGGGAGAAGGGAATAATTGAGGCAGACAGTTTAAGAACCACTAGAGAAGAGAATTTTAACCCTCTAGAAACAGATCTTCAACAAATCAGAATAGACCTGGAAGGGACCTTGGAGATCTTCTAGTCCAGCCCCCTGCTGAAGCAGGATTCCTTATACTATTTCAGACAGGTGACTGTCTAGTCTCTTCTTAAAAGAGCACCCACAACTTATGGTGGCAAGTTGTTCCACTGGTTAATTGTCCTCACTGTTAGGAAGTTTCCCCTTAATTCCAGGTTGCTTCTCTCCTTGATTCGTTTCCAGGTCTGTTCTTCCATGAAAGATGAAGTCCATCATAATCTGTCTGGATTCCACAATACAAAACATTGGCTACCGCCATTTTCCATCACTCCCCCACCCATCTGTCTCGGGTTGTGCTATTCCAGAGCCATTTAATTTGTGAAACGAATAACGAGTAAACCAGGAGAAGAAGGAAAAAAAGTAGTAACAAAACAAACATGAATTGCAGAACAGAACAAATCGCTTCTGTGATATTTATTCATTCGAACTTAGGGAACGTGTTCAGTTGGCCGTGTTTCTTCTTCTTCTTCTTCTTCTTCTTCTTCTTCTTCTTCTTCTTCTTCTTCTTCTTCTTCTTCTTCTTCTTCTTCTTCTTCTTCTTCTTCTTCTCTTTCTTCTTTTCCCTCCTTTCCACGTTGAAAGCAAGTTGGTAATTTTGCTCGCTTTCCCCGAGTAAATTGTTTCACCTTCATCCCCCACTGCACATAAAATAACGATGGGGTTTATTTAAAAACCAGGCAAGCTGTTTCATTCAGCAGGGGGAAAAAAATCTTGTCTCCCTCAGATCTTCCGATTGTGGAGATGGGGGAGACGAATGTAAGCCTCGGAGATTCCCCACTGAGATTGTCTTTTGCTGTTTCCACTATAAGGGAGATCAAAGGGAAAGTGGTTAATTAGCATAGTAAAGAATATAAAACCCCCGAGCGCTTTATCAGTGTCGCAATCCAAATGGTATAAAAAAAAGAAAAATCATTGATAGCGATACACAGAGCTGAAAGTCCTTGAAATGGCAGCTTCTGAATACAAATATGAATGTGAACTCATATTCATGTGTATATTTGTATGCTGGCCAAAATGTGTCCAAGGTAGAGGTGTGAACTGTTCAGACCTCAGTTGGCAAAGATGCTTCTGATCCAGCATTCTGTGTAGCTGTTAGCAGCTCCTTAAAGAGGCTGTTCCTTATCTTGGACTCCTACACTAATCGTACAAGCTCAGGAAAATATCATTTCGAGCTGGAAAACATAATAATAGTATTGGAAGGGATCCTGGAGTTCTTCTAATCCAACCCCCAAAGCAGGAGACCCTAGACCATTTCAGACAATAGAATAGAATAGAATAGAATAGAATAGAATAGAATAGAATAGAATAGAATAGAATAGAATAGAATAGAATAGAATAGAATAGAATAGAATAGAATAGAATAGAATAGAATAGAATAGAATAGAATAGGAGACTAGAGCAGGGTAGAGTAGAACAGAGCAGAACAGAACAGAACAGAACAGAACAGAACAGAACAGAACAGAACAGAATAGAATAGAATAGAATAGAATAGAATAGAATAGAATAGAAAATATGGAATAGAATAGAATAGAATAGAATAGAATAGAATAGAATAGAATAGAATAGAATAGAATAGAATAGAATAGAATAGAATAGAATAGAATAGAATAGAATAGAATAGAATAGAATTGGAAGGACCTTGGAGGTCTTCTAATCCAACCCCCTGCTTAGGCATGTAAAATTAGGTATATACTGTACACTCTTTCTCATAATTTCCTACAAATATGCCTAACGAAAATAATTCTGGCTTAAAATCTATATGTGTGTTTTTTGTGGTTTTTTTAGACATTTTCTCTAACCGTATGCGTATTCTTGTCCAGAATCTTCAGTTGTCTCTTGAAAAAGCACATTTGGGACAACCCTGACCTGGATGAGTCAAAATCTCCATAGACAGCCCAGCTGGGGGAGCACCAAGGTAGCCTCATGTCTACTGTATGTTTCCCTCTCCTTGTCTGATCCAGTTGCTCAGTTTTGTTAATTGGAAATGACAAGCTTTTTGGTAAATGCATTGATATATTTCTCTGGCTTCTTCTTTTAAATCTTCTCTAGACACTTCAGATGCCGTGGTAAGGCAGCATACAGAAGCGATGACATCCTTCTTATCAACCAGGTCTTTCAAAGTTCTAATTGTAGAAAGAAAACTGTAATATGATCTGGTCTATTTTGAATCACAATTGACTGGAACCACACATCGCACTAATTATAATTCATTTTTATTTGGCAAACATTTTTGTATTTTGTATTGTAACTTTTGTATTTCTTGTTTTAAATACCCTGTAAACTGCCCTGAGTCCTTCGAGAAAGGGTGGTATATAAATCTAATAAAATAAAATAAATAAATAAATAAATAATTTACGTGAAGAGCTTCTACCTGATTGGTCTTTACACTTAGAAGTTGATACGTATTCTCTCTTCTGATCCCTTGGGTGTCAACTCTTGCATGCATATCAAATCCCTGAAGACTGCTTTAGGGTGCTTAGAGGGAGAACAGTGTGAACTCTGAGTCACCAGGAGTGCAACTAACACCCTCCCTGCCCGACTGACAGAAGGATTTCAATGAATTCAAATTTAGTATTCCCTTCTGAGGCAACGTCATGCTGAACAGCGAAGAAGAGTAAGAAGGAATAAAGCCATGAGATTAATGGCATAAAGAAGAAAAAAAAGAACTAGACTAACAATGTTCATTCTCTACAGACCTTTCTATCTGGGCAAAGCATCCTTGCTCCCATCGCTGTCAAGGTAATTACCACTTCAGAGATCCTGGCTTGCACAAGATAATGCAAACAGTGTTGAGATAAACTGAGGTTTGGTAGGGTTTTTTTGTTTGTTTTTTTCAGGGATGTGCTGGCCAAAATGTGTCCAAGTTAGAGGTGTGAACCGTTCAGACCTCAGTTGGCAAAGATGCTTCTGATCCAGCATTCTGTGTAGCTGTTAGCAGCTCCTTAAAGAGGCTGTTCCTTATCTTGGACTCCTACAGTAATCGTACAAGCTCAGGAAAATATCACTTCGAGCTGAAAAACATAATAATAGTATTGGAAGGGATCCTGGAGTTCTTCTAATCCAACCCCCAAAGCAGGAGACCCTAGACCATTTCAGACAATAGAATAGAATAGAATAGAATAGAATAGAATAGAATAGAATAGAATAGAATAGAATAGAATAGAATAGAATAGAATAGAATAGAATAGAATAGAATAGAATAGAATAGAATAGAATAGAAAATATGAAATAAAATAGAATGGAATAGAATAGAATAGAGTAGAGTAGAGTGGAGTAGAATAGAATAGAATAGAATAGAATAGAATAGAATAGAATAGAATAGAATAGAATAGAATAGAATAGAATAGAATAGAATAGAATAGAATAGAAAATATGGAACGGAACGGAACAAAACAGAACAGAACAGAACAGAACAGAACAGAACAGAACAGAACAAAACAGAATAGAATAGAATAGAATAGAATAGAATAGAATAGAATAGAATAGAATAGAATAGAATAGAATAGAATAGAATAGAATAGAATAGAATAGAATAGAATAGAATAGAATAGAATAGAATAGAAGTGGAAGGACCTTGGAGGTCTTCTCATCCAACCCCCTGCTTAGGCATGAAACTCTACATTTCAGACAAATGAATGCCCAATCTCTTCTTAAAACATTCCAGTGTTGGAGCATTCACAACTTCTGGAGGCAGGTCGTTCCACTGGTTAATTTTTCTCACTGTCAGGAAGCTTCTCCTTAGTTCCAGGTTGCTTGATTAGTGTCCATCCGTTGCTTCTTGTCCTGCCTTCAGGCGCTTTGGAGAAGAGGTTGACTCCCTCTTCTTTGTGGCAGCCCCTGAGATATTGGAGCACTCCTGTCATGTCAAGGAATGAAGTCAGGAAGACAAGTCATGGTCATCCCCTTTTGCTCCCTTTGTAGCCCCTCCTGAACTGCAGTTCAGCCTAGCTGGCTATCTTTCGGCCCCAGCGGAAAATCTCAGTGGCAGACAGAGAAGGGGAATCCATTCCCAGATCCACGGCTCATTATTAGCCCGCTTCAGACGTGAATACGGTATTCAAATCTAAAGACTTCTGGCCAAAGCTGTCCATCAGTGTCTTTATTGTTAACCGGCAAAGCTGGACGTGGTCTGTGAAGATGATTAAGGCTGGGAATCTAATCTCCACTTTCCCTGTCTCACTAAAAGCCATCAACGAAAGCCTAAAATCAGTGGGTTGTTGTTTTTGTTTTGTTTTGTTTAAAGTGAAGAGCTAAAATTGCACGCTTCAAAACTAAATAAAAGCCCCAGCAGAACCATAAGGCTGGAAACATCTCTTCAAGTTACATAGTCCATTTGCTCAGAGTAGTAGGAAGCAAAGGAAAGCATCTCTTCCCCTTCAGCTGCTGTCAAGAAGCCACTGCTTCGCATTCAGGTCTCATCCCCAGTCACCTTTCGGATCGACCCTTCAAGCACGGGAAGAACATGGATTCAGAAGTACATCAACCGACAATCAGGAGGAGAGGTTTCTGGTCCAGACAATATCTGGGCCCAGATCCAGTTCTGAAATCTAGTCTTTCATCGGATGGATCGGCGCATCCCCAAAAATCTCCTTAATTTTTTTAACCATGAGAGAAAAAACTGCACTGAGGATTTCTCATCTTTGCAAGCTTTCTCTCTCTCTCTCTCTCTCTCTCTCTCTCTCTCTCTTCTCTCTTCTCTCTTTCCTCTCTCCTCTTTCCTCACTTTCTCTCTCCCCTCTCTCTCCCCTCTCTCCTCTCACTCTCTTCTTACTCTCTCTCTCCTCTCTCCTCTCTCTCCTCTTTCTCTCTCCTCTCTCTCCTTTCTCTCCTCTCTCCTCTCTCCTCTCTCTCCTCTTTCTCTCTCCTCTCTCTCCTTTCTCTCCTCTCTCTCTCTCTCCTCACTCCTCTCTCTCCTCTCTTTCTCTTTCCTCTCTCTCCTCTCTCCTCTCTCTCCTCTTTCTCTCTCCTCTCTCTCCTTTCTCTCCTCTCTCCTCTTTCCTCACTCTCTCTCCTCTCTCCACTCTCTCCTCTCACTCTCTCTCTCCTCTCTCCTCTCTCTCCTCTTTCTCTCTCCACTCTCTCCTTTCTCTCCTCTCTCCTCTTTCCTCACTCTCTCTCCTCTCTCCACTCTCTCCTCTCACTCTCTCTCTCCTCTCTCCTCTCTCTCCTCTTTCTCTCTCCTCTCTCTCCTTTCTCTCCTCTCTCCTCTTTCCTCACTCTCTCTCCTCTCTCCACTCTCTCCTCTCACTCTCTCTCTCCTCTCTCCTCTCTCTCCTCTTTCTCTCTCCACTCTCTCCTCTCACTCTCTCTCTCCTCTCTCCTCTTTCTCCTCTTTCTCTCTCCTCTCTCTCCTTTCTCTCCTCTCTCCTCTTTCCTCACTCTCTCTCCTCTCTCCACTCTCTCCTCTCACTCTCTCTCTCCTCTCTCCTCTCTCTCCTCTTTCTCTCTCCACTCTCTCCTCTCACTCTCTCTCTCCTCTCTCCTCTCTCTCCTCTTTCTCTCTCCTCTCTCTCCTTTCTCTCCTCTCTCCTCTTTCCTCACTCTCTCTCCTCTCTCCACTCTCTCCTCTCACTCTCTCTCTCCTCTCTCCTCTCTCTCCTCTTTCTCTCTCCTCTCTCTCCTTTCTCTCCTCTCTCCTCTTTCCTCACTCTCTCTCCTCTCTCCACTCTCTCCTCTCACTCTCTCTCTCCTCTCTCCTCTCTCTCCTCTTTCTCTCTCCTCTCTCTCCTTTCTCTCCTCTCTCCTCTTTCCTCACTCTCTCTCCTCTCTCCACTCTCTCCTCTCACTCTCTCTCTCCCCTCTCTCCTCTCACTCTCTCTCTCTTCTCTCTCTTTTTTCTTTCTCTCTCCTCTGTCTCCTTTCTCTCCTCTCTCCACTCTCTCCTTTCTCCTCTCTCTCCTCTTTCCTCACTCTCTCCTCTCTCTCTCTCTCTCTCTCTCTCTCCCTCCCTCCCTCCCTCTCTCAGTATTATTATTTTCAGCTTCCTTCCTTCTTACTTTAATCCCTTCCTGACATATTTAATCTTTCAAGGGCTCATCTCACCAACCTTGAAGTCAGAAGATGTTTAAATTGCACATCAGTCTTCATTAGGGCAAGTCATGGTTGAATGCCATCGCCAAGAACCCTGGCACTTTTTTCCCCCTCCCCAAGTATGGAGAGACTCTGATGTCAATGTTCCTAATCAGGGGAGGGGGCTACCTCGATGCTTTTTAATTTGCTCCTGTGAATGAAAACCCAATTCTTTATCTTCGTGTAAGAAGTGAAGGTCTCTAAGGCATCCTTCTCGCTTAATTTTAATTAGGCGTTTTAAGCTTTTCATGAAAAATGTGGAAAGAAAATGTGAAGAAGCAATTTCCACTCTTTGTCTCTCTCTCTCTCTTTCTTTCTTCTTTCTGGCTTTCTTTTTTCTCTTTCTTTCTCTCTACTTCTCTCTCATTTTCTTTCTCTCTCTTTTTTTTCTTTCTCTCTCTTTTTCTTTCTTCCTCACCTGCCGCCAATGGAGACCTTATTTTTCTCCGTCAAAATTTTTAGTTCAGCTTCAGATGAAACAGAGGACAATGGCCTGCCGTAAGAAAGTTTTAAAAAGCCCAGATCAATCTTCTCCAACCTCAGACCCACTGCAGAAATCAACTGCCAGAACTGGAGTTGACTCCAAAAAACTGTAGAACTATTGACAGGGGTGGTATAAATTCTCCTGCCTTGAGGAGGGGCTTGACCAGATCAGGGGTGTCAAACTCAATTTCATTGAGGGCCGCATCAGCATTGCGGTTGCCCTCAGGGGGCCATCTGGGTGTGGCCAGGGTGGGCGTGGCCTACTGGGTGGGCATGGCTAGAGTGCGTATGGCCTACTGGGTGGGCGTGGCCAGCTCTACATCGTTGGCATCAAGGGTGTCTATGGGGGCCTGGGCAGGAGTGGGACAGATCTGAGGGTCTCTGGCAGAAGGAGGGTCTCTGGGCCAGGGCCAAGACAGTGGGGGCCGTTCCCTCACTGTTTCCAGGATGGCTTCGCGGTCCGCATGAAACCACTTTGCGGGCCGGATCTGGCCCCCAGGCCTTGTGTTTGACATGTCTGTTCTAAATAATAATAAAAAAGTAATAATAACAGCCTTTGGAGTTTTGTGAATTTTCAAGATGCAGGGCTGAGCTTCTGACTTCTCATCAAATTAACTTTGCCTGAGGTGAATATTCAAGAAAGACAAGGATGCTGTTGAGTTTGGAGAAGGGCCTGGTTTCCCATCAAATTTATCTCAGAGGAAATCAAATCTATCTCATTCATTAAGGACTGTCAATGGGGGGGAGAATTGATTAGGGAAAGATTCATCAGCTTACTCTGGCTGCATCCCTCCATGGAGCCTTCTAGACTCGGGAACAAAGATCAGTCTTCATGGGTGTGTATGTCTTGACTTAAAGAGCAAAACCACACCATCGTAAGTGGGGGGGCAAAATCCCCTTTCTTTCACCCGCCAAATTGAGTCGTGAACTTTTTTTTTCAACCGACTGTGAAAACGTGATGACCAGGGGTTCCACATTTTTCTTTTTTAAAAAAAAAGTTGTAAAAGCGTTCGTGCCAAATGGAAATTCTTCTCAGAAGGGTGGACCTTCCTGACGCTGGTAACCATCGCTAAGTATTTTCACCTCTTTTGAATTTTGTCACCATTTGGCTTTGAGCAAGAGTAAGTGGCCTTCGTTTTCTTTCTCCACGGCATATTTCATTTTATAAATCTTGACTATGTCTTCCACAGATAGAGAGTGGGGAGGGAGGGAGAAATGATGTAGGGTCTCCTGCTTGGGCAGGGGGTTGGACTAGATGACCTACAAGTCCCTTCCAACTCTATTATTCTATTCTATTCTATTCTATTCTATTCTATTCTATTCTATTCTATTCTATTCTATTCTATTCTCTATTCTATTCTATTCTATTCTATTCTATTCTATTCATTCTGAATTCTGAATTCTATTTTATTCTATTCTATTTTACTCTATTCTATACACTCTATTCTACTCTACTCTGCTCTGCTCTATACTCTATTCTATTCTATTCTATTCTATTCTATTCTATTCTATTCTATTCTCTATTCTCTATTCTCTGTTCTATTCTATTCTATTCTATTCTATTCTATTCATTCTGAATTCTGAATTCTATTTTATTCTATTCTATTTTACTCTATTCTATACACTCTATTCTACTCTGCTCTGCTCTATACTCTATTCTATTCTATTCTATTCTATTCTATTCTATTCTATTCTCTATTTTCTATTCTATTCTATTCTATTCATTCTGAATTCTGAATTCTATTTTATTCTATTCTATTTTACTCTATTCTACAGGGAGTGCAGAATTATTAGGCAAATGAGTATTTTGACCACATCATCCTCTTTATGCATGTTGTCTTACTCCAAGCTGTATAGGCTCGAAAGCCTACTACCAATTAAGCATATTAGGTGATGTGCATCTCTGTAATGAGAAGGGGTGTGGTCTAATGACATCAACACCCTGTATCAGGTGTGCATAATTATTAGGCAACTTCCTTTCCTTTGGCAAAATGGGTCAAAAGAAGGACTTGACAGGCTCAGAAAAGTCAAAAATAGTGAGATATCTTGCAGAGGGATGCAGCACTCTTAAAATTGCAAAGCTTCTGAAGCGTGATCATCGAACAATCAAGCGTTTCATTCAAAATAGTCAACAGGGTCGCAAGAAGCGTGTGGAGAAACCAAGGCGCAAAATAACTGCCCATGAACTGAGAAAAGTCAAGCGTGCAGCTGCCAAGATGCCACTTGCCACCAGTTTGGCCATATTTCAGAGCTGCAACATCACTGGAGTGCCTAAAAGCACAAGGTGTGCAATACTCAGAGACATGGCCAAGGTAAGAAAGGCTGAAAGATGACCACCACTGAACAAGACACACAAGCTGAAACGTCAAGACTGGGCCAAGAAATATCTCAAGACTGATTTTTCTAAGGTTTTATGGACTGATGAAATGAGAGTGAGTCTTGATGGGCCAGATGGATGGGCCCGTGGCTGGATTGGTAAAGGGCAGAGAGCTCCAGTCCGACTCAGACGCCAGCAAGGTGGAGGTGGAGTACTGGTTTGGGCTGGTATCATCAAAGATGAGCTTGTGGGGCCTTTTCGGGTTGAGGATGGAGTCAAGCTCAACTCCCAGTCCTACTGCCAGTTTCTGGAAGACACCTTCTTCAAGCAGTGGTACAGGAAGAAGTCTGCATCCTTCAAGAAAAACATGATTTTCATGCAGGACAATGCTCCATCACACGCGTCCAAGTACTCCACAGCGTGGCTGGCAAGAAAGGGTATAAAAGAAGGAAATCTAATGACATGGCCTCCTTGTTCACCTGATCTGAACCCCATTGAGAACCTGTGGTCCATCATCAAATGTGAGATTTACAAGGAGGGAAAACAGCACACCTCTCTGAACAGTGTCTGGGAGGCTGTGGTTGCTGCTGCACGCAATGTTGATGGTGAACAGATCAAAACACTGACAGAATCCATGGATGGCAGGCTTTTGAGTGTCCTTGCAAAGAAAGGTGGCTATATTGGTCACTGATTTGTTTTTGTTATGTTTTTGAATGTCAGAAATGTATATTTGTGAATGTTGAGATGTTATATTGGTTTCACTGGTAAAAATAAATAATTGAAATGGGTATATATTTGTTTTTTGTTAAGTTGCCTAATAATTATGCACAGTAATAGTCACCTGCACACACAGATATCCCCCTAAAATAGCTATAACTAAAAACAAACTAAAAACTACTTCCAAAAATATTCAGCTTTGATATTAATGAGTTTTTTGGGTTCATTGAGAACATGGTTGTTGTTCAATAATAAAATTAATCCTCAAAAATACAACTTGCCTAATAATTCTGCACTCCCTGTATACACTCTATTCTACTCTACTCTACTCTGCTCTATACTCTATTCTATTCTATTCTACTTTACTTTACTCTACTCTACTCTATTCTATTCTATTCCAATATCTATTCCATTCTTCCTTATTCTATTCTATTCTAACACACACACACACACACACACACACACAGAGAGAGAGAGAGGCCTCACCTATTCACACCCACACATACATACAAATCTTGAGAGCATCTTGAAATCTGACAAGGTCTCATTGAAATATTTCTGATTTCTTCTGAAGCTACATGTTAAGATTTTCACTAAATCCAGCCTCCATACCTCCAATCACAATTACACCCTCAGATTTTTACTTTCTTTCTCCATAAATCCACCCAGTTACTTAGCTTGGTAGTTTGCTAACTCTAATCTATTTTGAAAAATCCCCTGGTACCAGAAGTTCAAATAGCTGGTCACAAGAAAGGACCTTTTTTTAACTAAAGAAACTTTTATATGGAGATTCTCAGTCCTCCAGGTCATGGTTGTCCCAAAGGTAATTTTTTCAAGAGGCAACTGGACTTTATTGCTTTACTCTGAAGACCTTTTGCTTCTCATGCAAGAAGCTTCTTCAGTTCTGACTGGATGGTGGTGGGGAGATGGAAGGATTTAGTTCTGACAGTTTTCTATGGAGATTCTCCATCATCCAGGTCATGGTTGTCCCAAAGGTGCTTTTCAAGAGGCAACTGGACTTTCTTGTTTTTCTTTGAAGACATTTTGCTTCTCATCCAAGAAGCTGTTTGGATGAGAAGTGAAACATCTTAAAAAAAAACCACACACACAAGAAGGACCAATTATCACTTGAAGAGACATCTTTGGGACTAAGGAGACTTGTTTGATCGAGGAGGAGGAGGTGACAGTCATGTCTACTGCAGGAGGGCTTTTGCCCAACTTTGTGTTGTGTGCCAATTGTGTCCATGGATCAGGAGGCCCATATTCTCACCTAATCATGCCCTGGTCACCTTCTGAATGGATTATGGTAGTGTGCTTTACACGGGGCTGTCCTTGAAGAGGATCTGGGAGACTTAGCTGCTACAAAATTGAGCAGCACAAGCAGTTATGTGTTCCGCTATAATTGCCCACCTCTCCTCCACAAGCTGGATTGGTTCTAGGCTTTCAGGTCCAATTCAAGGTGCTGGTTACGAATCTAAAAGTCCTAGGTGGCCCAGAATGAAGTTATTTGAGGAAATGCCTCAGATCTTCCAGGAGGGTCATGTTGAAGTCCCATCAACCAAAGAAGTTCATTTGGCAGGATCTACAAGAAGACTCTTTTCCACCATGGCACCCATCCTTCAGAACCTCATTCCCCCAAGCTAAGATCGGTTAATCCCATTGGCCTTCCAAAAAGCCCCTAAAACTAGGTTCTGTTTTGCACCTGAGAATGCCAGGGAAATGTAGCGCCCATTAAACGCAAGTTCAGAATGCACTTTTGCTACTATCCTTTTAATTGTTTCGCTTGTCTTTTCAATGGATTCATTTTTTTTAATTAATTTGAACGTTGAGCGTTTTCTTCTTTTTAATTTTGCATATCGCCCAACGTCGCGTGCATGAGATAAGCAGCAGGTAAATTTAATTAATTTTTTTTAAAAAAATGTCAGTTTTATTTTCCCTTCTTATCTCAGTTTCCCCAATAGAAAATTAGTTTTCATCAACAGCTTTCAGATCTCCGTATTCCAGTCTGTTCTGACCGCTCTTTGCACCAAGACTTGAGTTGGTTTGTTCAGCGACTCCCTGTTTCACCATTTTCCTTCCGAATTCATTGTTCATTGCACTTTCTTTTTCTTCCTTTCTTTCGCGAAGGAATGGGCGACTAACTGCATTTTTGTTTTTCAATGCAATTCATTCCATATGCTCTCTGCATTTAGCAATTGCTTTTAATGCATTTTAGATTTATTTTCTCCAGGAAAATGCATATATTTTCGCAGACTATCCGTATTTAAACTCATGTTTATACACAGTTGGATTCGGGGTGTGTGTGTGTGTGTGTGTTTGTGATGAGAATGTAACTGTAAAACTCTGAGCATACAAGATTCAAAAGATAATCATAAGCCCACCGGCACCTGAATCTAGAAGGTGCAAATTAGGTTGAGTCACTTTGAAATGCAAAATGAATGGAATTCATGAGTCTCCCCCATCTCTATTTTTGCCAAACTCTGTACCTGCTTACTTTTCCATTGCTGCAACAACTGCCTGCATTAACTGGATCATTGTCGTCTTAAACAAACCAACAAATCCCAACAAGGGGTGAATTTGTGGAAGTTAAGCAGAGCTGGGGATGGTTAGCACTTCCATAGGCTTCCCCAAGGATTCTCAGATCTATCAAAAAAATCAGGGAAGAAAGCTATGGGAGACTGGAATATCTAGAATGGTGTAGGGTCTCCTTCTTGAGGATCCAAGCCAATGCTCTGGTGAAGTTTGGGCTCCAGCATGAGTCCAAAAGCTCAGAAGACTAAATGTCTGGTCCTGGTGACCGACCCAGACCGTATCCTAAAACATTATCCCGGGACACGTCTATTTGCCTTCATTCTCCTGCTTGAGCTGGTAGTAGGACTGGAGGACTTCCAAGGTCCTTTCCGAACCCTATTGTTACATCATCTATGTTCTCCCATTCTTTTGTCATGGCCAAAAATCCTCCATGGACAATCAGTCTTCACAACTGAACTCAACCTGAATTAGCAATAGTATAGTATAGTGAACCCATTCCTTACTTTAGCACTGATGATGTTACCTAGTTTGTGTAATGAATAGTCTGCAAGAAACAAGCAAGCTAGAGAGCACTAAGGGTCCCACAGTCCTCCTCCTCCTCCTCCTCTCAACAAACCCCACTCCCTTTTAGCACTGATGATGTTACCTAGTTTGGGTAATTAAAAGTCTGCAAGAAAACAAGCAAGCTCAGAGAGCACCAAGGATCCCACAGTCCTCCTATTCTTCTTCTTCCTCCTCCTCCTCCTCCTCCACCTCCTCCTCCTCCTCCTCCTCCTCCTCCTCCTCCTCCTCCTCCTCCTCCTCCTCCTCCTCCTCCTCCTCCTCTTCTTCTTCTTCTTCTTCTTCTTCTTCTTCTTCTTCTTCTTCTTCTTCTTCTTCCTTCCTTCCTTCCTCCTCCTCCTCCTTCTCCACTCCACAAACCATCCTTCTCTTCTAGCACGATGATGTTACCTCGTTTGTGTAATGAATAGTCTGCAAGAAAACAAGCAAGCTCAGAGAACACCAAGGACCCCTCAATCCTTGCTCTTACTCACTCTAATAATACTGGTTTGTTTTTGTTTTTTCATATGTAAAAAAAATAAAGTTCAAGTCTCTGTTTTATGAAGAAATTCAGAAGGCAGGTTTTGATCTCATAATGAGCCATTATGATGGCCTCATTTTGGGTAGATTACCAAGAGTTTGCTGATCCTACAAATTCCTAGATGAACCCTCAGTAGCACAGCACATCTTAGGTTCAGAAGCAAGAGTGCAGACTTGGTATTGCCAAGTGCAAAACAATTTTTGTCTTGATTGTCAAGAGTGCTAGATCAATCCATTTCTCTTGAAACGCTTCAAAATCACCCATTCCCATCAAAAACTAAAAACTCTTCTAATAAGGCTTACAATTACCACAATCATCAAATAGTCTCCATATCACCATATTTATATAACTAGATAGATAGATAGATAGATAGATAGATAGATAGATGATAGATAGGTGGGTGGGTGGGTGGATGGATGGATGGATGGATGGAGAGAGAGAGAGAGAGAGAGGAGAGAGAGAGAGAGGAGAGAGAGAGAAGAGAGAAGAGAGAGAAGAGAGAGAGAAGAGAGAGAGAGAGAGAGAGAGAGAGAGATAAAGCATCAGAAGGGAAGACAAGAAACCATGGATGGAAACTAATCAAGGAGAGAAGCAACCTGGAACTAAGGAGAAATTTCCTGACAGTGAGAACAATTAAACCAGTGGAACGGCTTGCCACCAGAACTTATGCGTGCTCCATCACTAGACGTTTTTAAGAAGAGTTTGGACAAGCGTTTGTCTGAAATGGTATAGGGTCTCCTGCCTGAGCAGGAGGTTGGACTAGAAGACCTCTAAGGAACCGTTGCCCAAAGGTGCTTTTTCAAAAGGCAGCTGACTTTCTTTGTCTTTCCTTGAAGACGTTTCGCTTCTCATCCAAGAAGCTTCTTCAGTGACCGGTGAAACCTTCTTCGAAGAAAAACCAAGAAGGTCCAGTTGCCTTTTGAAAAAGCACCTTTGGGACAACCGTGACCTGGATGGCTGAGAATCGCCATAGATATCCCTTCCAACCGTGTTATTCTGCTATTCTGAGCTGTTTACATTCTATACGTAGAATCTGCACATTTCTGTATTTAGATATGAGCATGTCTGGCCTGGTCTGACGGGATGGGGTTGGTTTTTTATAAT
>NC_139514.1:116770686-116840686 GCF_947247035.1 Vipera ursinii
AAAAATGAAAGAAAATAAGAAAACAAATATCTAGCCTTTATCCTTGTCCCTCTGGTTGCCTTGATGGCAAACCTCTCTTGCTTTCCCATTTCTATGGTATTCTCAAGATGCTTCTCCACCATCAGTGTTCAAAGGCATCATTACTGTTGCTTTTCCAGGAGGCAACTGGACTTTCTTGTTTTTCTCTTTGAAGACGTTTCTCTTCTCATCCCAGAAGCTTCTTCAGCTCTGAATGGATGGTGGGGAATGGAAGGATTTATACTCCTCGCAGACAGCTGGTCATTTGCCTTCTTTTAGAGAGTCGTTGAGGCCACCTGAAGGTTGATCTGTGTCATCAGGGTCACCTGGGTAGCCTTCTTGGAACTGTTGAAAGGACTGTGTTGTAGACTGGAGATAGATGGTGGTGTATCCCTGGCCCTCTGTTGCACCACTCAGGTGGCCCCAAGGACACGGACAAACCTCCAGGTGGCCTCAACGACTCTCTAAAAGAAGGCAAATGACCAGCAGTCTCTGAGGAGTATAAATCCTTTCATTCCCCCCATCTAGTCAGAGCTGAAGAAGCTTCTTGGATGAGAAGAGAAACATCTTCAAAGGAAAAACAAGAAAGTCCAGTTGCCTCCTGAAAAAAGCACCTTTGGGACAACCATGACTATGATCTACGTAGACCTTCATTCCTGTTTCTATCCTGCTTAAGGTTTCTTGGAAAGTGTGGTGCTGCTAATATAGTTGGGTGGGGGAGATGCTCTCGATCTCTTTTAAAAACCCAGATGGCATTTATTTATTTTTATTTTTTAAATGGAATATTCTGCTTTATAGCAACCTCCGTTTGCACAGAGATATAACAGACATTATTTTTCCTCTGGCATCAGCGACCCCTTGGGAGGAAGTAGCTTATTGCAGCTTCCTTAGTTGCCATTTTAAATCAGTGTGCTCAGCCTTGTTTCCTCATCCTTTATCCAACATGGATGCAAATCCTATCCTATTGATTTATCTTCTTGGCCCATTTAATGTTATGTTCCACAGCTCATACTGCTGGGCCCTTTAGAAGCCTTTCTTTCTTCAGGAACATGTAAGCTTGCTTTAGATATAGGGAATAATATCTAAAGGCCACACAGGGGAGCTGAGGAGGTGGACTGTTGGTGTCAGAATCATGAATCCAACTCTGCCCTACTGATACTTTTCAGGAGAAGATCAAGTTCCAAGACCAGGTCAATCAGGATTTAGGTGCCTTTCTCGGCAGAAGAACTTAGTTGTTGATTTCTTTCCAGATATGCACATACCATACTCATGCACCCATAGGACACTTTAGATCTCCAGAAAAGAGATTCTTTCATGCCCCATATGTCTGAGGTGAAGATCAAGTTGTAGGAGAAACTCCACTAAAATTTAGCTGACTTTCTCAGCAGAAGACAAGAACGTAGCTGTTGTTTCCTTTCCAAATGTACACATAGATATTCATGCTTCCACAGAACCTCTTAGATCTTCAGAAAAGAGATTCTTTCATGCACCATATGTCTGAGGTGAAGATCAAGTTTTTGGAGAAACTCCACTAAAATTTAGCTGACTTTCTCAGCAGAAGACAAGAACGTAGCTGTTGTTTCCTTTCCAAATGTACATGTAGATATCCATGCTTCCACAGGACTTCTTAGATCTTCAGAAAAGAGATTCTTTCATGCGCCATATGCCTGAGGAGAAGATCAAGTTTTTGGAGAAATTCCACTAAAATTTAGCTGACTTTCTCAGCAGAAGACAAGAACTTAGCTGTTGATTCCTTTCCAAATGTACACATAGATATTCATGCTTCCCCATGCATCCATACAGTATATCTCCAGAAAACAGATTCCTTCACCATCTAAATGCCTTTATTTAGGTCAAAACTCAATTTACTTCTTTTTTCCCCACTTCTGGTACAGTACATATATCTTCCACTGGGGGTCAGGAACATGCCTCATCATCATCATTTCCATGTCCTTGAATTCCAAAGCATCCCAGTGAAATCCCAATTCTTTCCCAGCCATTACCTTTCATTAAGAAAACATCAACCAGTGACTTTGGAATATTAACTCGTCAGCTCCAGAAATGGACCAGGGAGCATTATCTTAAATAAGCTTTTACAGAAAAGGGAATTCTCTCTCCCCCTCTTAAGTTGGAGAATGTCCTTCTCCAGAGTAACTATCTGAGGCATTGTATCCTCAGCTTGAGCTCTGTAATGTTTGCCGTGGAAGCTTCTGTGTAGCTAGGCTGCTTTGACCTGGGTGGGAATTTTCAAACAGTGTCCGGGCATAATTTGCTAGAAGCGAGCAAATTCACCAGGGTTAAATGCAACGGTCCTGGCCATTAGTGGAGGACGTGGAAGTTATGAGAGAAACTATATTCCTACTATTTCATGAACCTCGGAGATTGGCCACTGGCTTCTTAATTTCTTTCTATATTTCACTTTCCAATATTTTGTGGCCTCCCAGCGATTCTCCCAAGGTTTTCTCCAAGTCTATTACTATTCAGTCTTTTATGTTCTACAGGGGAAAATGCTGTTGCTGGGGTTGCTAGGCAAACATTTCATAGGCTTTCGGCCACCCTTTTATTGCCTTAAAGAATAAAATGTATGTTTCTCTGTGTGTCTGTGTATAAGGCGTCCTGTGTATATTTGTGTGTATCAGAGACAAAGGGTCTATGTGTAAGAGAGAGGAGGGGGAGAGAGGAGAGAGAGAGAGAAGACACAGGACAGAGAGGAAAGAGAGAGAGAGGATAGAAAAGAGAGAGAGGAGAGAGGAAAGAGAGAGAGAAGAGAGAGAGAGGAAAGAGAGAGGAAGAGGAAAGAGAGAGAGAAGAGAGAGGAGAGAGAGAGAGGAGAGAGAGAGGAAAGAGGAAAGAGAGAGAGGAGAGAGAGAGGAGAGAGGAAAGAGAGAGAGAAGAGAGAGAGAGGAAAGAGAGAGGAAAGAGGAAAGAGAGAGAGAAGAGAGAGGAGAGAGAGAGAGGAGAGAGAGAGAGGAGAGAGAGAGAGGAGAGAGAGAGGAAAGAGGAAAGAGAGAGAGGAGAGAGAGAGGAGAGAGGAAAGAGAGAGAGAGAAGAGAGAGAGAGGAAAGAGAGAGGAAAGAGGAAAGAGAGAGAGAAGAGAGAGAGAGGAAAGAGAGAGGAAAGAGGAAAGAGAGAGAGAAGAGAGAGGAGAGAGAGAGAGGAAAGAGAGAGAGGAGAGAGAGAGGAGAGAGGAAAGAGAGAGAGAAGAGAGAGAGAGGAAAGAGAGAGGAAAGAGGAAAGAGAGAGAGAAGAGAGAGGAGAGAGAGAGAGAGAGAGAGAGAGGAGAGAGAGAGGAAAGAGGAAAGAGAGAGAGGAAGAGAGAGAGGAGTGAGAGAGAGAGGAGTGAGGAGAGAGAGAGGAAAGAGGAAAGAGAGAGAGGAGAGAGAGAGGAGAGAGGAAAGAGAGAGGAGAGAGTGATGAGAGAAAGAGGAGAAAGGAGAGAGAGAGGAGAGATGAAAGAGAGAGAGAGAAGAGAGAGAGTGAGGAGAGAGAGAGGAGAGAGGAGAGAGAGAGGAGAGAGGAGAGAGAGAAAGAGGAGAGAGAGGAAAGAGAAAGAGAGGAGAGAGAGGAGTGAGGAGAGAGAGAGAGGAGAGAGAGGAGAGAGAGAGGAGAGAGGAAAGAGAGAGGAGAGAGTGATGAGAGAAAGAGGAGAAAGGAGAGAGAGAGGAGAGATGAAAGAGAGAGAGAAGAGAGAGAGTGAGGAGAGAGAGAGGAGAGAGAGAGAGGAGAGAGAGAGGAAAGAGGAAAGAGAGAGAGAAGAGAGAGGAGAGAGAGAGGAGAGAGAGAGAGGAAAGAGAGAGGAAAGAGGAAAGAGAGAGAGAAGAGAGAGGAGAGAGAGAGAGGAGAGAGAGAGAGGAGAGAGAGAGGAAAGAGGAAAGAGAGAGAGGAGAGAGAGAGGAGAGAGGAAAGAGAGAGGAGAGAGTGATGAGAGAAAGAGGAGAAAGGAGAGAGAGAGGAGAGATGAAAGAGAGAGGAGAGAGGAGAGAGAGAAAGAGGAGAGAGAGGAAAGAGAAAGAGAGGAGAGAGAGGAGTGAGGAGAGAGAGAGAGGAGAGAGAGGGGAGAGAGGGGAGAGAGGAAAAAGAGAGAGGAGAGAGGAGAGAGCAAAGAGAGTGAGGAGAGAGAGAGGAGAGAGGAGAGAGAGGAGAGAGAGGAGTGAGGAGAGAGAGAGAGAGAGAAAGAGAGGAGAGAGAGAAGAGAGAGTGAGGAGAGAGAGAGGAGAGAGGAGAGAGAGAGGAGAGAGGAGAGAGAGAAAGAGGAGAGAGAGAAAGAGAAAGAGAGGAGAGAGAGGAGAGAGAGAAGAATGCATTTTTTTAAAAAAAAAAAAAGCAAAAGTAATATGCAGCCGCTCTTTGCCATGAAAGGACCCAAGGTACTATGTGAGAAATGAAAACCTTGTATGAGATGCTCTGGATTGCCAATAATGAACATTGAGTGCAAAAGCAAATTAAAAACCCGATGCTATGAGAGACCATCAGGAGCAACATGGTGTTTATGGAACAGCAGATGGTGATTAAAAGCATAAAACCTAGAGTGTCGTGCTAAGGAGAAAAATAACAAGGCTCACTCTATTTTCAGAAGTTGAACATTTCAATTATCCGAGCTGTAGACCTCAACAGCCGGCATAGATCTTACCAAGCTCGGGTGGCCCTCTTCTACTGCCTCCCTGAGTGAACAAAGGTACTTGGGGGCCGATCAACAAGGTCAACACCATGGTTTTAAGGAGAAGCTGCAGAAAAAAAAGAGAATTGGGTGAGATGTGCAGCTGAAGACTTCCTTGATTGCCTATTTGAAAGAGCGTCTTTTCACAATTACATCTACCCAACTCACCAGAGCAGGGAGGCAAGAAATAACAATAAGAATAACAACAATGACAACGATAATGACAATGACAACGATGACGACAACAACAACAACAACAATAATAATAATGTTGGAAGGGACCTTGAAGGTCATCTAATCCAACCCCCCTGCCCAGGCAGGAAACCCTGTACCATTTCAGACAAACGGCTGTCCAGTCTCTTCTTAAAAACTTCCAGTGTTGGAGCATTCACAGCTTCTGGAGGCAGGTGGTTCCACTGGTTAATTGTTTTGACTGTCTAACTAATATGTTATGGGTCCCCTCTCTTAAGGAGATCGATCTAGTGGGACCAAGAAGAGCCTTCTTCACGATGGCTCCCTCCCTGTGGAAGATCATCTCTGAAGCGATATGGTAAAATGGATCCCCATCTTGATACTCCTTCAAAAGACCCTGAAGACATAGTTTTGTCAATGAGTTTGGGCAGAAGCTATGAATGCTCCAACACTGGAAGTTTCGAAGAAGAGACTGGACAGCCATTTGTCTGAAATGGTGTAGTGTTTTCTGCCTGAGCAGGGGGTTGGACTAGATGACCTCCAAGGCCCCTTCCAACTCTGTTTCTATTCTATTCTATTCTATTCTATTCTATTCTATTCTATTCTATTCTATTCTATTCTATTCTATTCTATTCTGTTCTGTTCTGTTCTGTTCTGTTGCACTGTACTGTGTTGTGTTGTGTTGTGTTCTGTTCTTGTTCTGTACCAGCCTGCTACCGGCCCTGCAGAAAAGGCAGGGACAACCCCTTTTACAAGAAGGCAAGAGGCTGGAATTACGCCTGCCAAATTTATAGCTACAAAAACAAACAAGACACGAACCAAGAAACAGGAGCTTTAAGAAACATGAACTATCCAAGCGGTTGCCTTCAGCAAACCAGCCCTCCCCACACATTCCCCTTATATAGAGTTCAGGGCGTGGCTTCTCTCTGCCTCCTTCCGAGGAGCCCCATTGCCTTCCTCTGTTTACTCCTAATTGACTGCCTCCTGTGTCGGGCGTCCTTGAACAGGGCCAGCTGTGGGTCATCTTCATCCACGCTGTCAGGCTCACACAGCTGGGTCTCCGTGGTGACCAAGTGGGAGGGGCCTGGCTGAGGGCTCTCATCAGCAAGATCTTCAACCCCCTCAGCAAGGTCTTCAACACCCCCCTCCTCCTCCTCTGAGTCATCCGACCCAACTGCCGAACCCACAGGCTGACCCTGAATCACAACAGTTCTGTTCTGTTCTGTTCTGTTCTATTCCTTTGTCAAAGTCACATTGCTTCAGGTAAGCCCCTCCGTTGTTGAAGCATCCTCAAGACAGAGAGATGTAAAACCTTAGCAGTAATTTGTCAGCCTTAATCACTTTTTAAAGCTGCCCAAGTAGGTCTGTGAAAGTGCTGGGAGACGCACTTTCTGAGCATTTATGCGTGACAGTGGAAATGTTCACCGTTGGCACCCGGCTTTCAGTTTTCTTGGTAATCCTGTTTCCAAGCAGGAGGTGTTGTTCCACGACAGCCCAACACTCTCAAAAGGCTGAAAGGAACAAAAGATCTTGATAAAAAGAGAGGTGAGCCCACTGTGGTTTGGACTAAAAATAATGGCTACATTACAAGTAAACACATTAAGAACAGATGTTCTGGTCAATTTAAGCCAGGGTTTTCTCTGAATCTATTTTTGTAAGAAAATTAAAATCAGGGAAATGTTGGAACGCTGGGTTTTTGCCATTTTTAATCTATGTCTTTACTGTTAAGAGTTAAGAGTCCCACACTTCCTCATAGGCCTACAACAATACACCAGGCTTGTGTTATCGTCGCAAATAATAGCCTCGGGAGAAAGCAGAATGGCACGATCCATCACGGCCAACTCACCGTGAGATAACCACAATATCATTAATGATATTAATAATATTACTAATAATATTAGGAGAGGAACAGGTCTAGAAAACAGGTATCTTGTGTGTTAAGTTGTCCCACAGCGCGTTATCCCATGGCGGGTTGACCTAGACCAGGGGTAGGCAACCTTGGCTCTTTGATGACTTGTGGACTTCAACTCCCAGAATTCCTGAGTCAGAATGGCTGGTTCAGGAATTCTGGGTATTTAAGTCCACGAGTCACCCAAGGGCCGAAGTTGCCTACCCCTGGCCTAGACCCAGGAGAAAAGTTGTGCTGAATGGGTCTTCTTTGGCCAAAGCCACCCAACAATGATGGACTTGGAACCTGAATCTCCCCATGCCTAATTTTAAACCAGTTGCACACTATTCCAAGAAGCAAATAGATTGGTAGATAGGTAGCTCTGATGGGAGGGGGGGAGTACATGCATTATTAAGGTGAAATAAAACAATCATCCATACTCAAAACTACTTGGATATGAGGATATAAGAGAAGGTGAAAAGAAACCCACCAAGGAAGTTTTATGGCAGAAGCATAGCCTTTAACATGAAAGTGTGTAGAGTAGAAGTAACCTTGAAATAAATTTGAATTATTTCTGCGATAGAGTAGCAGGGAATGAAACCGTTAAAGGCTATTGAATCCATCTTGGCTGAACTAAGAAAAAAGCTAATTAGGGGTAATAATAATAATAATAATAATAATAATAATAATAATAATAATAATAATAATAATAATAATAATAATAATAATAATAATAATAATAATAGGAAGAAGAAGAAGAAGAAGAAGAAGAAGAAGAAGAAGAAGAAGAAGAAGAAGAAGAAGAAGAAGAAGTTGGAAGGGACTTTGGAGGTCATCTAGTCCAACCCTCTGCTAAGGCAGGAAACCCTATACCATTTCAGACAAATGGCTGGCCAGTCTCTTCTTAAAAACTTCCAGTGTTGGAGCATTCACAGCTTCTGGAGGCAGGTTGTTCCACTGGTTAATTGTCCTCACTGTCAGGAAATGTCTCCTTAGTTCTAGGTTGCTTCTCTCCTTGATTAGTTTCCACCCGTTGCTTCTTCTCCTGCCTTCAGGGGCTTTGGAGAATAGCTTGACTCCCTCTTCTTTGGGGCAACCCCAGAGATACTGGAACGCTGCTATCATGTCACCCCTCACCATTCTCTTCGTTAAACTACACATACCCAATTCCAGCAACCGTTCCTTGTAAGTTTTAGCCTCCAGTCCCCCAATCATCTTTGTTGCTCTTCTCTGTACTCTTTCTAGATGGAAACCTCCCATGAAATCTCAAGGAGATTGGCAAGAGCAGGAAATTATAAAACAATACAGGAAGAAGGTAAAGAGGACAATCACACCAACATATCTCTGTAGTCAACAGAGTTAAGCTCGGCTCAGAGACATCTTGGCTCCCGACCTTCGCTCTTTTCGCCGCGACCTGAAAACCTGGTTATTTGAGCTTGCCGGCCTGGACTGCGGGATTGGGATTTTAAACTTTAGAATTTGTCTTGTTAGGGCTAACTTAACTTAATTTATTTTTTTAACTTTGCATACTATGTTTTAACTGCCCTGTACACCGCCCTGAGTCCTTTGGGAAAGGGGCGGTATATAAATCCAATAAAATAAATAATAAATAAATAAATAAATCTATATTTTAATGGGTAAATGGGTTGCTATTTAAAGTTGAGACACAGGATCCTGAACACTTCTCATCTTCACAGCTTGCTTCCTGCCGTCATCTGTTGCAATTCGTCTTCTCTTGATGGACTCATTTCAAAGCAGAAATATGGTGGCCTGGTTTGGAAGGACTAAGTGATGCAATAAGGGAGCAAAACACGATCATTTCATTCTCTAAGACCAGTCACCTGGAAATAAACTCTGTTGAACGCAACAGGATTTGAAGGCTCCTTGCTGCTCTCTGAGCTTTCTCTTTTTCTTGCAGACGTTTCATTACTCAAACTAGATAAAATCACCAGTGCTAGAAGGGAGTGGGGTTTGGGAGGAGGAGGAGGAGGAGGAGGAGGAGGAGGAGGAGGAAGAAGAAGAAGAAGAAGAAGAAGAAGAAGAAGAAGAAGAAGAAGAAGAAGAAGAAGAAGAAGAAGAAGAAGAAGAAGAAGAAGAAGAAGTAGTTGGAAGGGACTTTGGAGGTCATCTAGTCCAACCCTCTGCTAAGGCAGGAAACCCTATACCATTTCAGACAAATGGCTGGCCAGTCTCTTCTTAAAAACTTCCAGTGTTGGAGCATTCACAGCTTCTGGAGGCAGGTTGTTCCACTGGTTAATTGTCCTCACTGTCAGGAAATGTCTCCTTAGTTCTAGGTTGCTTCTCTCCTTGATTAGTTTCCACCCGTTGCTTCTTCTCCTGCCTTCAGGGGCTTTGGAGAATAGCTTGACTCCCTCTTCTTTGGGGCAACCCCAGAGATACTGGAACGCTGCTATCATGTCACCCCTCACCATTCTCTTCGTTAAACTACACATACCCAATTCCAGCAACCGTTCCTTGTAAGTTTTAGCCTCCAGTCCCCCAATCATCTTTGTTGCTCTTCTCTGTACTCTTTCTAGATGGAAACCTCCCATGAAATCTCAAGGAGGTTGGCAAGAGCAGGAAATTATAAAACAATACAGGAAGAAGGTAAAGAGGACAATCACACCAACATATCTCTGTAGTCAACAGAGTTAAGCTCGGCTCAGAGACATCTTGGCTCCCGACCTTCGCTCTTTTCGCTGCGACCTGAAAACCTGGTTATTTGAGCTTGCCGGCCTGGACTGCGGGATTGGGATTTTAAACTTTAGAATTTGTCTTGTTAGGGCTAACTTAACTTAATTTATTTTTTTAACTTTGCATACTATGTTTTAACTGCCCTGTACACCACCCTGAGTCCTTTGGGAAAGGGGCGGTATATAAATCCAATAAAATAAATAATAAATAAATAAATAAATCTATATTTTAATGGGTAAATGGGCTGCTATTTAAAGTTGAGACACAGGATCCTGAACACTTCTCATCTTCACAGCTTGCTTCCTGCCATCAGCTGTTGCAATTCGTCTTCTCTTGATGGACTCATTTCAAAGCAGAAATATGGTGGCCTGGTTTGGAAGGACTAAGTGATGCAATAAGGGAGCAAAACACGATCATTTCATTCTCTAAGACCAGTCACCTGGAAATAAACTCTGCTGAACGCAACAGGATTTGAAGGCTCCTTGCTGCTCTCTGAACTTGCTTGTTTTCTTGCAGACACTTCATTACTCAGACTAGGTAACATCACCAATGCTAGAAGGGAGTGGGCTTTGGGAGGAGGAGGAGGAGGAGGAGGAGGAGGAGGAGGAGGAGGAGGAGGAGGAGGAGGAGGAGGAGGAGGAGGAAGAAGAAGAAGAAGGAGGAGGAGGAGGAGGAGGAGGAGGAGGAGGAGGAGGAAGAAGAAGAAGAAGAAGAAGAAGAAGAAGAAGAAGAAGAAGAAGAAGAAGAAGAAGAAGAAGAAGAAGAAGAAGAAGAAGAAGAAGAAGAAGAAGAAGAAGAAGAAGAAGAAGAAGAAGAAGACGACTGTGGGATCCTTGGTTGTTTTCTTGCAGATGTTGCATTACTCAAACTAGGTAAAATCACCAGTGCTAGAAGGGAGTGGGGTTTGGGAGGAGGAGGAGGAGGAGGAGGAGGAGGAGGAGGAGGAGGAGGAGGAGGAGGAGGAGGAGGAGGAGGAGGAGGACGATGACGACTGTGGGATCCTTGGTGCTCTCTGAGCTTGGTGGGTTTCTTGCAGAGATTTCATGACCCAACTAGGTAACATCGTCAGTGCTAGAAGGGAGTGGGGTTTATGGAGAGGAGGAGGACGACGACAACTGTGGGGTCCTTGGTGCTCTCTGAGCTTGCTTGTTTTCTTGCAGATGTTTCATGACCCAAACTAGGTAACATCATAACTGCTAGTGACAAAAGGATTTCCTTATGAGAAGATATACACAGCATTGTGAGGTTCCTTCCTTCAATCTGAACAATTCAAGCAAATCATACTGAACTTCAAAATCAAGAAATCCAACTAGGAATGTTAATTCCACACAGATCGAAGTAGCAAGCTGTAGCTGAACCCAAAGTGCCTTTTTTAATTTCACCTAGGAATAAGTAGTTTACAACTGGGAGGAGAGCACTCCTGAATCTGCAAGTTAAATGTCAACATGTTTATATAGATTGAAGTAGCAAGCTGTAGCTGAACCCAAAAGAAAACAAGAGTCTTTTTAATTCAGCCTAGAGTAAGTAGTTTACAACTAGGAGGAGAGCCCTTTTGAGTCTGCAACTTAAATGTCAAGACATTTATATGGATCAAAGTAGCAAGCCATAGCTGAACCCAAAAGAAAACAAGAGTCTTTTTAATTTGGCCTAGGAGTAAGTAGTCTACAACTAGGAGGAGAGGACATTTGCAAGTTAAAACTCAGGACGTTTGTAACAGAAATGAGGACCCACTGTGGGCAACTATAAACACGCCTGTGTGAATCAGCTGAAGGAATGCAAAAAATTAGAAGCCACAAAAGGGACACCATCGGTTAGAGTGTCATAATTTATCAGAGCATAAAATAATATGATACTAAAGACAATCTCAGCATCACTCCCCCTCCAAGGTGATCTTGAAACGGGGGGGGGGGGGGGGGGGGTTACGTGGAAAATTGAAAGAATTCAGGGATGCAGAGAGAGGGAAGAGCAACAAGACTCCTCAATTCTACTCACATTGGCTGGGCAAATAGATCATAACAAGAGGCAAAATTTATGGAGACGATTAACGATTATGTCTGAGAACTGTTAGTCAAGGAGGCAACGGGAGTAAGAATCAGCCCTTGATTTAACACTGCCCCATTCCGTGAACTGACCAGGTTAGTGGATAGAGGCATTGACAAAACTGCTTAGGAACCGCAAGCGCAATGTTATCAGGCTCCATGTAAGTGGGAAATTACCTAGACAATCCACCCAAGTCCATTAAATTTCAGAAAAGGAAAAAAAAAAAAGATTAGTTGCAGAAGAATTTGAGCCAAGAAGGGAAGGAAGGTCAGTTCTCAGCAGGTTATTTAAACGATTATTACAAATTCTCCCTTAAAATGCCACAAAAGGGAACGGGGCACTCCCCGTTTTAGAAGAACGGCCATTAGTTAACTTGCAATTAATCTGCAAAAGGCAAAAAGGTTTCCTTTAAACAGCGAAAGTCTTTTCCAAAAAAAAAAAAAGCAGATTAAAGCCAGCTGTGGGAAGGAGAGGAGGGGCGGAGGGGGGGAATGACAAAAGGCATAAAATATACTCAGGTAGGTATCAAGATCTTGAGGTGCCTGAGCAGAATACAAAGAAGGGAAAGAAGTGGTTGAAAATGTGGGCTACCTGAAAATTAAGTTTTCTTTCATACATCACAGGCTAGTTCGGAATATCCTATTCTAATTAGGTAAAACTGAAAAACAGGACATGGATACGTATATGTGAAAATATATTGAAAATTATTCTAATTGATTGTGTTACAATTAAAAAGGTATTAATTTGATTAATTTGACTATGTTATCATAACTGTTGTAATTATTTTTAATTGTTTTTAACTTTTGTATTTCCTGTTTTAAATACCCTGTAAACCACCCTGAGTCCTGCGGGAAAGGGCGGTATATAAATCCAATTAAATAAATAAATAAATAAATAAATAAATAAATAAATAAATAAATAAAAGCTGAAGACATTTTAGTGCTCTTGTTTTAGTGGTGGGAACTCTCATTTTGTATATATGTTGATGGCAGCAAAACCACTCTAAAGCACGACAATGGAAGGATGTCTCGTTTCCCATCATGGACGAATAGTTACAAAAGTTGATGGAATTAGCAGAGATGGCTAAATTGACTGTTTTGATAAAAAAAAAGAATATGCGTCCTTTGGTTTCTGCCTGGAAAATGCTTTTGGACTTTGTGCTTGAGGTGAAAACAACAACAACAGTGTTTTATTTTTATTTTTGGTTTTACGGCTTAGATTGATTTGTTGATGTTCAAGTGACTAGTTCATACTACTAAAGGTTCCCCTGCACATGCGTGCTAGTCGTTTTCCGACTCTAGGGGCCGGTGCTTATCTCCATTTCAAAGCCAAAGAGCCAGCGCTTGTCCGAGGACGTCTCCGTGGTCATGTGGCCGGCATGACTAGACGCCAAAGGCGCACGGAACGCTGTTACCTTCCCACTGTAGTGGTGCCTATTTTTCTATTTGCATTTTTATGTGCTTTCAAACTGCTAGGTTGGCAGAAGCTGGGATGAGTAACAGGCGCTCACTCTGTTATGCGGCACTCGGGATTCGACCCTCCAAACTGCCAACCTTCTGATCGACAAGCTGAGCCTCCTAACCCACTGAGCCACTGTGTCCATTCATACTACTATGCCCATGTAAAAAGTTGAAGTTTGATGTCAATGCCTTAATTTACTGCAACAGAGGGAGTCAAGTCTTTTTTTTCTTCCCCCCCCCATTTTCTACACTTCTCTTTTTCCCTTCCCTTTACCTTTGTTCTCTATTATTTGCTTTTGTATTTTTGTATTTTATATTATAATTGATTTTTTTTTAAAAAAAAAAAGCAATGGGAGATATTTAAGATATGAAATGTTGTTTCGGGGAAGACCTCTATGGCATATATTCATATATATTGAATTAGTTCTGAGTATGTTAATTGCAGCAATGTCATTATAAGCTTCTTATTGGAAAGAAGGTCTCATTGGAAGAATGGAGAATCAAAATATGGAAACACTGTTTGATGCCCCAAATAACTTGGCAATGCTCTAGCGTTTGCATTTCAATTCCATTGGATACAAATCAGAATAGAGTTTCCAATTGGACTTTATCTGTTGGAGTTTAAGGGTTAATTGGTGATTTGCACTGGGTCCTTCCTACAAACTGTGATGATGAATTTCTTAAAGGGGTTAAATATTCAGTTGTTCGTAATTAATTCATGATATATTGGAAAATTACAACCTCCTGGATATTTTTGGGACCAAAAAAAATTCTTTTCAGGGAAGACATCCGAAAAATGGCAAATTGAAAAATTCATGAGCACGGGACATTGATAATGACACCCACTTGAATAAAATTGTTAAAAGATTAAACAAAGATATTTTTTTCTTAAAAAAAAGATGTCATTGCAAAGGGATACATTTCCAGGTCTATCAACAGTTATCAGTCTAACTCAGAATAGTAGCTATATTTATTTATTTATTTATTTATTTATTTATTTATTTATTTATTTATTTATTTATTTATTTATTTATATATAATTGAATTTCTATACCGCCCTTCTCCCGAAGGACTCAGGGCGGTGTACAGGGTAATAAAAGCACTACAAAAGTTTACAAAAGTTAAAAGTAAGATTAAATTAATTAAGCCCTAACAATAAATAATTAAAAATACCCCAAACCCTTAAACCAGGCCGGCCTGTTCAAATAAATAGGTTTTCAGATCACGGCGGAAAGAGCAAAGGTCGGGAGCCATGCGGAGCTCAACCGGTAATTGATTCCAAAGGGCTGGCACGACCACAGAGAATTTTGGTAAGAGGCAAGAGGTCACTTAATATTAAAAAATTATGAAGTCTGATGTCAAAAATAAGCACTTAGTACTTGAATGGGAGACTCACTTGGAATATAACAGCTTTAAGCTAAACATCTGGAAGTCAACCACTGTTGACTTTCAAAAGCACTGTTAGGCATATGGTGATAGTTGGGTTGGAAATATATAAACCATGATGTTGTAACTTTAAGGTGCTAATTGGCCAATGGGTGTGTAAGTTTTTGGATGGCCATAAGAGGGAGCTAGGAACGTAGCTTCTCTCTCTCTGCTCTCGCTGTTTTTTCACTGTTAGTTACTCTGTTACTGCTATTGTTGGTATACTACTGTGTTAAACCTGAACAACTGTGTTTTTGACCTCTGGACCGGTAAGAAGATTTTGTATTTGGATTACTACTTGGACTGTTACTATTGTGTATGACCTGGACTGCTTATTTTTGACCGTGCTTTGTTTTTCAACCACAAAGTAAAATATTTTTTTCTGTTTATCACAACTCAGTGTCTCTTGTGGTTACTGTGTGACTCTTACTGCTCTCAGTACCCTTCATTGTCTGTGCAACTTCTTGTCAGCTCAAGGAGACCTCTGCACAATTACTGACATTTGGTTATGGGCCCAGGTCCGTACTGAGAGTTAGTACACACAGTATTAGTACGTGCCAGAATTTTATTTCTACTAGGAGGTAGACATTCCTACTGGATCTCCTTTCCATCATGTTCTCTAAAGGGAAGAACCTCAGGAAAGGTAGATGAAGGGGGTCATTGCAACCCTTGAAGAGACATCTCCAGATCTGTTCTTGCTCGTTCCAGAGGGAGCATGGAACGGGAAGGCAGATTCCGATGGAATGTCAAAACAGATACCTGGATGGTAAGAAAGGGACTAGTTCCCTTTTTTTATTGAAAAGTTTTACAATACATTTTTAAATACAAAAAACTCCCTCCTCCCTCTCCCCTCTCCCCAACCCTCCCCTCCCCTCCCCCCCTCCCCAACTTCCCAGAGCTGAATACAGGGTATAGACTTACAAACATAAGCTAAAATATGCTAACAACAAAAATAAAACATTAAATTCTATTGCACTTTAACTCTCCATAGTCATAATTATTTTACTAACAGATAACAAATAACTAATAATACATCATATAAAACCACTACTTATTCAAATGCTAAATGAAACTTTTTAGTCCCATATTTATTCTGAATATAATCAATCCATCTCCTCCATTCCACAATATATCTCTGTTGCGATTGTTCTTTCAAGTATGCTGAAATCTTTGCCATTTCCACCAAGTTGGAAACTTTCAAAGTCCACTCTTCTATAGTCGGCAGTTCCTCCTTCTTCCAATATTGCGCTACTAAAAGTCTCGCTGCCGTAATTAGATTCAACATCAACTTAGAGTCTATAACAGTAGTATCTGTAATAATACCCAATAAAAACAATTGCGGAGAAAACTTTATCCTTTTCTTAAATATCTTTTGCATATTCCACCAAATGGGACTAGTTCCCTTTTGTTGGAGATGTTCAAGCCAAGGCTAGGCACCTGTGGTGAACCATGGGGAAAAACTTGGGAGAATGAATGAAGAGATGCACCAAGGGAATAATCAGACATGAGACAACATAATCTGCAGATGAGTAAGAGGTGGAGCATGAGACTGAGGAAAGACCCTCTGTAGTTTCTCAGGCTGTAGACACGAGGGGAGGGAGAACTATACTTCAAATTTGCAAAATTCTGCTAATGTAGCTTTTCAGTAAAGTAGAACTAGTTCATCTAGTTCATCGTCTAGTTGAGAGGGCCGAGAAGGACAGAGATGATTAGGGGATTGGAGGCTAAAACATACGAAGGCTGCAGGAACTGGGTAGGTCTTGCCTTGATGAAAAGAAGGACTAGAGGTGTCACGATAGCAGTCTTCCAATATTTGAGGGGTTGCCACAAAGAAGAAGGTGTGCGTATGTGTGTGTCAAGCTATTCTCCAAAGCACCTGAAGGCAGGACAAGAAGCAACAGATGGAAACTAATCGAGGAGAGAAGCAACCTAGAACTAAGGAACAAAATTCCTGACAGTCAGAACAATTAAATCACTGGAACGACTTACTTATGGGTGCTCCATCACTGGAGGTTTTCAAGAAGAGATGTCACTTGTCTGAAATGATATAGGGCAGGGATAGGCAACCTTGGCTCTTTGATGACTCATGGACTTCAACTCCCAGAATTCCTGAGTCAGCATACTGACTCAGGAATTCTGGGAGTTGAAGTCCATGAGTCATAAAAGAGCTGAGGTTGCCTACCCCTAGTATAGGGTCTCCTGCTTGAGCACGGGGTTGGGCTAGAAGACCTCCAAGGTCCCTTCCAACTCCGTCATTCTGTTATTCATCTGGTCGCAATTCCTGTCTGGTTTACTGGGTGAGGCCAATAGCACCAGCATCTAGAATATTTTAATGACTCTTCCCAATTCTGAGACTCTTTAACTGAGCATGCCACTTGCATTCCCCCCCCCAAAAAAAAACCCCTTTGTTTTTCCTCTTTTCATTGCCAACTCTGGAACGCTGCATCCTCCTAAGCTGAGGATAAAATCAACAACTGGTTGATTTCAACTAAATACTGAGAAGAAGAAAAAAAAGAAAGAAATCTGGATCAGAGGATATTCGAATAAGACATGCAGTCATTGTCCTTTCCCTATCAATGTTCAGCTGGGAACCACACTGCGTCATGAGTCAACACAGACACACACACAAACACACACACAGTGGGATTTATATATACATATATATTATATATTAGTGCTAAGTGTAACAATACTAAACACTGTATCTATATCATCTATATCAATATATCTAGATACATCTACACCTACATCTATCTATCTATCTGTCTATCTATCTATCTATCTATCTATCTATCTATCTATCTATCTCTATCTATCTATCTATCTATCTATCTATCTATCTATCTATATCTATCTATATCTATCTATATCTATCTATCTATCTATCTATCTATCTATCTATCTCTATCTATCTATCTATCTGTCTATCTATCTATCTATCTATCTCTATCTATCTATCTATCTATATCTATCTATATCTATCTATCTATCTATCTATCTGTCTATCTATCTATCTATCTATCTATCTATCTATCTATATCTATCTATCTATCTATCTATCTATCTATATCTATCTATATCTATCTATCTGTATGTATATATATATATATATATATATATATATATATATATATATATATATATATATATATATATATATATATATATATATATATATATATATTTGTGTAAATTACTAACAAAGAATTAAAGGGAAACTGAGATGCATTTCTGACTCCTTAGTCATCCTCAGCCAGCCATACCCTTCTGAGATTCGAACCAGGGCTGATTGCATATGAGGCAGTGTTATTCTTTGTTAGTAATTTACACAAATATATGAATTGTCCGGTGTGACTACTGCCTGTTATATATATATATATATATATATATATTTGTTTTCTGAGGTTTTCGGCTTCCTTCTTCTGGGAGAAGCATGTGGCTGTTTGTTATATATATATATATATATTCTTTCTGTCTATCTATCTATCTATCTATTTATCTATCTATCTATCTATCTATCTATCTATCTATCTATCTATCTATCTATCTATCTATCTGGTAATTGTAAGAACCAGAGGTTATGATGAAGTACAAGCAAAACACTAAAACAGTGTCAATAAATTCAGAAAAGAATATACAGAACAGTGAATAAATAACTGGCATTTGTAGAAACTAAAAATATATATCCATAAAATGTTAATACAGAACTAGCTCGCTCCGTTGATACATTATTAAATCTAGCCAAAAATAGCCATCTATTGCTCCATTTTCTCAGTTTGGGTACAATAGATTATTTCAGTGCAATGATATTTATATAATAGATTCTTAACATTCTATTATTTAGGTGCCTTAAAGTATTAAATATGAGTAAAAAGGGGGGGAAAGGTGGACGCTCTCTCAATATTAATTACAGTTTTGGATATTAACAGTTTTTGGATATTACAGTTTTGGATATAAGCATTATAATAATTTCACTTTGCTTCAAAATTAAATAGGATGGAAACACTCTGAAGTGGAATAAAGGAACACTGCAGAATGGATCCGGTTGTACAGAAATCTGCTTTATGCAGAGCTGAGTGCCATACTGTTTAAAAAGCTTATGTCTTTGCACCAACTGTGTAGAGTGTAATTTTCTGTCTAGCCTACACTAATGGTGGACAATGGGCTTCGCTGCTGATTAAATGGCTTCAGAATTTATCAGCATGACACACAGAACAAGTCAGCAGACAATCACTTTGCAGTATTGGCGGGTGTATGGGTTACTCACAAAATGAAGCCATGCCAAGGGGAATTCAAAATGTATCTCCAAGGAATCCCATTGCTATCGGGATCATTACTGGGGTTGTGGACCCTCTGCAACGAACAGATTTCCATTTTCTATTGATTGATAGATCTGGGTTGTCTATTGGAGACTGTGTTTGAATGGCAGGATCTTTTTTTCTTCGTTCTTCTCCCTTCTTTCTTGTTTCTTATACTGATTGTTTTAAAAATGCCACCTCCTTGTGATATTGTTTTTGTGTCTTATCAAGCCTACAGCTGATGCAACTTCACTTTGTCTTTAACTATTCCAGTTTCAAAGTAACAATATATGCCCTCTTTTTTCAGCACACGTTTGTCACACTTGTGACATAACCTAGCATTAACAATGAACAGTAACATAGCCTAGCATGAACAAGGAGACAAATTCTTTGTGTGTCTACTCATACTTGGCCAAATAAAAGTAGTCTTCTTCTTCTTCTTCTTCTTCTTCTTCTTCTTCTTCTTCTTCTTCTTCTTCTTCTTCTTCTTCTTCTTCTTCTTCTTCTTCTTCTTCTTCTTCTGCCTCTCCTCCTCCTCCTCCTCCTCTTCTTCTTCTTCTTCTTCTTCTTCTTCTTCTTCTTCTTCTTCTTCTTCTTCTTCTTCTTTCCTCTCCTCCTCCTCCTCCTCCTCCTCTTCCTCCTCCTCCTCCTCCTCCTCTTCTTCTTCTTCTTCTTCTTCTTCTTCTTCTTCTTCTTCTTCTTCTTCTTCTTCTTCTTCTTCTTCTTCTTCTTCTTCTTCTTCTTCTTCTTCTTCCTTCTCCCTTCTTTCTTGTTTCTTCTTCTTTCTCCTCCTCCTCCTCCCCCTCCTCCTTTCCTACATATTTGTGGCAATACACTTGAGCAAGCAATTCTTTCCTCTCTCATTGCATAACTTATTTATTAAAGCTGGTGGAGCATAACTAATATTGTGAATAAATAAAACAACTCTGAAGAAATATGGAATGCAATGGGCTTCCAGGTTTTAAGAAGTGTCTACGCCACTTCTGAACCTCATCTGGACATTCTGGACTTTGAAAAATGTTTTAACCCTTCTTCCTTTGGCAACAGACCTTCCTCGCCTCTATCAAGATCATGTTTTTTAGTCTCTACACCAGAGATGTGTAGGATATTGTTGAGCATTCTGCATCTGCTTAGTTAAAACAGATATATTTCTCAACCAAGAGGTGGACATACTAGACCAGGGCGTCTTCAAACTTGGCCCTTTGATGACTTGTGGACTTCAACTCCCAGAATTCCTCAGACAGCATGCCTGGCTGAGGAATTCTGGGAGTTGAAGTCCACAAGTCATCAAAGGGCCAAGTTTGAAGACCCCTGTACTAGACCCTGAAATTTCCTCTCAATTTCAAAAACCCATCAGTAGTTCACTCTTCCACTAGCAGCAATCTATCCTATTCCTAAAAAATATTGCATTGAAGGAAGGAAACTAAGAGAGAGAAAAAAACAGAAAGATGTCACAAAGAGATATCAAAGAGTGTAGCCACGCCTCCTTTGTGAGATCTGACTTCACCCTCTATTGCAGCTACTGCTGGTGGAAACAGAATGGGACATCTCTTTTCTTCTCCCTTCTTCTCTCCCTCTCATAGAGCTGCCTATCATCTGTAGAAAAGGCCGCATGTCAGAACTATATAATGATAATATTTTCACTGACTGGAAAACATGTAAAAATATCCAGCTCTCTTCAACCTGCCAAATAACAATTCTTTGCAATCCTGAGTTGTTGAAAGAAAAATCTTCATCATGGTTCAGTCCAAGCTGGGAATAAACAACATGGAGATTGCTTTAGAGAGAAGGTTGTAGTTTATTGAAAAAGAGAGCCAGACAGAAAGATGGCTCTGGAAAAAATAAAGCTGACCAGATGTAGCAAGGAGTGGTGGGTTTTTATACCTTCTGGGGCTCTTGAGGTTGTTTCCTGTTCCTGTTTGAGGCTTTGTATTTCCTGTGTCATGTACTTTGACCTGAGTCTGAGTGTGCCTTTCTGGTATTCTGATGGTGGTGGGTTAATCCCATTGTGTTTCCTGTCCTTAGAATTTGGGTGGGGTATGCAGATTTTAAGGGTCTTTGTCTCCCTAATTTCTTCAGTTTCTAGCTGGAAGGCTCCAACCTTCCTGAATGGATTATTACATCTGCATTTCTAAAAGCTGGTTTCTGCTGAGTTGTCTGGCGGTGTGTGTGTGTGTGTGTGTAGAAATTTCTGTCTTTTTAAAGATCTTCTTCATTATTCCTTCGGGGAAATACATTCTGCCTTTTTAGATAAAGGTAAAGTTAAAGGTTCCCCCGCACATGCATGCTAGTCATTTCTGACTCTAGGGACTGGTGCTCATCTCCGTTTCAAAGCCGAAGAGTCAGCGCTTGTCCGAGGACATCTCCATGGTCATGTGGCCGGCATGACTAGACGCCAAAGGCGCACGGAACGCTGTTACCTTCCCACCAGAGTGGTCCCTATTTTTCTACTTGCATTTTTTACGTGCTTTCAAACTGCTAGGTTGGCAGAAGCTGGGACGAGTAACAGGCGCTCACTCTGTTACGCGGCTCTCGGGATTCGACCCACCAAACTGCCGACCTTCTGATCAACAAGCTCAGCGTCCTAACCCACTGAGCCACCGTGTCCCTTCTGCCTTTTTAATATCCCCCAAAATATTTCTCTCTCTGGATTCTTCCTACAATGAGTGTTAAATGTTCCCTTTTTATTCATGCCGGTATGTAGGATGGGTGTCGTTGATGCACTGTTATGTTCTTTACCCCAGGTTTATCACAGGGATTTGTGAGGGAAATTGAAGCAATCTGCCTTGCTGGGGTTTAGCTACTGCAACGATAGATCTTTCACACAAATATTGTGTCTCATTTCTTCGGTTTTTAGCCAACTCACGCAACAAACACATTTCCCCATCGTAGGCATGAACAGAATCATAGGAAAGGAGAAACAGGTTTTGCTGGGGTTGAACTCCGAAGGAAGGAAGAAGGAAGATTCTAGCAATTCTCCAAAATTTCTCAGCTAATTTCACTCTTCACAAGCCGGTACCACTTATTGTCATGCTGTGTGTTTTGTTTTGTTTTTTTTTTAAAAAAACAAGATACAGCTGTCCCTTGAGAAAACAAGAAAAGCAGAGAGAGAATCGTTCTATCTGAAGGATGGATTGAAAATATTCCAAATCTGGCATTGACTGAGGGATTGATTGAGCTATCTAACTCCTAGCAATGACTCTGGGTGGCCTACAAAGATCAAACCTATATAAACCTGGATTAAATAATAGCACACCCCCAAGCAAAGCATTCCGTGTGCCTTTGGCATCTAGTCATGCCAGCCACATGACCACGGAGACGTCCTCGGACAAGCGCTGGCTCTTCAGCTTTGAAACGGAGATGAGCGCCGGCCCCTAGAGTTGGAAATGACTAGCACGCACGTGCGGGGGAACCTTTACCTTTACCTTAAGCAAAACCACATCAGCTTCTACAGCGGAGATTCTTTTCATCAAACTAGACGTACCCAAATCCTGCAACCGTTCTTCATATGTTTCAGCCTCCAGTCCTTTAATCATCTTAGTTGCTCTTCTCTGCGCTCTTTCTAGAGTCTCAACGTCTGTTGATGAACTACCGTAGATGAATTCGTTCTGCTTTCTACCTGGCCAAAAAGCCTAGGGGAATAGCCAAAAATTAGCCAGAGAAATAAATCCTTTCCGTGGATTTGCTTTTATGAGTTATGAACTGGATGTTTTAAGAAAACCTTGCATGTCATTCCATAGTTTGAATGAACCCTATTGACCTTTCGGACATGACCCGATGTCCAAAGTCTTTCAATCCTTGTCAACAATGGCTCAACTCTACATTTCACTACTTGTGCTTGCTACCAATGAGATCTTATCTTCCAAACATTGCAATGAAAGGGGACAGCCCAGCACATGCATACCCTTGATTATACTTTTTCAGCCACAATTGTTCTGAACAGGTTTTTCAAGTTAATTTGCCCTACATGCTGCAGATTTGCTAGATTAGTTTGCTTCCTTCCTCTCTGATTGATTCTAGTCAAGCAGGGACCATGACTGACGTCACAAGGCTATTCAGGAATCAATATGTTTGTTTGTTTCATTTACATGGTGCAGAATTCCTTTAATCATGGTGGTTCCACAAAAATCCATATTAAAGTGATGGCAATGTTTGTTGCACTGGGTACATCCTAGCATATTATAAATTACTTTCAAGTATTAAACACTCCTTAACTCTTTCCCTCAGATCTTCAATATATCACGAAATATTAGAGGAACTCCTTTAAAAAAAACTAAGATCATGGCATCCAGTCCCATCACTTTCTGGCAAAGAGTAGAGTAGAGTAGAGTAGAGTAGAGTACAGTACAGTACAGTACAGTAGGACAGGGCATAGCAGAATAGAATAGAATAGAATAGAATAGAATAGAATAGAATAGAATAGAATAGAATAGAATAGAATAGAATAGAATAGAATAGAATAGAATAGAATAGAATAACAGACTTGGAAGGGACCTTGGAGGTCATCTAGTTTAGTTTCGTTTAGTTTTATTTGATTTCTATACCGCCCTTCTCCCTAGGGACTCAGGGCGGTTCACAGGGCATATATAAATAACAATACAAAAGTTAAAAGGAAATTGAACCAGTGCCCGATTAAAAACAACAATAATAAATACTAAAAATCAATTTAAAAACCCATATTCCCCCATCAGGCCAGACCAGCTAATTCAAATAAGTGGGTCTTCAACCCGTGACGGAAGGATCAGAGGTCTGATGCCATCCGGAGCTCAACCGGCAGTTGGTTCCATAATGCCGGAGCACCCACAGAGAAGGCCCTCCCCCTGGGGGCCACCAGTCGACATTCCCTGACCGGAGGCACCCTGAGGAGGCCCTCTCTGTGGGCACGTACTGGGCGGAGTACTAGTCCAACCCCCTGCTCAGGCATGAAACCCTATACCATTTCAGACAAATAGCTGTCCAATCTCTTCTTAAAAACTTCCTGTGTTGGAGCATCCACAGCTTCTGGAGGCAAGTCGTTCCACTGATTACTTGTTCTCATTGTCAGGAAATTTCTCCTTAGTTCTAGGTTGCTTCTCTCCTTAAACAGTTTCCAGGAGATAGGAGGGGAAGAAATGGAAGCGATGATAGTTTTTATTTTCTTGGGCTCCAAGACCACTGCGGATGGCAATGAAATGAAATGGAAAATGTGAAACTACAGCTGACGCACTGCGTGGCAGCGCAAGTACCTTCGGGGTCCCCAAAGATGGCCCCTGTAACACCACTGCTTCTGGGTACAATTCAAGGTGCTGGTGATCCCCTTTATAGCCCTTCATGGCATGGATTCAGGTTACTTGAGGGACCATCTCACCCCACTGGGATAGGCTTGTACCACTCATCTAAGCTGAGGAGACACCCTGTGGTCCTATCAGCCCTGTGGTCCAGGAGGGTCCTTCTCTGCTGTGGCTTCTGCCCTCTGGAACATCTCCCCCCCCAGATGTGCAGTTGACCCCAACCTTCCTAATCTTTCATAAGGGCCTAAAGGCGTGGCTCTTCCTACATGAATTTGGGCAAGCTCTGAGAGACAGCATGGGACAGAAGGGCTTGGCGTGCTGTGGTCCATGGGGGTCATGATGAGTGAGACATGAATGAATGAATGAATGAATGAATGAATGAACCTTTATTGTCAAAGTACAACATGTACACATTGAGATTGTCTGAGCCTCCCTTCATGCCCCCCCCACAACTCACAGTGACAACAAACCCACCATCTTGTTACACCATGTGAGCTAGTTGCACAACATGCTGGCCTTGCAAGTCAATCATATGTAGAGTTATTTCCCGTTCAAGAGCCTGACAGCCCATGGATAGAAGCTGTTCTTCAGCCTGTTGGTACGGCTGGCTATAGCTGGAGATATTTACTCAAATCTACGGGTCACCAAGGATTAGAGCTTTAAAACTGAAGAAGGGGTATTCGTATTTCAAGCAAATTATAACTCGCCACAGATTTTCATAAAGATGTTCTACCAAATTAGATCTGCTTGTTCCAGCAGTAAATCTGGGCAGCAAAGCTATTTTGGAGAATACAATCTTTGCACTAACAGCTGAAAGTTCCTTGACTTCAGCGAATATTAAAATTCAGCGGTGAAAAGCAAGAAAATAATGTGTTATTTCTATGCACTGCCGAAGCGTCTTTGCTCGTACCTGTTATAAATATAAGGGCCAACTTATGAAATTTACACATCACGCTGTGTGAGGATCGCTACTGAAAAGGCAATTTCCAGGCAGAATGTTTACACAATGCTCTTGAAGTGCATTGTTGGTCCCGCATCCAAAAATAGTTTGCATTCCACCCATGTAGCAGCAAAAACACAATGCAGCAAAAGGCCAGATTCAGAGTTTCTGATGTTGCTCACAGTTGGTGTTTCTGCAGGAAGGACGAGAGAGGTTGTCGCAGCTGATACAACAAGACAAAACCCCTATGTTAATAACACGGTTGAGGCGTGAGGTTGGAGAAGCAGCAGAAATAATGAGAAGAAGGAGGAGGAGAATGGCAAAACACTAATAATAATAAAAAAAACATTGAAAATAAGACTGCTAAGTGGATCCGTAATCCACCATTTCCCGTTATCCTGAATGTACACAATTTCCAGATCGTATTCCTGCATAGCTGGTGGGTTATTGTTATGACTGCAGTGATGTCCATACACAGATGAGAAAAGAAATTAAATCAAGCTGTTTTAATTCGGTAAGAAATGGCTTAGAAGTCCCGGAACTGAGTTGTGCATATTGAACAGAAAATCAAGTTTGTTACTCTGCATTTTGCAAATCTGACGTAGAATTTAATTCATATTGGGGGGGGGAAACATTCCTGGGCTATGATTTGAGATAGGGATTTCTGTGTCATCCAATATTCAGATGATGATGATGATGATGATGATGATGATTATCAGACAGGGTCTCTATTTCCATTTCATGGGATACAGATGGTCCTCCACATACAGCCACAATTGACCCCCAACATTTTGGTTATTAAGTGAGATGGTCATTAAAAGTGAGTTTTGCTCCATTTTACGACCTCCCTTGCACGATTGCTATCTGAATCTGGCTTCCTCATTGACTTTGCTTGTCACAAGGTCGCGAAAAGGGGATCCCATGACTCCGGGAGACACGGCAACCGTCATAAATGTGAGTCAGTTGCCAGGCGTCTGAATTTTGATTCGCGTGACCGTGGGGACGCTGCAATGGTCGTGTGAAAAACGGTCATAGGTCACTTGTTTCAATGCCACTGTGACGTTGAACTGTCACCAAATAAGCTGTTGTAAGTCAAGGACCAACCTATATTCAAATCAGAGCAGATCTTTTGTAATGTATTACTTGATCTGGGGGTTCCTACTGTGTTGACCATAGTTTCTGACATTTATCCTTGCTTAGTGCTTCGTTTCTTATTCTAAAGAGACAGGTCATGTTCAACTGATCAGAATTAATTAAAAATACTGATCAGAATTAATTAAAAATATATTGGAAAACTATGACGCCCTAGATGCTTTTGATCTCCTGCTTACTAATTTGGTTTCTCATTCTCTTTATTGGGTTGAATGTCTACTGTTTGTCTTTTCTAAAACATTTAGTAAATATCTTTGGTTTCTTAGCCAATGGAGGGGGGGGAATAAATCAACATAGCAAATAGAACAAGCACACGATTCAAATAGGAAACCAAAGGAATGTGGAAGATTTTTCCTTTGCTGAGTTATAAAACGGTTGCTAGAATCCAAAATTTTAGCCATCAACTGGCCCCAGGAAGATGCAAATTTATGCAAAAAAATGGCCTCTCTCCAGTATTGTGATTGGCTACTGACAGAGGTCTTCATTTTTCCTTACTAAATGTAGGAATATTTGCACGGAGGTCATGTCTAGGGAAGGGAAGGGAAGGGAAGAAGGTAAATAGTTTGGTGGAATCATTTTTCTGACTTTCAAGCTTGGAATATTTTCATTACGGTTAAAATGGCAACAAGATATTTCCTTATTGGATATTGGAACAGATGGTTAGGACTTGAAAACAGAGCGTTATAAAGTCAAAGCATTCTGAATTCAAATATTTCTGCACCACTTTTAGGTGGAACTCGGATTTAATTAAAACTGTTTTCCTTATTCTATGTCACACTTTGGATTATCAACATACTCCATGTATGTTGAAGCTCAGATTGGATTGGTGTATTTGTTGAGTACAAAAGGCCACTTGAAAATACAAGGACAAAATAGAAGAGGCAGTGTAGAAAACAAAACAAAAAATCACAGAAGACCACAGCAACAGCATTTTTGTTATAGTTGCCAAGAAAATGATGGAAATATGCTGGAACGAGGCCGTACTTTTATTAGAATAGAAGTGGGACTGCTTCAAAATGTATAAGTGGAGGAACATATGGAATGAGAACAATTCACATCCAGTTAGAATGTGGGGTCAAGAGAAAAGCTATAGAATGAGAGTTATCCTGGTCAATTCTTCTGGCTCAAGTTTGTCCAGTCAAAAGATTCTCCCACAATTCACTTGCAGAATTGAAGTGAAGTGTATTTACCCATTTAGCTAAGAGACTGCACTGCATATTTGCTGACATAAGGCTCCACAACCATCTGCTTTCCTTTTCTGTTTTTTTTTCCTTGAGGAATCACTTGAGGAGCTCAGTCCAGTGTGTGTGAATGTCACTGCTTGAAATGAAAATTGGCCAAGCTGAATGACGCTTATTTCCCAAACCAGCTGTCAGAATCTGCTCTGCCTGCTAAAGAATTCCACTTTTCTCTCTGTTGTTTGGTGTACTGAAAGGGGAGGGAGGAATTTGATGGGAAAGGAAGGAAGGAAGGAAGGAAGGAAGGAAGGAAGGAAGGAAGGAAGGAAGAAAGGAAGGAATGAATTTGGTGGGAAAGGAAGGGAGGGAGGGGAGGGAGGGGAGGGGAGGGGAGGGAGGGGGGAAGGAAGGCAGGCAGGCAGGCAGGAAGGAAGGGAGGGAGGGAGGGAGGGAGGGAATTTGATGGGAAAGGAAGGGAGAGAGGGAGGGAAGGAGGGAGGGAGGAAGGAAGGAAGGAAGGAAGGAAGGAAGGAATTTGATGGGAAAGGAAGGGAGGGAGGGGAGGGGACGAAGGGGGGAAGGCAGGAAGGAAGGAAGGAAGGAAGGAAGGAAGGAAGGAAGGAAGGAAGGAAGGAAGGAAGGAAGGAAGGAAGGAATTTGATGGGAAAGGAAGGGAGGGAGGGGAGGGGACGAAGGGGGGAAGGCAGGAAGGAAGGAAGGAAGGAAGGAAGGAAGGAAGGAAGGAAGGAAGGAAGGAAGGAAGGAAGGAAGGAAGGAAGGAAGGAATTTGATGGGAAAGGAAGGGAGAGAGGGAGGGAAGGAGGGAGGGAGGAAGGAAGGAAGGAAGGAAGGAAGGAAGGAATTTGATGGGAAAGGAAGGGAGAGAGGGAGGGAAGGAGGGAGGGAGGAAGGAAGGAAGGAAGGAAGGAAGGAAGGAAGGAAGGAATTTGATGGGAAAGGAAGGGAGGGAGGGGAGGGGACGAAGGGGGGAAGGCAGGAAGGAAGGAAGGAAGGAAGGAAGGAAGGAAGGAAGGAAGGAAGGAAGGAAGGAAGGAAGGAAGGAAGGAATTTGATGGGAAAGGAAGGGAGGGAGGGGAGGGGACGAAGGGGGGAAGGCAGGAAGGAAGGAAGGAAGGAAGGAAGGAAGGAAAGGAAGGAGGGAGGGAATTTGATGGGAAAGGAAGGGAGGGAGGGAAGGAAGGAGGGAGGAAGGAAGGAAGGAAGGAAGGAAGGAAGGAAGGAAGGAATTTGATGGGAAAGGAAGGGAGGGAGGGAGGAATTTGATGAGGGAGGAAGGAAGGAAGGAAGGAAGGAAGGAAGGAAGGAAGGAAGGAAGGAAGGAAGGAAGGAAGGGAGGGAGGAATTTGATGAGGGAGGGAGGAAGGAAGGAAGGAAGGAAGGAAGGAAGGAAGGAAGGAAGGAAAGGAAGGAAGGAAGGAAGGAAGGAATTTGATGGGAAAGGAAGGGAGGGGAGGGAGGGGAGGGGAGGGGAAGGGGGAAAGGAAGGGAGGGAGGGAGGGAGGAAGGAATATGATGGGAAAGGGAGGAAAGGAATGAAGGAGTTTGATGGGAGAAGGAAGGAAGGAAGGAAAAACGTATGAGCAGTAAGTTATCTACTTTCTGTAATATAGATGCTCAAACATAATTCCAAATTATTACAAATACTATTAGTATTACGTTCAACATGAATTATGCAAAGCATTACATTTTATGTAAATGTACTTACTTTCCCAAACTGACACAACATCTGTGTTTGATTATGGAACTACTTTTGTTTGGGGGTTTATTATTATAATTATTTTATTAGTCATTATGTGGAATTTATAGGGCAGTCTCTAACACGCTGGAAACGACCCCTGCAAAGCGCAGAAGAAAGATAATTTTAGCCTCTCAAAATAAGAAGCATTCAGGAATGATAATAACTATTTATCAGGTTACAAACTAACCAGAAAATCATTAGAAATCCTTGCACGCATGCACGCATGCACGCACACACAGAGAGACACACAGACACACACAATGAAGGATGAGAATGTGCTTGTTTTGAATAAAAGAAAGCTTATTCTGGCTATAGCAGAAACCTTATGAAATTGCTGGAATGCATAGGGCAATCCAAGCAAGTAACAGAGAGGTGGCTGCATTGTGTAAAACCAGACACATCCCTCGGAAACCCAAATCACAAGACTACGTCTGATTTACTTTGGCCACCCTGCCACGTGTACAGATTCATTGGAGAAGACAATGGTGCCAGGAACGGTTAGTGGAACAAGAAGAAAGGGCAAGCCGAGAACAAGCTGGCTTCGTAACACCAAAACTGATGCAAACATGAAGATCCAAAAGCTGAACGAAGCAAAGTCCACGTTCTGGACAGAGAGGACTTCTGTGTTGAAAGAGGGGCCAAAAAGGCCATCTATATTAACACTGAACAGCCTTCTTCCCATGGAGGGGGTGGGGGATACGACACCACCCATCTCCTGTCAGCAACACAGTCCTTTCAGCAGCTCCACGAAGGCTCCACACCCATTTGCGCTATCCAGGTGGCCCTGAGGGTGCAGATAAACCTCCAAGTGGCCTCAACGACTCTCAGGAAGAGTCCTAATGACCAGGTGACTGCGAGGAATATAAATCTTTCCGTCTTCCACCCTTTGGTCAGAGCTGAGGCAGCCTTCTTGGCTGAGAAGCGAAACGGCTTCAAGGAAAAATCGAGAAAGTCCAGTTGCTGAGATGACTGAGAATCCCCAGAGACAATTGAAAGACAATCTGATTGACAGGGTAGCATGTAGAACACTTGCCACCGTTTCACTCCATACAGCATTAAGCTTGTGAACGCTCAAGCTTCCTCCTTCTGTTATATATTTAAGATGGGCCGTATTTAATATTTATTTGTTATGTATATGTAGGGGTATAGGTCTACACATACAGTATGTGTATATAGTATGGTTAGGTGTGTGTCATGTATGTGTTCCACTTAGAGAGCGGGCAACTAAATTTCATTTTTTGATATGTGTCGTTGGGCCCACAGTAAAAAAAATGACAATAAAGGGTATCTTATCTTATGTTATCTTATCTTGTCTTGTCCTGTCCTGTCCTGTCCTGACTTGCCTTGCCTTGCCTTGCCTTACCTTGTCCTGTCCTGTCCTGTCCTGTCCTGTCCTGTCCTGCCCTGCCTTGCCTTGCCTTGCCTTGCCTTGACCTGCCTTGCCTTGCCTTGCCTTGCCTTGTCCTGTCCTGTCCTGTCTTGTCTTGTCTTGTCTTGTCTTGTCTTGTCTTGTCTTGTCTTGTCTTGTCTTGTCTTGTCTTGTCTTGTCTTGTCTTGTCTTGTCTTGTCCTGTCCTGTCCTGCCTTGCCTTGCCTTGTCCTGTCCTGTCCTGTCCTGTCCTGCCTTGCCTTGCCTTGCCTTGTCCTGTCCTGTCCTGTCCTGTCTTGTCTTGTCTTGTCCTGTTCTGTCCTGCCTTGCCTTGCCTTGCCTTGCCTTGCCTTGCCTTGCCTTGCCTTGCCTTATCTTATCTTATCTTATCTTATCTTATCTTATCTTATCTTATCTTATCTTATCTTATCTTATCTTATCTTATCTTATCTTATCTTATCTTATCTTATCTTATCTTGTCACATGGCTAAATGGTTAAAAACAAAATAGGCACGAAACTAAACATTTCAGTGCCGGTAATGGTCTAAGATTCCTGGTACAACTAAATCACTTCGGAACGTGCTGTAAGTGAAGAACATGAGAAGGATGGCAATAACCCTCTTTGTAAATCAGATTACATCACCTTGCTAACTGTCAAAGAGAAAAAAAAATGCAAATAGTGGGAAACTCATTTCTTAGGACAAAATATTCTGCAACATCAGCGTTCTCCAGCTGGCAATTTAAAAGGATTAGCCCCTTCGTCCCTGGGGCAGGATGAAAGCTAACACGGCATTTGCAAATGTCTTAGCACGTTGAAATGAATGGGGTGATGCAGTCATATTTCAAGATTGGATGTTGGGGCGGACTTTTTACATGTTGGTGAGGTTCTTCTGAGCAAGACTAGGGCTCAAAATCAAATAATAAATATTTATTATTTATTTTGACTAAGGGTCAAAATAAAAAAAAAAAATAGGGGGTCAACTTGTTTTTCCAAAGCCCCAGAAGGCAAGACAAGAAACCATGGATGGAAACTAACCTAGAACTAAGGAGAAATTTCTCGATTAATTGTAAGAACAATTAACCAGTGGAGTGGCTTGCCTTCAGACTTTGTGGGTGCTCCATCACTGGAGGTTTTTAAGAAGAGATTGGACAAAAGCATTTGTCTGAAGTGGTCTATCTAGGCCGGTCTCCTGCTTGAGCAGGGGTTGGTCTAGAAGACCTCCAAGGTCCCTTCCAACTCTGTTATCCCGTTAAGACACTTCGATAACTGGATTGGCCAGAAGAAACATGGAGTGAATCCCTCACTAAACATTCCAGGAGCCATGACTTTTATGTTCACATCAAAATGGAGAAGTAATAGAGGGAGAAACAGCTTTGCAAAAGAAAAAAGAAAAAGAAAAAAAAAGCCTACGCCAGGGATGACATTTTGCAAACAACAGGACGCAAGTGCCCTGAGCGGTTTCTTAAGCAAACCCCACTGAAATGAATAAGTGTGTGGTGCCAGTCTCCTTAATTCCACAGGAATGTTTCAAGGAAAAAAAAAACCCCAGGAGGGCTTTTTTTTTTAACTCCATGGCAAAGAAGAGTTGTAAATTCCACCCAGTCGGAACCTTTGACACACATTCAGGCTGTGACCGAGGCAGACGGCACAGCCACAGCCTGATAGAAACACCATTTTCTCAGCAAGCAATGATTGCAGTCTGAATGTCGGAGAAATGGAGAAAGCAGGTTTTTCGCCTGAAGAGAAGACATGTTATAAGCCTACAATGAAAATATCCATTTATTTGGATGGCGGAGGAGAGAGAGAGAGAGAGAGAGAGAGAGACAAAATGGAAAAAAACCTGTGGCTGAGATTAAGGCATTGTTTTTATTTTTATTTAGTTCCCCCCCCCACAAAAAAATAATCTGTCAGGATATTACATTTCACGTATTACCAAATATACACACCAATTTGCAAAAATGGTTGATTCTAGACAGATAAGATGCTAGTACAACTGAAGGGGACCTATAGGCCTCACGTTTAAAATGGTTGTCATGGCAACATGATCAAAGCCCTGCTGCTTTTTTTTTTAATGCAACTGGTCAGTTTTTAAAATGGATCGTCCTATCTACCCAAAATGTACTGTATTGGGGCTAAAGAGTTAACCCAACATAAAGCTGGTTTAACCTTTCTTCTAGGTTCACCTCACACATTGAACCATAAAGTAATCAAAACTGTGATGAGTTTGAATAACACTTTATGGTATTAAAAGACATAATCAAGAAATGAAGGCTAACAAAATTAGGCAGCCACTGAATCTGAAGCTGGTCAGGTCTGTTGGACTCGATATCAAAGTAACCTTAAGCCTTTTTTTCCCCCCATAAAAACAGTTCTCACAAGACCTGCATCAAATTTGGCCTCAGAACAGATCAAATTGGATTCTTTTTCTTTCAGAAAACAGAAGTGTATAACCCCTATTAAAAACACAGAATTGGAAAAAAAAATAAACCAGTTTTTTTTTTCCAACTCCCACCTGATATATTTATTGCATCATCTCTACTCTACCCAAACCCTTTTTTTGGATTTTTTTTAAAAAATATTTTTAACGCAGTGACCAGATCCAAAACACGTTCTCATTGCTTGATGATGATTTGCAAATGGATCAAGCCTTTGCTCCCCTTTGCTCTTGAATTTTTTCGATATATGTTTTCGTAGATTCGGGGACTGAAGTTTTGAATCCCCCTGGAGCAAACTATTCTAGTTGAAGGGCGGCGAAAATTAAGTTGTAGCGAACGAGGTAACCATCATTGTAGATATACAGCCTCCGGTCGATTGGGCTGTAGTTTATGCTCTGAATGGTTTCCAGCACTTTATCCACAATGATGCTTAGACTCCCTTCTTTCCCAGTGTTGGTATCAAAGGAGTAAAAAATCTCCTCTTTCCTGGTGTTCAGAGGCCTGGTAGCATAGAGAACCCCACATATAATAAAAGCATTAGAGACCGCCGGCCTGTATTGCTTCGTTTGCCACGTGTTCAACACATCAAGAGACGTTTCGTTAATCCTGCTAATGACAATGTTACCTTGGCTGGCTTCTGTGGAGTAAATAACCCACAGCCCATTCTCATCCACAGCAAAATCTATGTCTTGCCAAGCTACCCCCGCGTAGGAGAACCGATTGTTAGAAACGGCATCCGGAAGAGGCTTCCTCAGCACCATCTTATTGGTTGCTAAATCGACCTTACCCATATCTCTTGAGCTATATACATTAAAATACATATAATTATTGTGCACGGCCGTTCCGCTGCCTTCGCCGTACTTAACTTGGTTTTCCCTGGAGTATTTGAAGAGCAGCAAATCATCGTAGGAGTCGTGGAGTCGGTAATATTCCAGGTATCTTCCTTCGGTGTTTAGAGGTGCGACCCAATAAAGCTCTTTTCCAGGGCTAAGAGGAGAGGAATATCTGCCCCAGGCTCCATATTTGTAAGCAAACCCTCTCCAGTTGAGCTGGATCACGTACGGTTGACTGATGTTCATAATTGGGCCATGACCACAGTTCCCTATAATCAGGAAAGAAAGAAAAAAACCAGAATGTTTACATGTGGGAGATTACAAACAAATTCAAAGGCCCGGAGACTAAAACATATGAAGAATGGCTGCAGGGCTTGGCTTTGGCTAGTTTTAAGAAAAGAATTTCTAGCAGTGTTCCAGTATTTGAAGGGCTGCCACAAAGAAGAGGGGGTCAAATTATTCTCCAAAGCACCAGAGGGCAAGACAAGAAACAATGGTTGGAAACTGACCAAAGAGAGAAGCAACCTGGAATTCAGGAGACACTCCCTGACAGTGAGGGCAATTAACCAGTGGAACAGCTTGCCTCCAGAAGTCATGGGCGCTCCATCATGAAGATTTTTAAGACGAGACTGGACAATCACTAGTCTGAGATGGTATAAGTTCTCCTACTTGAGAATTGAGATATAAATTAGATAGTAGTTGTGGTGGTTTTCTGCTACTCTTAGTTTGTGTGATTCTGAGAATTTTTTTATTATTTTTTGAAAAACTCTACTGACTATCATAGAATGTATGTCTGTGTTTTCCTGCCTAATGAGATTTTTTTTTTTTAGCAGAAACAGCTTCACAGGCCTTTAAAAGGATGTGAAGACCACATACAGCCCCGGGTCCCAAAAAATCAACCTATGATGTGTCTTATCTATTGATTAGATTGCAATAGATCTAGAGAAAGGCTATTTCAAGATGATCTTAATAAATTGATCATTCAAAGCAAAAGTGATGAGAAGTATCCAGCTGAAAAAGAAAATCGTTCTCGTGGAATCGAGATTCTATCGTTTAGTATCCAAGAAATTGACGAATAATTTCTTTAAGGAAGCATTTCCTATTGCAGGTCAAATATCAAGCAATCTTGCCTTGAAAAGTAGGGTTGTAACGTTTGAAGAGTCTGTTATTTTGAGAATTTGTACCCTGCTTTTCTAGTGGCCATAGCTATTCCTGGGTGGCTGAATCAGATTAAATAAATGCAAAGTTACAATTTTAAAAAAATCTTAGAAAAAGACAAGGGCAAATTGTATCTGTCTTTTTGGCAAGAAAACTTGACAGACATGACTAAAAGTCAAGCTCAATTCAAGCGAAATGTCAAGACATTTTTTTTAAAAAATGCCCATAGTAGGGCAGTGGTAGGACATAGTAAGGCATGTAGTAGAGCTGTGTTGCTATTATCCTTTTCATCTGTCTTGTCTTCTCATCCTTCCTATTGCCTTCTCCTACTGGTATCTTATGATTTATGATTGCATCTCATGATTTATGATCTATGATTTATCACTTTGCTATTTGTATGTACACTGAGAGCTTCTGCACTGGAGACAAATTCCTTGTGTGTCTAATCACACTTGGCCAATAAAGCATATTTCAATAATCCAATATTTTCTACCAGAGCAAAGTACTTGTAAATCAAACTTACTTCCCAATCGTAGGCAAAACAAACTCAAACCTAAGATGAACTTTCAACTGGAGCTTCATAAGCCAGACCTTCATAAAATGGTTTACTTCCGAGTATTTTGGCCAAAATAATTAGCATTCCCTCCCTTACTCATCCAAATTTAACTCCAATAACGCATTCAAAATTGTTACCAGGTCTCCCATTTGCTTCTTTGGCCTTAGAAAGAAATTTATTGGTAACTCAAGAGTCTTCAGATCAAAACGCTGAAATTGTTCTCAGATTTGACTCCTATGCACAATTCTTCTTTCTTCCAGTCCTTCCCCAATACCAAGGGGAGGGGCTGAAGGGCTATTCTCTGTCAGCAATCAGAAGGTATCATTAAGCATATTAAATACTTAAACTGGGCTTTGAACCCTCTTGGCAACATCTTGGCAGCAAAGATGAAGCGAAGACATTAGGCATAGATCCAGCTGTTGAAATGAAACTAGGAATGAAGCTATCGCAATGCTCTCTCCATCCTTGTCTCAATTTGGGGGCAATGTCTCTGACCGGGCATGATAATGCCAATCAAAAAGAGAAGCTCTGCCATTGGTTTTTTGTTTTGTTTTTTTCTGCTGGAACTGCAGGAGGAACCACAGAATTGCCTGACTTTACATTGGCGTGACATCAAATGGATGAGTACATTACTGGCCTTTGATGCCTACAGGGAGCATCATGACCCAAACTGTCAATTCAAATCTCAGAGGCTTCCCAGTTTGAGGGTTCAGGGGACGTGGTGGCTCAGTGGGTTAGGACGCTGAGCTGGTCGATCAGAAGGTCGGCAGTTTGGCGGGTCGAATCCTGAGTGCCGCGTAACAGAGTGAGCGCCTGTTCCTCGTCCCAGCTTCTGCCAACCTAGCAGTTCGAAAGCACGTAAAAAATGCAAGTAGGAAAATAGGGACCACTACGGTGGGAAGGTAACAGTGTTCCGTGCGCCTTTGGCATCTAGTCATGCTGGCCACATGACCACAGAGGCTTCCTCGGACAAGCGCTGGCTCTTCGGCTTTGAAATGGAGATGAGCACCAGCCCCTAGAGTCGGAAACGACTAGCACGCATGTGCGGGGGAACCTTTACCTTTACCTTTTTTATATTGATCAGAATTCACTTTAGGAAAACATAGGAGTCACAGGCATACATTATGTTGAGTGTTTTTATAATAAGCAATTAAACTGTGGATCAGTTCATTCTCCACTCTCTGGAGTTGGCGTGCACTACAGTATTCTGTGTAGCAGGAGAGGGAAATCAAGAGAGGGTGGGTATGTAAAAAAAAGTGTCCCTGAATTATAAAGGAATTAGCTCTCGGCTTTTCTCCAGTTTCATTAAGTATCGGCTGCCTGCCATTTTTTGTAGCAGATATTTATCTTCATGTATAGGTTGAATAACCTCACAATTGATACAAAAGCTAGCAGTGATGCAAAGAGCCATGGAAAGAGACACACTCGGCATCACAAGACAAGATAGAAAGACCCGCACGTGGATTAGAGAACAAATGAAAATACACAAGAGTAAAAGAGTCAAAGAATTGAAATGGAAACGGGCTGGTCACATAGCAGGAAGAACGGATGGCAGGGGGAGCAAGGCAGGCATAGAACAGATCCCACTTGATCAAAAGCATCCACGAAAGAGATCTAAAACAAAATGGAGCAAGGGCAGCAGCAAGTATGGCAGGCCCAACTGGCAAAAGAAAGCTCAGGATCGTACGAGTTGGAAACATGCAGAAGAGGCCTTCATCCTGCAGTGGATAGACAATGGCTAACATGATGATGACATTAGGTTGAAGCCCAAATATGAATACCAATTTCACCCAGGGGGGGGAGAATCTGCATAAGGATTGTTGACAATCTTTGCAATGTCTGTTGGCAATCTCAAAGGTGCTTTTTCAGGAGGCAACTGGACTTTCTTGTTTCTCTTTGAAGACGTTTCTCTTCTCATCCAAGAAGCTTTCTCAGCTCTGACCTGGATGGTGGGGAAAGGAAGGATTTATACTCCTCGCAGACAGCTGGTCATTTGCATTCTTCCAGAGAGTCGTTGAGGCCACTTAGAGGTTTATCTGTGTCCTCATGGTCACCTGAGTGGTGCAAATAGGTGTGGAGCCTTCTTGGAATTGCTGAAATGTCTCCATTTGCACTATTCAGGTGATTCTAAGAATACGGATAAACCTCCAGGTGGCCTCAACGACTCTCTAAAAGAAAGCAAATGACCAGCCCTCTGCGAGGAATATAAACCCTTCCACTCCCCTCCATCCAGTCAGAGCTGAAGAAGCTTCTTGGATGAGAAGAGAAATGTCTTCAAAGAAAAAGAAAGTCCAGTTGCCTCTTGAAAAAGCACCTTCGAACATGATCTGGATGACTGAGAATCTCCACAGACATTTTTCTGTTGGCAAATTTTCCCAAATTTTCTTTTTTCTCATCCAAGAAGCTTCTTCAGTTCAGAAGTGAAGAAGCTTCCTGGATGAGAAGCAAATCATCTTTGAAGAAAAGACAGTTGCAGTGTCTCGGGATCATGTGATGTCCTTCTGTGACTTTCTGACAAGCACAGTCATTGGGGAATCCAGTGTGGGAAGTCAGCCCCCCAGGAAAGGGAATATTTAAAAGGCAGAATATATTTTCCTAAAGGATTTTAAGGAGGCAGAAAGGCATGCCCAGTTTTTTTAATAGCCCCAAGTCTCCCTCCCCCAAGCAGAAACCAGCTCTATAGAAATGCAGATGTAAATAATACAGGAAGTTGGAGGCCCCCAGCTAGAACCTTAGGAAGACAAAGACACCTAAAATCTACATACCTCACCCAAACTCTAAGACAGAACATAATAGGATTAACCCACGGATGCCAAAGAGGCACACCCAGACTCAGGTCAAAATACGTGACACAGGAAATACAAGGTCTCAAACAGGAACAGGAAACAGCCTCAAGAGCCCCAGAGGATATAAAAACCCACTCCCCACATGTGCTCTCTCTTTTTTCTTCCAGAGCCATCTTCCTGTCTGGCTTTCCTCTTCAATAAACTGCAACCTTCTTCCTAAAGCAGTCGCCATGTTGTTTATTCCCGGCTTGGACTGAACCAAAATGAAGACTTTTCCTTCAACACCTGTTCTGTTCTAGCCTATGATCGGCCCTGTTTGAATGTCAGGGACAACCCCTTTTTATAGTAAACAGGCTGGAAAAACCCAACCAAATTTATTTACAAAGAAATCAAAAGTTCAAACAAGAGTTAAACCAAAAAGTTCAAACTAGAGTTAAACAGGAATAACAGACCAGGACTCTAGCAGAAGATCTTCAAACAGTTGCCTTCAGCAACCAGCACCTCCCGCACCTTCCCCTTTTATCTGCAGTCCCAAGGCGTGGCTTCTCATGGCCTTCTCCTCCTCTCACCAAGTTGCCTCATTGCCTTCTTCTGTTCTACTCTGCTGGATTGCCTCCTGCTCCTAGCGTCCCTGAATAGATCCAGCTGTGAATCATCTACATCCAATACCTCATGCTCAAATGGCTGAGTCTGATGAGGAACGTGTCTGGAGGGGCCAGGCTGAGAGTCCTACAGTGCATCAGAGCCTTCCTCCGACACCAAAGGCTCTCCAAACCCCTCCTCCTCCTCCTCTTCAGAATCGTCAGACTCAGCTGCCAGTATCACAGGCTGACGCTGAATCACAACAATACCAGAGTCACCCAACAGCTGTGTAACTAACTTAAAAACTGCAGTGATTCACTTAAAAACTGGGGCAAGAATGGTCATAAGATGTGGCAAATCTCGCTTAACAACTGTCTTGCTTAGCAACAGAAATGTCGGGCTCGAAGTCTACCTGTAAAACTAATAGTAACCTAAAGGAATTAGGATCGCCTAGTCAATTCATAGGTGAGGAAGCTGAACGGGGGTCTTCCAAATTCATATTCTTTTCACACTTCTGCATCAGTATGTAATCAGCATTAGCTTTTGGCATACCTATCTTTCTGAATATACCTCCATCAGCACAATAAAAAAAAGCCAATACAGATTACAGTCATTTTATGAGCCAGGTTTATAGCTAAATGCCTTGCAGCTTACCAGCTTTTAAATCAATAGCAGCCTTTTAGACAGCGGAGAGATATGTATAAGGTAATATTGCCGCCGTAATTTATAGTTTGTCCTTAACTGTCAACACATTGACTGAGTTAATATTCCTAAATCAGGAACGTTCTTTTCAAATTAAATGCTTATTAATGACTTGCATAAATCTGAAAAAAATATACTTAAAAGGAAACACCTGTACTTTGCTGTTAAAGTTAAAAAGGAATGTGTCATAGCCGGTCACATAGATTTAGCCTGGCGTCATTTTTCATGTCACTAAGCTAAGCACTGGTCTGGCTTCGTTTTAATAATTCATGTCTTGTTTCATAAATTAAAAAAAAAAATCACCTATTTAGCCATGAGATTTTTATTAGACCAAAGTAACAAGAATTCTTTCTTGCCTTTAAAGCGATCTCACAGCTAAACACTTCTGGGTGATTTTTTTTTAATTTATGGAGTAATCCATGAATAATTAAAGTCATAAATTTATTTGATTTAATACCAAGCACGGTCTAAGTTTTAATATCTAATTTAGACTTTCCTTTCATTAACAGAAATAATAATACTTTAGGAAAAGGTCTTTACCGTAAGCAGAAAAACAGTCTGCTAGTCAGGGAGCGCCACCATATCCTGCTTGGGTTTTAAAGTTCATACGATGATTAATTTGGTTTAATGTAAGTCTAAGGAACTGCAAGATCAGATTGCGGAATGAAAAAAATAAAATAAAGTAAAGCACAATCTCAAATAAGAAATAGCCAAATGCTTCTGAAATAAATGCCTAGCGTTTCTAACTTCTGTTCACTATTCAGATTTCTGATTATTGTAACCATGGTACTGATAGACACAATCCAAATGCAAGACAACTTAAATGCTGACACAGAAATATTGAGAAAGTTTCACGCACAAGAGTCAATAACCAATAATGGCATAAATCAAGGATGTTCCCTAAAAATGTAGACTTCACTTTCCTTGTTTTCACCCATGGTTAACCCAGAGCATATATATCGGTATATCAAAAAAGATGGGTATGGGTTTCATATATGTTGGAGAACACCATGGCAGCATACTGTATTCAATCAAAAATACCTACTGGAGCTACAATGTATATAATAGTATGTAGAATATTCTGAAGCTGAAGCTCAAATGATAAGAAAGGAGTCATTGGAGAAGACCAATGAGAAAGAGTGAAAGATGGAAGGCCAAAGGAGAAGGGGACCTGAGGGGATGCAATGAAGATGAATTTGGGCAAATTCCAGAAGACAGTGGAGGACAGGAGACATGAGTCTACTGTGGTCCATGGGGTCATGAAGAGTTTAGTTGGTCTTAAACCATAGACGTATCTGCTTGGCTTCAGGCCTGGAAATATTAAGAGGGGAATATGGTATTTGGTTTTACATATCTTAACGGCGGCGAGGATGGGGTATGCTCAATTTTGGAAGGCAAATCATACCCCGCCGGATGAAGCTATAATTAGGAGAATACTTGATTGTGCAGAAGCAGACACATTGACCAAGAAGTTGAAAGGTAAAGAAGAGACACCAGCATTTCTATCATGGAATAAATGGTATATTTGGATGGATAAAAGATTAAAGAAATAAGGGTGGCTTGGAGGTTGGTCAAAAATGAAGTGATATAGTTTTTGTTAATGAATAAGCTTTGGAGTTGGATAGTTATAAGAGATTTAGTGAGTTGAATATAATTGTTTAGAAGTAGATATAATTTGATTTTTTTGAAATGGTTTCCAATTTTTTTATTTCTTCCTTTTCTGTATATTGTATATGTTTTTTTTGTCTTTGTTGGTGTATGGTGTGTGTTTTTAACATGAAATGTAAATAAAGACTTATTTTTTAAAAAAAGAGTCAGACCTGACTTAGTGACTGAACAACAACCTGTAGAATATTATTATTATTATTATTATTATTATTATTATTATTATTATTATTATTATTATTATTATTATTATTATTGTGGTTGTTGTTGTTGTTGTTATTGATAATAATAATAATAATAATAATAATAATAATAATAATAATAATATTGTGGTTGTTGTTGTTGTTATTATTGTTATTGTTGTTAATAATAATAATAATAATAATAATAATAATAATAATAATAATAATAATAATAATAATAATAATAAGAAGAAGAAGAAGAAGAAGAAGAAGAAGAAGAAGAAGAAGAAGAAGAAGAAGAAGTTGGAAGGGACCTTGGAGGTCATCTAGTCCAACCCCCTGCTCAGGCAGGAAACCCTATACCATTTCAGGAAAATGGCTGTCCAGTCTCTTCTTAAAAACCTCCAGTGTTGGAGCATTCACCACCTCTGGAGGCAGGTTGTTCCACTGATTAATTGTTCTAACTGTCAGGAAGTTTCTCCTTAGTTCCAGGTTGCTTCTCTCCTTGATGAATTTCCATCCATTGCTTCTTGTCCTGCCTTCAGATGCTTTGGAGAATAGCTTGACTCCCTCTTCTTTGTGGCAGCTCCTGAGATATTGGAACACTGCTATCATGTCACCCCTCACTCTTCTCTTCGTTAAACTATTGATTTAATAGAAATTCTACTTGTCAAAAGGATCCTCATAGGCACAGTTCTGTAGGAGACATAGAAACCAATGACTTTTAAGAAGGAAAACAGACAAGCTTTGATGTTGGAAAGGTGGCCATCATCTGTTATCATGGCAAAAGGTTGTTCTGCTTTGCGGACCTGCGCCAGGCTTAGTTAAACAGATGGAAGTGTCACGGAATTGCCAAAACACACTGCAGAAAACGAATGTGATTTGGCATCTGCCAAAGACTGTTTCCCTCACTGAAGGAGCAGGAACAAGGGAGAATCTGTTTTGCTTGAACATCACTTCAGACGTACCTAATCCCTTCCACGGAGAAGAACCACAGGAGAAACTTTGCGATTTTTCTCAAACTGGCTTTTGTGAGAAGAATCCAGAGAAAGAAATATTTTGGGGGATATTAAAAAAGCAGGAAATATTTCCCCAAAGGATTTTAAAGGCAGAAACCAACACACACACACACACACACACACACACACACACCAAACAGAAATCAGGTCTGCAGAAATGCAGATGTGATAATCTTGTCAGAACGATTGGAGCCAGGAAGCTGGGATTAGAAAGACAAAGACCCCTAGAATCAACAATCCCTCACACCAAAAAAATCCAACAGTCATCAGCCGCAGCCCCAGGGAAGCAGGATGTGACCTTTGGGACAAAATAGGATTAACCCACCTCCATCAGAATACCAGAAAGGCACACTCGGACTCAGGTCAAAGTTCATGCCACAGGAACAACTCCAAACAAAATCTCAAGAAGGTATAAAAACCCACCACACCCTGCTACATGTGGTCAGTTTTTCCAAAGCCATCTTTCTATCTGGCTCTCCTCTTCAATAAACCGCAACCTTCTTTCTAAAGCAGCCTCCATTTTATTTATTCCCGGCTTGGACTGGACCCTGATGAAGAATTTTCTTTCAACACTTTCTAAAGTTCTGCCGTAGTCATTAGCTCCACCTCGTCTCATTAGATTTATCAGCTTAGGTGGCACTGGGGTGACCTGGCACAGTTTGCACCCACCACCAAATGTTAAGAAAGAAGAACAAAAGAAATGCATTGGAACTAGGACAAAGCATGAAGACTCAGCTTGGTTCGGAAATAATAAACAGTCCATGAACCTAAAGCGAACAGCAGCCAAACTCAGCTGGCAGGGGGAAAGGTTTATGGCTATTTCGAGAATGCATTTAACTATGTGTTCACCTGTTCAAATGAGGAATGCAAAACAGCCAGGAGAGGATTCCGAGCTACTTACTTAGGATGCAAAACAACCAGGTGCAAACTGCCTTCCTCTTCTTCTCAATGGCAGAAATTTAGCGAAAAGAATTTCCTTAAACAACAGAGTAGGGGAAAAAAGATGCACTCTGAACATTTGGCTGTAACTGTCTTGTTCCAGGATAGAAATGGACAATATGGTTCGGTGTCTCCTTTAATTTATTACCCAGTCAGTTGTAAATAAGGGGAGGGGGAAGAGGAAGTTTGTATATTTTTGTGCTGATTTCCAGACTAGAAGAAGTCGGTGGGTGGGTGAGACGCATAAAATCTATTTGCTAAAATCAGTGCAAGCTCATCTCATCACCATTACCGAAAAATTCTTCTCTGCCTACATGAGGCTCTTGCTGCACACAAATAAACAAAACCTTTACAAAGAGGGAATCTTTGCAAAATTCTATGCAAAATTCCTCCCTGCGCAAGGAAGCATTTTCATGTGTTATTAATAAGTCTAACAAAACCTTCTGCTTCTCCTTTATTTTTTTTCTTTCGGAATCTGCGGCTATCTCAATTCAGAAATGGAATGAAACAGAATTCACCTACATCTGTTCCATATCTAGGCAACCCAAGGATCACCAGCTTACTCAAAGCAGAATTCAAGTCCTCTAAACCAGGGGTCTTCAAAGTTGGCCCTTTTATGACTTGTGGACAGCTGGCTCAGGAATTCTGGGAGTTGAAGTCCACAAGTCATAAAAGAGCCAACTTTGAAGACCCCTGCTTTAAACCCAAGATAGCAGGCTGTGGTCCTTTAGATTTCCTATTTCAGATTGACCTTCAAAGCCATCTACAGGTGGATTAGCATAGGGTGGGGAAAAGGCTAACTCTAATATGGTAAAACCAAAATCATGCATTTTTTTCAAAGGGGCTTACAGTAGACCCTCACAAATATCACCGGTTAGTGAACGACAGCAGTAATAAGGACAATAATTTCCTTTTCATTTCTTGGCAATGTAACCCCATAGACTGGAATCGGCCACACGACAAACTGAACTTATTCCTGACAAGGTCAAAAATAGTGCCTCTTTTAAAGCAGAGGAGACAAGAACATCCCCGGGGCCATCAAACTTTTTAAAGCAAACTTTTTAAATGCAATTCCCAGATGTTCCGCAGCTCTTCAAGCCCTAATATCCAGTCCATATTCCTAACAGAGCTATTCTAAGCAGCTTCCTGCATTTTTAATGCGGGACTTTATTTAGAAATTGGGATGTTCCCTCTGGAATCTATGCTACCTCTCTTCCTGGTTTCAAGCTTTATTTTTCTGGCATCTCCCTGACTGTTGTGGTCCTGATTTTCCCTCTCTCCAGAAAGTCAAATGCAAAATGATCCATGTCATTCTGGGTTCCACTCTCCTGGCATGGTGTTGTAAAGAGTCACGATCCAACTGCAGGTGTTCATCATAGCTCTCCATGCAAAAATAGGTGTAGAGGAAGTCAGCCCCCCCAGAGAAGGAAATATTAAAAGGGCAGGGAAATAGGATCTTAAAGAGGCAGAAAATCATGCCCAGTTTTTTCTTAATAGCCCCAGGTCTCCCTCCCCCAAAGCAGAAACCAGCTCTGTACAAATGCAGTTGTAAATCCAGGAAGGTTGCAGGCCCCCAGCTGGAAGATTAAGAAGACAAAGACCTAAAATCTACATACCCCACCCAAACTCTAAGAGTCATCAGCCACAGGGAAGCAGGATATGACCTTTGGGACATAATAGGATTAACCCAGCACCATCAGAATACCAGAAAGGCACACTCAGACTCAGGTCAAAGTTCACGCCACAGGAACAACTCCAAACAGAAGGCTCCAGAGGGTATAAAAACCCACTCCCTACATGTGCTCACTCTTCTTTTCTGCCAGAGCCATCTTCCTGTCTGGCTCTCCTCTTCAATAAACTACAGCCTTCTTCCTAAAGCAATCAACATGTTTATTCCCAGCTTGGACTGAACCACGACGAAGACTTTTCTTTCAACATAGGGAAAAACTAGAGCAGTTCTATTGGCAAAATATAAACTGTAAAGCCTTTGTACCTAGCAATTCACCTATTCCGTATTACCTGTCCAATGGAATGTAGAGATTTTTTTTCAACCCCCCCCATTTATATTTTGTCCTTTGCAATATTGGAGAGCAACAAAGGTAAATATTAGAGGTATAACAAAGCACCCATTTGCAGCAGAAACGTGCTCTTCTGGCATGGAAAAAACTGGGAGTGCAGCCTACATGTTCTTTCTACGTCTTTTCTACAGGTATCTGATCAAGGTATCTCCTCTGCCAGGTAAGTATTTGTACAAGGACTCACGACCTACCATCACAAGCTGTTTTGCTAATAGAAGTTCCACATGTTCTGAGGACAAGCTGAGTGGCTTTTTGCTGCTGGAATGAAACCAGCCAAGAGAGTCCCACTTTCAACTGTCATTGTTTTAGCAGAAAAATATTCTTCTTGGTTGTTGGTCTGATGTTAATTTTGGAGTTAATCTATGCTGATCTGGGTGCTGACTGCTGGTGGAGAGATGCTTAGGTCCAAAATATTTATGGTTTCACATATACAGAATAATAGAGTTGGAAGGGACCCCTTGCTCAAACAGGAGACTCTATACAGACTCCAGACAAATGGCTGTCCCATCTTTTCTCAAAAACCTCCAGTGCTGGAGCATTCACAACTTCTGGAGGCAGGTTGTTCCACTGATTAATTGTTCTCGTTCTAGGTTGCTTCTCTCCTTGATTAGTTTCCATCCGTTGCTTCTTGTCCTGCCTTCGGGTGCTTTGGAGAATAGCTTGACCCCAGTTCAACCTTAAAGATTGGAAGACTGCTATCATGTCACCCCTAGCCCTACTTTTCATTAGACTAGACATACCCAATAACTTTTTACGCTTTCTATGTTTCTCGTTTTTTGTCGTTGTTTTCATGTTTTCTCAGATGGCTGTAAGTTTATATATGCGTTATTAGTGAGCATTATTCGTTTAGCACTTGGTATGGGGTATTTTATTCATAACATAGTTTATAATCTAATTACTTAATCTTAAGTATTTAGATGTTTAGTATTCAGCTATTCGTATGTATAGTGTTTAGTGCCCTGAAGCATTCGTCTGCTTCTATGAGTCTTCTAGAAAAATAGTTCTGAAGCTCAATTTGAGGGTTGCAACTTGGCACAAAACGTGTATGACATTCTGGGCAATCGCTGCAATAAACTACCACTTTTCTTCCTGAGTAACTGCTTTGTAACGTTAAATTTGAAGTATTTTAAGACTGAAGGGGGTGTTTCAAAAGTTACATAAAGTCTCCCCTGACATGCTGTCAGCCCCACAATAACTCAAATGATGGCTTTCAAATATTATTATTTTTTTAAAAAAAAACTTCTTAGCCGTTCTTTGAAAGAATGAAGTGCCCTTTTCTAAGCTTTAGAGGGGACACTTCTGGTCTTCTGTATTTTGTGTATCTCTGTGTCTTTTTTTTCCTACTCACTTTTGACCCAGCAGGCAAAAGGTTTGTCATCTTTCAAAGAGAAAATAAAACAACCACCTAAAAAGCAAGTAGTTTAAAGCTGTGTTTGAAAAAACGAGTCTCTACCCCGCTTTTCTTTCTTTCTTTCTTTCTTTCTTTCTTTCTTTCTTTATTTATTTATTTATTTATTTATTTATTTATTTATTTTTCTCTCTCTCTCTCTGTCTCTCTCTCTCTCCCTCCCCCTCTGTCCTTCCTTCCTTCCTTCCTTCCTTCCTTCCTTCCTTCCTTTCTTCCTTCCTTCCTTTCTTCCTTTCTTTCTTTCTTTTTCTCTCTCTGTCTCTCTCTCTCTCCATCCCCCTCTGTTCCCCCTTCCTTCCTTCCTTCCTTCCTTCCTTTCTTTTTCTCTCTCTCTTCCTCCCCCTCTGTTCCCCCTTCCTTCCTTCCTTCCTTCCTTCCTTCCTTCCTTCCTTCCTTCCTTCCTTTCTTCCTTTCTTTTTCTCTCTCTCTCTGTCTCTCTCTCTCCCTCCCCCTCTGTCCCCCCTTCCTTCCTTCCTTCCTTCCTTCCTTCCTTCCTTCTTCTTTCTTTCTTTCTTTCTTTCTTTCTTTCTTTCTTTCTTTCTTTCTTTCTTTCTCTCTCTCTCTCTGTCTCTCTCTCTCTCCCTCCTCCTCTGTCCCCCCTTCCTTCTTTCGTTTCTTTCTTTCTTTCTTTCTTTCTTTCTTTCTTTCTTTCTTTCTTTCTTTCTTTCTTTCTTTCTTTCTTTCTTTCTTTCTTTCTTTTTTCCTTTTTTTCCCCTGCTAGTAAAAGAGCTGAAGTCCTTGAGGAGAAAAATGTGGCATATGGCTTTTGGTTTCCAGAGAAATATTCTTTTATAAAACAATTTCTCTGAAAGACCTCTCTTTATCTATAAAGAGGGGAATAAATCTAGGAGCTGGTTCATATTGTATGCCTTGATAAGACCACACTTGGAATACTGTATCCAGTTCTGGTTGCCATGATATAAAAAAAAGATGTTGAGACTCTAGAAAGAGCTCAGAGAAGAGCAACAAAGATGATTCAGGGACTGGAGGCTAAAACATACAAGGAACGGTTGCAGGAATTGGATATGTCTAATTTAATGAAGAGGAGTGACGTGATAGCAGGGAGTGACGTGATAGCAGTCTTCCAGTATTTGAAGGACTGCCCCAAAGAAGAGGCAGTCAAGCTGTTCTCCAAAGCACCTGAAGGCAGAACAAGAAGCAACGGATGGAAACTAATCAAGGAAAGAAGCAAACCACTGGAGGGTTTGTCTGTGTCCTCAGGATTTGTCTGCACTACTCAGGTGATACTGAAGATAGAGATAAACCCCCCAACAATTCTGAAAGGATGCAAATGACCAGCGGTCTGCAAGGAGTATAAATCCTTTCATTCCCCACCATCCAGTCAGAGCTGAAGAAGCTTCTGGGATGAGAAGGGAAATGTCTTCAAAGGATAATAAGAAAGTCCCATATGGACACAGGTGAACCTCCAAGTGGCAACAATGACCCTCTATAAGAATGCAAAGGACCAGCGGTCTGCAAGGAGTATAAATCCGTTCATTCCCCACTATCCAGTCAGAGGTTGAAGAAGCTTCTCGGATGAGATGTGAAACATCTTCAAAGAAAAGCAAGAAAGTCCAGGTGGCCTGTGGGGGGAAAAAGCACCTTTGGGATAGCTATGACCTGGATGACTGAGAATCTCCATAGAGCAGACATGTCAAACACAAGGCCCGGGGGCCAGATCCGGCCCACGAAGTGGTTTCATGCAGCCCACAAAGCCATCCTGGAAACAGTGAGGGAACGGCCCCCACTGCCTTGGCCCTGGCCCAGAGACCCTCCTTCTGCCAGAGACCCCCAGATCTGTCCCACTCCTGCCCAGGCCCCCATAGGCACCCTTGATGCCAACGATGGAGAGCTGGCCACGCCCACCCAGTAGGCCATACGCACTCTGGCCACGCCCACCCAGTAGGCCACGCCCACCCTGGCCATACCCACCCGGCCCCTTGAGGGCAACCGCAATGGTGGAGCAGTGGGCTAATGCCTCCTTAAGTAACACCAGCTGCCTGCAATTAGTGCAGGTTCGCATCCCACCAGGCTCAAGGTTGACTCAGCCTTCCATCCTTCCCAGGTAGGTAAAATGAAGACCCAGATTGTTGGGGGCAATTAAGCTGACTTTGTAATAATGCCGCTTGAGGTGTGTGTGAAAGCCCTAATAAGCAGGCATATACATAGAATGAAGGCTACTGCTAAGCTTGTAAGCCGCCCTGAGTCTTCGGAGAAGGGCGGGATATAAATGGAATTAAAATTAAAAAAAAATAACAATAAATTAAAAAATGCTGATGCGGCCCTCAATGAAATTGAGTTTGACACCCCTGCCATAGAGTAATATCAAAGAAACAGTGGAATGGAATCATTAAAGGATGCAAAAGGAGAGACAGAATGAAATGTGAAGGGCGCAACTTAGAATATTTTTATTTATTTATTTTAAATAATGAAATAGAATTGCTTAATTGTCCTGCAGTGAGCTGTCCCAGGGTAAGTTGGCCATGCCGAGTTGGCCGTGGTGAGTTGACTATGGCAAGTTGTCCCATTTCCCCATGGCAGAAATAAGAAGTATTCGTATTAATTGCAAGTGAGCTAAACCTTATTTCAATCTCAGAATTATAAGCAGGAAGAGAAAGAGCACTATCGCCTAGTTGTGATAACGGGAGTCAATTCTGCAAATCCTTCTCAACCTTTTGGAAGATCTGTAAGGCCAGGGTAGAAACAGATCTGGATAAAATCTATCCCTGTTGCCCTTGACAGTCAACATGGACTTGATGGGATATAATCCATCAGTCAATCAGTTCTCTGTTGTAGAGCTAACCTCACACATATTGAGTCTACATTTGTGGAAAGCTGCCAGCTAAGAGCTCTTGAGCCCTTGATTACCAAGTGTTACACGCTCAGAATTCTGCACTGTTCTTATCGCCTGTATCTCCGCGAAACCATTGTAGTGTTGGGAGAAGATGCGTAAGAGATGCATAAAAGGCCCATCAAAATGATGAATAATTTGGAACAATTCCCCAGGGTTACAACCAGTGGCACTTTTAAGCTGAGAAAAAAAGAGTGCATCTAAGAGATGACTTGATAGAGATGCATAAAATTATGCATCATGCTGAGGGAAAAAAACAATAGAGATGAAGGCTTCTTTTTATGATGCCTTTGTCATAATAGCAACATTCAGGGTCATGCGGTGTTGCTAAATGGCTGTTGATTCGGGAAAGACAAAAGGAACTACTTCATCACACATGCACCAAATGCATGAATTACAGTATTCGCTTCCAAAAGAAGGAATAATAGCTGACTTTAATAGCTTTAAAAGCAGATGAAACAAATTCATAAAGGAAATAGCCTGCCAATAGCTATTAGTGTCAGGAGGCCCATATATAGCTTCAAATTTTTCAGGCTGGCAGCCATGTTGGAAACATGGAACACCTCAATTCAGCGCTGACTGGATTTGTTTATTCAGCCATTTTAAATGGCTTTTATGCCAGATGAATTTCTGACGTAATGTGCCTGTCCATTTCATTCTTTTTCTTGCTTCTAATCTACGCTTTGGATTTTGTTGAGGTTTATTTCTTTATTACTTATTAATTTGTTAATTCAATTTATATAGCCACCCAGAGGAAACGTTAATCTGGCAACAATGCCTTGTTAAGGCCACCATTGGATCAGTGACCAGTTTTGGTCACCCCAATGTAAAAAAGATGTTGAGACTCTAGAAAGAGTGCAGAGAAGAGCAACAAAGATGATCAGGGGATTGGAGGTTAAAACATATAAGGAACAGTTGCTGGAATTGGGTATGTCTAGTTTAGTGGAAAGAAGGACTAGGGGTGACATGATAGCCAATGTTCCAGTATCTCAGGGGCTGCCCCAAAGAAGAGGGAGTCAAGCTATTCTCCAAAGTACCAAAGGCAGGACAAGAAGCAATGGATGGAAACTCATCAAGGAGAGAAGCAACCTAGAACTAAGGAGAAACTTCCCGACAGTTAGAACAATTAACCAGTGGAACAACCTGCCTCCAGAAGCTGTGAATGCTCCAACACTGGAGGTTTTTAAGAAGAGTTTAGACAGTAATTTGTCTGAAATGTTGTGGGGTTTCCTGCCTGAGCAGAGGATTGGACTAAATGACCTCCAAGGTCCCTTCCAACTTTATTGTTGTTGTTGTTGTTTACAGACACATTGTCAATTGCCTAGTCATTATAACCACGAACCATGTTGGTACCAAATTCTGAATTTTAAAATGCCAAGGAGTAGATAGACTGGCAGAAGCTCTGTTTAACCAAACCTATTGATTGGGTATTTCCAATTTAATGAAAAGGAGGTCAAGGGGTGACATGATAGCCAATATTCCAATATCCCTCCCTATGGATTTAAGAAATTATCCTTTCTTGATATTTTTTTTCTAGGCACTCTGAGCAAGGAAACCGGGCCAACATCCTTTCCTGGATCCCCTCTCTGCTCGTAACCTTTTCCATTTCACAATTTTTTTAAAAAAAATGCTTTACCAGGTGGGAAGTAGGGATGCTTCACAGTCCGGTTTCGATCCTCTTCACACTCTTGCAATTTAGCCCGCAGGGCTGCGACTTCCCGGCGAACCGCAAGGATGTTATTCTTATCCAGCTGTTCCAGTCCGTTCACCATGATGCTCAGATTCCGAATCTGGGTGAAATGAAAACGATTATTTTTCAAGGTTGCAGATGCTTGGCAGCCGCTGAGGACAGTTCCTTTTATTTTGTTTATTTGTTTGTTTTGCAAATCGCTGCATCTGTTATTTGATGAACGTGTTGGACTATACCAGGGGCAGGCAACCTTGGCTCTTTTATGACTTGTGGACTTCAATTCCCAGAATTCCTCAGCCAGCATGGCTCAGCTTGGAAACCTCTCCCTTTCCCCTCAGCGTGGCTGGCTCAGGAATTCTGGGAGCTGAAGTCCACGAGTCATAAAGCGGCCTAGGCCTAGGCCAGGGGTAGGCAACCTTGGCCCTTTTATGACTCGTGGACTTCAACTCCCAGCATTCCTGAGCCAGCATGGCTCAGCTTGGAAACATCTCCCTTTCCCCTCAGCCTGGCTGGCTCAGGAATGCTGGGAGTTGAAGTCCATGAGTCATAAAAGAGCCAAGGTTGCCTAACCCTGAATTAGGGTAATAGACTTCAACTCCCAGAATTCCTGAGCCAGCATGGCTCAGCTTGGAAACATCTCCCTTTCCCCTCAGACTGACTGGCCCAGGAATGCTGGGAGTTGAAGTCCACGAGTCATAAAAGAGCCAAGGTTGCCTCTCCCTGGACTATACACAGTAGTGGTGAACCTATGGCACGCGTGCCAGAGGCGGCACTTAGAGCCCTCTCGATGGGTGCGTCTGCCGCCACCCCAGCCCCGCCTCACCCAGCAGCCCCCTCCTCACCAGCAGCCTCCCCACTTGGAGGAGAGTCGCCCCCGAGTGCAGCCCACATGGAACAGCGCAGCCAAGGACATGGCAGCCGGGCAGCGGGGACAAGACTCTCACGCCCCATTGCATGTAGTTGATGCTGCAGGGTGCAGGCAGGTTGCATGGCTACCAAGGCACTGCTGGTCTGCCTAGGCAATCTATGGCGGGCGGTGGAGGCAGTGAGTGACCCCGTGGGCAGGCGGGACAGAATGGGTGGGACAGGGGCGGAGCGGGAGCAGGTGGGGTGGGGTGGGGCAGGTCCGGTTTTGGGGTACTCGGTCTCTAAAAGGTTCGCCCTCGCTGGACTACAGTACAGTTCTCTTATCTGCTTTAATCAGGTTGTAGATGTCACCAGCTAAGTCATCTTGGCTGGTCTTGACAAAGCAAAACAGGGTGAGTAAATCGGAAGGGCTTTATGGGAAACCACCAGAAATCCCAGGTCTGTGGGCTAGATTGGGAAGTCAAGTGAATTTCCAGAAGGAAAGATTGACAAACCATTTTTTAAAAAAATCCCATTTATATCCCGCCCTTCTCCGAAGTCTCAGGGCGGCTTACAATTTAAAGCACAAATCAGTGTGCTTAGCAGAAGCCTTCATTCTATGTATATGCCTGCTTATTAGGGCTTTCACACACACACCCCAAGCGGCATTATTACAAAGTCAGCTTAATTGCCCCCAACAATCTGGGTCCTCATTTTACCTACCTCGGAAGGATGGAAGGCTGAGTCAACCTTGAGCCTGGTGGGACTCGAACCTGCACTAATTGCAGGCAGCTGGTGTTACTTAAGGAGGCATTAGCCGACTGCTCCACCAAGGCTCTGTTGCCGAGAGAACAGCACAAATGAATTTGTGTAGTTTCAGGCAAGCTCAGCCTGACCCAAGGAAAACTTTTAACTTTCTTTCACACATATTTTCACACAAAGGTGCCTTGAGGAGCCTATACAATAGTTCATTTAGAGCAGGGGTAGGCAACTTTGGCTCTTTTATGACTGGTGGACTTCAACTCCCAGAATTCCTGAGCCAGCCATGCTGAGGGGAAAGGGAGAGGTTTCCAAGCTGAGCCAGGCTGGCTGAGGAATTCTGGGAGTTGAAGTCCATGAGTCATAAAAGAGCCAAGGTTGCCTACCACTGGTTTAGCGACTGCTCAAAGTTTCAGCAGCACTGAAAAAAGTTACTTATGATGGTTTTTCACCTTTAGGACCATTGCAGCCTCCCCGTGGTCACGTGATCAAAATTCAGGGGCATGGCAACTGGCATGTACTTATGACAGTTGCAGAGTCCCGGGGTCACATGATCCCCTTTGGCGACCTTCTGACAAGCAAAGTCCGTTGAGAAGCCAGATTCACTTCACAACCCTGCTGCTAACTTATCAACTACTGTGATTCACTTAACAGCCTGGGGCCAGGAAAGGTCGTAAAATGGGGTGAAACTCACTTCACGACCGTCTTGCTTAAGAACAGAATCTGGGGGCTCAGTTGTGATGGTCAGGATCGCGAGGACTACCTGTGTCCTCTTCTCTAAGCATTCAACTCTAAATTCATTTGATCCGGTTTGTGTAATTATCATATATACATGAATATACATGACAATGTATGTACACTTCTGTTTTGCATATTTTCTTCTCTTTTTTCGCAGCGCTGTTGTTGCTACAACAAGCGCTGCTTTTCCATCGTATGTATACGCGGTCAACCAAGCTGCTGTTCTTAATGCACAACTCCACAAAACCTCAAACGTTGCCCTGAGCATGAGGCAATCTGGGGGACGTTACCTCTCTGTGGGCAATGTCCAATTTCTAGTACAATATCAGTAGCAAAAAGCCATAACAAAACTGTTCCTATGTAGTTTCTAAGAAACCTGTCCATTATGTCAGCAGGAGCTTTATTTACTAGGTCAAACTCCTCCAGGTCTTCTTTCTCATACTTCTAAGTGATTTTGGTCCCTGATCCTGGTGTTTATTCTTCCTGACTCCAGCTATTCTGAACTTTTTTGCACATGTTATCTCTCCATCAGTGGTAAAAAAAAAAAGTGTGCAATCCCTTTCCTGGTTTGGATCTAGCTTCTATTTTCATAGTTGACCCACAAATGAAGGGACATGTATGTGTTCCAGGATAATGTTGCAGGATCCAATCTGGGTTGGTCACCAGGACCAAAGGTTTAGTCTTCCGAGCATTCAGATTCACACCGGAGCCCGTCCTGAGGGAACGTCTCTCTATCAGAATGTGGCCCAGTTTTTAATTGTATTAACCTTCTGAACTCTAAAGCTTCCTCCTTCCGCTATGTATTCAAGATAGGCAGTGATTAATATTTATATACTACTTATATGTAAGGGTGTAGGTCAGGGGTAGGCAACCTTGGCTCTTTTGCGACTCGTGGACTTCAACTCTCAGAATTCCTCAGCCAGCATGGGGGAACTATGGCCCCTGCATGACTTGCGGACTTCAACTCCCAGAATTCCTGAGCCAGCATGGGGAAAACCTTGGCCCCTTCATGATTTGTGGACTTCAGTTCCCAGAATTCCTGAGCCAGCATGGCTCAGCTTGGAAACGTCTCCCTTTCCCCTCAGCATGGCTGGCTCAGGTATTCTGGGAGTTGAAGTCCACGAGTCATAAAAGAGCCAAAGTTGCCTAGCCCTGGTGTAGGTCTATACATATGTTGCATATAGTATATTTAAATGTGTGTTATGTATGTGAACCCTTTGAGAGCAAGCAACTAAATTATCCTGAAACAGCCTAACTTGCTTGGTTTTGGGCAATCCTACTGTTAGAAGAAAAATCGGGTTCAGTTCCAATCCGGGAGGATAAAATGGAGGCTGGTTGCTTAGGAAAGAAGGTTTGCTGATGGGCAGAACCAACCACAGCATGTAGTTCTGGGATAGCTAACAAAATGGCTGGGTAAGTGGATGGATTTTTGTGAGGTTTGGGGGCTTTGAAGCCAAGAGGTTCCAGGGGTTTGGGCGGTGTGTAGACCTTTGTGTCTTTTGCTACTCTAAAGGTGTTGGGTAATTCTCACCCTGCCTAAAAGGTCACATCCTGTCTTTGGATTTGGGTGGGGGAATGTAGTTTTTAAGAGTCTTTGTTTTTCTACTTTTTTTTCTAATCCTGTCAGCTTTGGCCTACTGTGAGGGCTGTGGCCAAAGGCATTTTGTTTACGACGAGGGTGGCCCAGTCTTTCTGAATGGATTACCAAATCTCCACTCCTAAAGATTAACCTCTTCGGCTTTCCTATAGCAGGAAGATTGGGGCAGCTTTCTGTAAATGGATACTGAGTGGACTGCTCCAGTTTTCTCAACAGATACAACAAGTATCTCCTTCCTAAAACTTAACTGCCTGGAGTGTTTTTCCGGGTAGTGAAGAGAAGTGAATAATTTGATCCTCCTCCGTTGGGGGAAGAGGATGCAGTCTTCCTACCCCAGGAAAGACACGGAAGAGTTGATCAAACCAGAATAAAAGTCCAAGGACAGATTTTTACCTCAACATACAGCTGCTCCACAACCACATTGCTTCCAGTCAGTGACGTCTTCAGCTGAACAATCAATCTCTCCATCTCGCTGATTTCCAGCTTGATTAGCTCGAAATCCAACGCCGTGTAAGATACGCTAGACTTCTCCATATGCTCTATCTTGACGGTTAAATTTAGAATCCTTTCTTCGTAGAGCTCAATTAATTTGATGTACTGGCTCACCTATAAATATGTAAAGAAACGCATTCCATTTGAGCCAAAGATTATTTTTCAAACCACAAAAGTTTCGTTCCGGCATCTATTTGGAAATCTCACGGAGATCAAAATACGATTACAGCAAACTGAGCCCAGAAGCCTATCTAACACTGTCTTTATTTATAGAGTAAAACTCGTAGCAAAGATTACGGATTTAAAAAAAAACCCGATAAAGTAAATAATCTGTAGAATAGGAAAAAGTATTATCATTGATCAGAAACATTCTTCCCCGTTTTTGGTAACTGAATACTACTACCACAAAAGAAATAAAAATAAAAATGCAGCAGAATGTCCTAGAATTTTTATCCAGACCCTCCTCTGTTTTATTCCTTCATCTTCTTTTATAGTTAATCTGATGAAATCCTCTCAGAATTATTTCCAACTCAGCGCAGGAGAGGACTAGAGCTTTTGAGAAGAACTACCTCTGCATAATGATGTCGTGATGGATTACACTCGGGCAATTGGCCATGAAATCTACAGATCTACCTCTCCACGACTTTGAGGTCAACAGCTTGACATGCAGCCTGAAGGATGGGAGGCAGCGGGCACACCGTCTGTGCAATTGATCAAAGGGCACCCAAAGCACAGCTGGTTCAAGAGCTTTTCCTGGCTGAGGAAACTGAACGATAGATACCTGTGGTCCATGCTCAGAAACTGGCTGGAATGGCAGCCAAATCATTTTTTTTCTGTTCCACAGAGGACCAGCTTCGTCTACCCCAACTCAAGTCCATAAGCTTTCTTAGGAAATAAAGAGCAGTGTCAGGACCCACCCCAATTCACATCTTAGGAAATAAGAACTCCTGGATCCAAGTTTGTCCAAAAGGAAAAGTTTACTAGGATGAGATCGGTTGTGGCAATACAAGATGGGATCTGAACATTGAGTTACATTTTGATACTATATAAAGCATTCCCGTTTCAACCCCCTCCCCTCGAATCCATGTGGTCAGGCTCACATCATTGACTTAGGTGTCAGGCCCTTTCGTGGGAAAGGGAAATCTTCTTGCCTTTTATTGTTATTGCTTTCTTCCTTTCAGTTTCAAATGGAGGTGCAACCCAGATCTCTCTCTCTCTCTCTCTCTCTCTCTCTCTCTCTCTCTCTCTCTCTCTCTCTCTCTCTCTCTCTCTCTCTCTCTCTCTCTCTTCCCCCCAGATCAAAAGCTTTCCTGGTCTTTGAAAACAGCCTACTGCAATCTGAATAACCATCCTCTCCCCCCCCCTCGGAGAGATGGCAGAATCCCGAGAATAAGCACAATATTCTAACCATACATTTATGAAATGTGATATAAATGGATTCTGACAAGCAGCCTGCGTAGCATAGATCCCTGTCCTTCAAAACAACCCCACTGACACCTCTCAGCATCTTCTGCCTTAGACAACTGTCCCATGAGACCAAATCCTAAGGCTGGCCAAGATCCAGAGCTTTTCTGTTTGCCAATTTTATGGGCCAGAGTTATAACAAGCCCATGTTGTAAGATTCCAATTGCTGAGAGTCTTTCCAAATCTGACAATTTTGCCCCTCCCCCCCCTTTAAACTTCAGGTCACTCTATGGTGCTCTGGAAATGACTCCTATTTATGATGGTCACATTGTCCCAGCCTCATGTGGTCACCCGTTGAGACCGTCTGACAAGAAAAGTCAATGGGGAAGCCAGCTTGACTTAACAAACATGTCACTAAGTTAACAACTGCAGGGATTCGCTGGGGCAGGAGAAGTTGTAAAATGGGGAAAATTTCGCTTAACAAATGTCTCACTTAGTAAGAAAAAAAATGGTGCTCTGTTGTGGTCGTAAATCTAAATACTACCTGTATTATATCTCTTTCTATTCTGTGGAGACCAATGAATTCACCCCCAACCACCGTGGCAACCAGGAAACCAGTAAGAACCAAACTGAGGTTTAGTATCCTCAAATAAATCCTCGTTTATTGACTGACCGATCGCCCAGAGCCAAAAGCAAGCTAACCACTTTGAGTAAATTAACGAAGAAGTAGATAACTTCCCAGTGACAAATTCCCTTCCGTGACAGCAACAAATCTGGGCTGGGTAGGTCCTTGATATATTGAGGGGGAAGAAACCCACATAAAAAGTGCTATCTAAATCGTAAAGTAGGCTTTATCTTTTTTTTAAAAAAAGGGAACAAAAAGACCTACCCCAGGGTTCTTCAAACTTGGCCCTTTTATGACTTGTGGAGCACGCGTGCCTGGCTGAGAAATTCTGGGAGTTGAAGTCCACAAGTCATAAAAGGGCCAAGTTTGAAGACCCCTGACCTAAGCATTTCTCCACCAGCAATCAGCACCCAGATCAGCATAGGTTAATTCCAAGATTAACATCAGACCAACAATCAAGAAGCAAACAATACCACAATCAAGAAATTGCCAAAGAGCCAACAGCACACAGCCCACTTAAAGAATCTCTAAGACCATCCTCACCAACACTAACAGAGTGTAAACCGACAGCAAACCCCACCTCCTTACCAGCACTGATGATGTTACCTAGTTTGGGTAATGAAACATCTGCAAGAAAACAAGCAATCTCAGACAGCACCAAGGTCCCCTACCTCTAAAAACAGAAAAAAAATCTGAACAAATGGAAAATGCACACCCTGTATATTTACCAGCATTGCACCATTCAGTTTTCCCATACACATGGAGATGCATGCCCAAGCCAGGTTTTGTACCATGAGTAAATCTCATATAGGAGAAGAACAGGCAGAACCTGGAGTCAGAGTCAAGAGAGGAATCAGCCTGAAGTCGTTACATTGTCACAAACAGCTTGAGTCCAGATGCTCTTGAATTCCCTTGACCCTTATCTAGGGCCATTTTAGTGCTGACCATTAGTTGACTAGGTTCTTGTATATAGACTTGGTCAAATAGAGCATCTTAACCAGAAGTCAATGTGTGGTCCTGATTCTTTGAGCCAGATATAATAATATTAATATTAATATTATTATTATTAATAATAATAATAATAATAATAATAATAATAATAATAATAACAACAACAACAACAACAGCAACAATAACAACAACAACAACAATAACAACAAAGTTGGAAGGGACCCTTGGAGGTCATCTAGTCCAACCCCCTGCTCAGGCAGGAAATCCTATACCATTTCAGATAAATGGCTGTCCGGTCTCTTCTTAAAAACTTCCAGTGTTGGAGCATTCACTGCTTCTGGAGGCAGGTAGTTCCGCTGATTAATTGTTCTCATTGTCAGGAAATTTCTCCTTAGTTCTAGGTTGCTTCTCTCCTTGATTAGTGTCCATCCATTGCTTCTTCTCCTGCCTTCGGGTGCTTTGGAGAAGAGCTTGACTCCCTCTTCTTTGGGGCAGCCCCTGAGATATTGGAAGACTGCTATCATGTCCCCCCCTCATCCTTCTCTTTATTAAATGAGACATACCCAATTCCAGCAACCGTTCCCTGTATATGTTAGCCTCCAGTCCCCTGATCATCTTTGTTGCTCTTCTCTGCACACTTTCTAACATCTCAACATCTTTTTTTTACATCATGGTGACGAAAACTGCATGCCGTATTCCAAGTGTGGCCTCACCAAGCCCTTGTAAAGTGGTATTAACACTTCAAGTGATCTTGATTCTATCTCATTGGGGTACATTAGGCTAACCCCCCCAAAAAAACCTTTGTTTTTTCTTCTTTTCACTTCACTTCCCTCCTGAGCGATTTTGACCACAAAATCAAACCCCAGAAATTGAGGTTTGCTAACGGATGGCGGTGTCAAGATAACAAATGGCATTAAGCAAATCCTCAGCACTGTGGAGAGAGATTACAAAAGCAATATAGGACAAGTTGTAAGAACACACTGCAACCTGGTGATGGTTAAAAAGACAGCCCCCCTTTGGATAAAAGCTGTGTCCTCGCGTTCCTTTGTCTCCAAGCCATTTTCAAGAAGAGTGATGCATTTATAAAACACATCAATCACTTGATTCTGCAAAGAATGGCTTCGACAGGGTGTTCATTCAAAGTGAAATGTACATTAAGCACCTCTTCCAAACCGTCTTAACCCTGAGATACAATGAGCAACCCTGAAAATTCTCTTACTTGTTTTTCTCCACATATATATAAAAATGTCAAAATGAAACCAGTATCTTTAACACCACCGCAGTGAAGCAACCTTAGAAAATCATGTTGGATAAAAGTCTATGGAGGTTCTCAGTCCTCCAGGTCACAGTTGTCCCAAAGGTCCTTTTTCAGGAGGCCACTGGACTTTCTGGTTTTTCTTTGAAGACATTTCCCTTCTCATCCCAGAAGCTTCTTCAGCTCTGACCGGATGGTGGGGAGTTGAAGGATTTATACTCCTTGCAGACAGCTGGTCATTTGCATCCTTTTAGAGAATTTTTGAGGCCACCTGCAGGTTCATCTGTGTCCTTGGGGTCACCTGAGTGGTGGAAATGTGTGTGGAGCCTTTTTGGAACTGCTGAAAGGACTTTGTTCTAGACTGGATGACATCATCCATCTCCAGTCTACAACACAGGTCCTTTCAGCAGGACAGCTTTGTATAAAGAATATAGAATGCAGAATAGAATAGAATAGAATAGAATAGAATAGAATAGAATAGAATAGAATAGAATAGAATAGAATAGAATAGAATAGAATAGAATAGAATAGAATAGAATAGAATAGAATAGAATAGAATAGAATAGAATGATGAATTAATAGAATGGAAGAGAAATAGAATAGAATAGAATAGAATAGAATAGAATAGAATAGAATAGAATAGAATAGAATAGAATAGAATAGAATAGAATGGAATGGAATGGAATGGAATGGAATGGAATGGAATGGAATGGAATGGAATGGAATAGAATGGAATGGAATAGAATAGAATGGAATGGAATGGAATGGAATGGAATGGAATGGAATGGAATGGAATGGAATTAGAATAGAATAGAATAGAATAGAATAGAATAGAATAGAATAGAATAGAATAGAATAGAATAGAATGGAATGGAATGGAATGGAATGGAATGGAATGGAATGGAATGGAATTAGAATAGAATAGAATAGAATAGAATAGAATAGAATAGAATAGAATAGAATAGAATAGAATAGAATAGAATAGAATAGAATGATGAATTAATAGAATGGAAGAGAAATAGAATAGAATAGAATAGAATAGAATAGAATAGAATAGAATAGAATAGAATAGAATAGAATAGAATAGAATAGAATAGAATAGAATAGAATAGAATAGAATGGAATGGAATGGAATGGAATGGAATGGAATGGAATGGAATGGAATGGAATGGAATGGAATGGAATAGAATAGAATGGAATGGAATGGAATGGAATGGAATGGAATGGAATGGAATGGAATTAGAATAGAATAGAATAGAATAGAATAGAATAGAATAGAATAGAATAGAATAGAATGGAATGGAATGGAATGGAATGGAATGGAATGGAATGGAATGGAATTAGAATAGAATAGAATAGAATAGAATAGAATAGAATAGAATAGAATAGAATAGAATAGAATAGAATAGAATAGAATAGAATAGAATGGAATGGAATGGAATGGAATGGAATGGAATGGAATGGAATTAGAATAGAATAGAATAGAATAGAATAGAATAGAATAGAATAGAATAGAATAGAATAGAATAGAATAGAATGGAATGGAATGGAATGGAATGGAATGGAATGGAATAGAATAGAATAGAATAATATAGTAGATTAGAGTAGAATAGCAGAGTAGAATAGAATAGAATAGAATAGAATAGAATAGAATAGAATAGAATAGAATAGAATAGAATAGAATGTAGAATGGAATGGAATGGAATGGAATGGAATGGAATGGAATAGAATAGAATAGAATAGAATAGAATAGAATAGAATAGAATAGAATAGAATAGAATAGAATAGAATAGAATAGAATAGAATAGAATAGAATAGAATAGAATAGAATAATATAGTAGATTAGAGTAGAATAGCAGAGTAGAATAGAATAGAATAGAATAGAATAGAATAGAATAGAATAGAATAGAATAGAATAGAATAGAGTAGAGTAGAGTAGAGTAGAGTAGAATAGAATAGAATAGAATGGAATGGAATGGAATGGAATGGAACGGAACGGAACGGAACGGAAGGGAAGGGAAGAGAAGAGAAGAGAAGAGAAGAGAAGAGAAGAGAAGAGAAGAGAAGAGAAGAGACTTTGGAGATCTTCTAGTCCAACCCCCTGCTCAGGCAGGAAACCCTATACGATTTCAGACAAAATTTAAAAAACTTCCAGTGTTGGAGCATTCACAACATCTGGAGGCAGGTTGTTCCATTGATCAATTGTTTTCACTGTCGTGAAATTTCTCAGTAGTTCCAGTTTGCTTCTCTCTTTGATTAGTTTCCATCCGTTGCTTCTTGTCCTGCCTTCAGGTGCTTTTGTGGCAACCCCTCAAATATTGGATTACTGTTATCATGTCCTCCCTCGTCCTTCTCTTCATTAAACCAGACATACCCAATTCCAGCAACCGTTCCTTATATGTTTTAGCCTCTGGTCCACTGATCATCTTTGTTGCTCTTCTCTGCACTCTTTGATGAAATTAGAATATCGTTGAAGATCAAATTTGGTTGGACTTTCTTCTGCCTCTACAAATGACCACCTCTGGGGACAACAGAAGGAGACCAGAGATGGTCCTTGGTCACCCCATTCCTATTCCTGCAGGAAAGTTATTGTTGTAGAAAAGTATCTCTGAGGAAAATTCCAGGCCTGTATTCATTCCGCTCTTGATTTATAGGGACAGATTTATCAGAGATATATTGCAAAACAGAACGTTATCTTTATTCTTCAAGGAACTATTGGGAAAATGAATGACCAGGGCAGTCACTGACTAAAAGGAAGCACCATGGCTATAGTTTTACTCATAAATCACCTTGCTAAGCTGTTCCCCATGTCAGCTCAATTCACTTCCTTCACAAGTAACTCAACTCACCTCTGAATATCTAAATGCGGTTCTAGGCAACCAAGGCCATTTCCTACTGCATAACACAAGCAAGAAAGCAGGACTAACACCTAATTTTGAGGGAGTACATGGCAAAGGCACACACGCACACGCACACAAACAGACCCAAAACTCAGGGTGTCACCATGTGTCACACACTTGCCATCGCTTCCGATGTACGGATCAAAACAAAACATCATTTTAACTTCCAGGAGACCGTCTCCAACTCCTTCACCCCATCCTTCTTGCATGCATCTGTGTGTGTGTGTGTGTGTGTGTGTGTGTGTTTCTTTCAAAATGGGTAAACGTCTCTCTGATTATACCGCCCGGAAATTATGAATATTTATGGCCAGAATTCATAATTGAGTGCTCTGCCTTTCCTTCTCATTAATTCAAGGACACCTCATTTATTGCTACGAAGCCAAGTTGCTGGAGCAGTCAAACCCACTTCTCCAGGACACCTAATTGAGACTCTGCATATTTTTCATCAAGCAGCCAATTTCAAAGGCTGGTTCTTCACTGGGAAGGGGGCTTCCCCCCTCCCTCCCCCAGGCTTTCCGAAGATTGAAGAACATGAGAATTATTTATGGGTGGGTTTCTCCCTTGAGAAATTTTGCACAGGAAACAATGGCCGGCTTCACAGTGCAAACAACAGCGCCACATCTAACTAAGGAGCTTACTTTTAATCAAAATTGGGCGAGACCTGGCTTAAAAACAGTAACTGTGAAGAGGGACCTTTGGAGTCCTAGTGGACGATCACTTGCCTATGAGCAAGGCCGTGCGCAGCAGCCCGCCAAAAAAGGCTAACACAATCCTGGGTTGTATAAACAGAGGCATAGAATCAAGGCCACGGGAAGTGTGAGTACCGCTTTATAAAACCCTAGTGAGGCCACACCTGGAATACTGCAGCCAATTTTGGTCACCATCTCACAAAAAAAGTGTTGAGACCTTGGATAAAGTTCAGAGAAGAGCAACTAAGATGATCCAAGGCCTGGAGACCAAAACATACAAAGAACAGCTGCGGGACTTGGGTTTGGCTAGTCCAGGGGTCGGCAACCTAAAAAAGAAAAAGAGCCACTGGGAACCGGTTCCATCACAAATTAAAAAAAGAGGGAGCCGCGTGCGTGTGTCCATGCACGCGCAGGCACAAAAAGGTTTTTTGCGCATGCGCGGATGCACGCGGCTGCCATTTTTTTAAAAATGAGATGGAACCGGTTCCCGGTTGCCCGACGGCGACGGCCCGTCTGCAAAGCTGCCGCTTTCGGCAGCTTTGCAGACGGGCCGTGGCAGCTTCCTCAAAGAGCGGCGCCCCTGCCCATTCCGAGAGGTGCGCGCACACCTCTCCAAACGACCGGAGGTGCGCGCGTACCTCCGTGCGAATGGGCAGCGGTGCCGCTCTTTGAGGAAGCTGCCGCGGCCCGTCTCAGCTTCCTCAAAAAGAGAGGCGCCCCTGCCCATTCCGAGAGGTGCGCGCGCACCTCTCCGAACGACCGGAGTTGCGCGCGCACCTCCCCAAACCTTTGGGGAGGTGCGCGTGTACCTCCGTGCGAAGGGGCAGCGGTGCCGCTCTTTGAGGAAGCTGCCGCGGCCCGTCTGCTAAGCTGCCGCTTTCGGCAGCTTCACAGATGGGCCGCGACAGCTTCCTCAAAGAGCGGCACCGCTGCCCATTCGCGCGGAGGTATGCGCGCACCTCTCCAAAGGTTTGGGGAGGTGCGCGCGCAACTCCGCCCATTCGGGGAGGTGCGCGTGCACCTCTCCAAACTGGCGGTGCCACTCTCCATTTGGAGAGGTGCGCGCGCACCACTGCCCGTTGGAAGAGGTGCGCGCGCACCGGGCGGCTGGGAGCCGCAAGAGACGGCTCAAAGAGCCGCATGCGGCTCCGGAGCCGCAGGTTGCCGACCTGTGGGCTAGTCTAAAGAAAAGAAGAAATAGGGGAGACGTGATAAGGGTTTTCCAGTATCTGAGGGGCTGCCACAAGGCAGAGGGGGCCAGGTTGTTCACCAGAGCACCAGAGGGAAGGACGAGAAACAATGGTTGGAAAGTGACCAAACAGAGAAGCAACCTGGAACTAAGGAGAAACTTCCTGTCAGCAAGGACAGTTAACCAGTGGAACAGCTTGCCTCCAGAAATCGTGGGCGCACCATCACTGGAAGTTTTTAAGAAGAGACTGGACATCACCTGTCTGAGATGGTATACTATAGGTTCTCCTGCTTGAGCAGGGGGCTCGACTAGAAGACCTCCAAGGTCCCTTCCAGCTCTATTCTATTCTATTCTATTCTATTCTATTCTATTCTATTCTATTCTATTCTATTCTATTCTATTCTATTCTATTCTATTCTATTCTATTCCATTCATTTTGCTCATGTCTTTTCTATGGAAGAACTTCAGAGGCGGACAAATGAAGATACACAGCTAATGGTCACTATTGCAATGTCTAGGGGTTTTCAAGAAAAAGGAGTACAGCATTCTAAATTGGCACTCTTTAGCTTTTTTGATGATTATCTATCTATCTATCTGTTAGTCAGTCTGTCTGTCTGTCTATCTATCCATATATCCATCCATCTATCTCTCTATCTCTCTATCTCTCTATCTATCTCTCTATCTCTCTATCTATGTCTGTGTGTGTTTGTAAATTTTAGATAAATAGTTAACAAGCATTATACATACATATATATATATATATATATATATATATATATATATATATATATATATATATATCCATTTCTCTATCTATCTATCCATCCATCCATTCACCCATCAATCCACTCATCAATCTATCCATCTATGCCTCTATCCCTATCTGCCTGTCTGTGTAACTGTCTATCTATCCATCTATCCATCTATCCCTCTATTCATATCTATCTGCCTATGTATCTATCTATCTATGTATCTATCTATCCATCTATCTATCTATCCATCTATCTATCTTACCATCTATCTATCTATCTATCCATCCATCCATCAATCCACTCATCAATCTATCCATCTATGCCTCTATCTAACTAGTCAAGGAGAGAAGCAACCTAGAACTAAGGAGAAACTTCCTGACAGTTATAACAATTAACCAGTGGAACAACCTGCCTCCAGAAGTGGTGAATGCTCCAACACTGGAAGTTTTTAAGAAGAGAATGGACAGCCATTTGTCTGAACTGGTATAGGGTTTCCTGCCTGAGCAGGGGGTTGGACTAGATGACTTATTATTATTATTATTATTATTATTATTATTATTATTATTATTATTATTATTATTATTATTATTATTATTATTATTATTATTATTATTATCTCTATCTGCCTGTCTAGCTGTCTATCTATCCATCTATCCCTATCTATCATCTATCCACCTCTCATCTATCTATCTATCTATGTCTATCCATCCATCTGTCCATTTGTCCATCTATCCATCTATGCATTTATCTCCATGTGCCTGTCTGTCTACCTATCTGTCTGTCTATCTATTCATCTATACATATCTATCTATCTATCTATCTATCTATCTATCTATCTATCTATCTATCTATCTATCTATCATCTATCCATATCTCTATCTCTATCTATCTATCATCTATCCACCTCTTTCATCTATCTATGTCTATCCATCCATCCATCCGTCACTCCGTCCATTCGTCCATCTATCCCTCTATGCATCTATCTCTATCTGCCTGTCTGGCTATCTATCTGTCTGTCTATCTATTCATCTATACATATCTGTCTGTCTATCTATCTATCTACTATTAAACTTTTATGCCACCCATCTCTCCCACAAGGTGACTCTGGACAGCTTCCAAGCTTGGCTTTCCTTGCCAAGGATCTCTACATGCTCAGGCCTTTCCTATGCAAAATAGGCCCCAATGTCACCCTGATAACATAGAAATTAAGAGACCACATTCCTTCTCAGCTTCCCTTCATAAGAATCCCTCCAACAATAGGGAAGCTATCTATGAAGCAAGGCCTTGAAGCATCTGAGGAGGTCTACATCAAAGGCTTGTTACCCAATATGTTATCCTTTGTCTCGGTCTCCTAACAATAAAGGCTAAAGCCACTTACTTTTGAAAGTTCGCTGTCAAATTTTGCCGAGAGTTGCTTAGCCACAATTTCAAGGTTTTCCACCTTCTGTACAGGAAATGTGGTATCGGGCAGGTAAACCGAACATTGGCACATTCCACGTTCATCCACAACGCCAGTCACATTGGCGAATGGCTGGAAAAAGATTTAAAAGAGGGAAGCGTCAGTAATCAGAGGCATTTCACTTTGTTGATGCTCACCCTGGGAAAACCAGGCGTGAACACTTAGAAACATATTGAGACATAAATAAAAGCTATTCATGAAAACATAAAAACAAAAACAAAAAAACTTGGGGAGAATAATTAGAGCCCCCGTTACATCGCAAACCGTCCCTGATCTGAAGCTGTTCAAAGATTAATGCTTTGCGGAATAACTCAATAAAAATCACAAAGCCAAACAGCCTTTTCCCAATGAAGAATGCTTTTAAAATGATCTATGGGCCGAACCGAAAGATTATAATGGAATCTACAGTAGTTAGTTTACTAGCTTGTTTTTCGTTTTTTGCTTTTGTTTTTTTTTTAATTTTCTTTAAAAAAAAAAAGCTGTTCCTCCTGACTGGAGAATCTTGAGTTTTAATTGAAAACAACTTGGTATCATATATCTAAGTTGATTTACTGCATGGCGCTCTCACTTAGCCAGTCAATACGAGCAGGCAGAGAAGGAGGCGGGGGAGACTTTAATCCATTATAATTGACTAAGAGAAAGAGAGAGAGAGCATCTAGCTGAACTCAGCTGCCACCTGGGGACCTCAAATCCTGATCGCTCTTCCTATAGATTTGATTTCTCTACTTCCTGCATCTACTGCTCCTGCTCTGCTCAGCAGTTTTTCAGGCAGCCAAGAAAAACAGCCCTTGAAAGTTTGCATTGAAACAGCTTCATGATATCTCTGATGGCCACCCGCATCCTTGTCTGGACACTTGTAATTCCTCATTAGCCAATTCCAGACTGTAGGAAGCAGGTAGTCCTCAAGGCAACTGGACTTTCTGGTCTTTCTTTGAAGACGTTTCGCTCCTCGTCCAAAGAAGCTTCTTCAGCTCTGACTGGATGGTGGGGAATGGAAGGATTTATACTCCTTGAAGACAGCTGGCCGTTTGCCTTCTTTGAGAGGGCCGTTGAGGCCACTTGGAGGTTTATCTGTGTCCTCAGGGACGCCCGAGTGGTGAAAATGGGTGTGGAGCCTTCTTGGAACTGCTGGAAGGACTGTGTTGTAGACTGGAGATGGATGGTGTCATTTATTTATTTTATTTTTTTATTTTAATTCCATTTATATCCCACCCTTCTCCGAAAACTCAGGGCAGCTTACAAGCTTAGCAGTAGCCTTCATTCTATGTATATGCCTGCTTATTAGGGCTTTTCACACACACCCCAAGCAGCATTATTACAAAGTCAGCTTATTGCCCCCAACAATCTGGGTCCTCATTTTACCTACCTGGGAAGGATGGAAGGCTGAGTCAACCTTGAGCCTGGTGGGACTCGAACCTGCACTAATTGCAGGCAGCTGGTGTTACTTAAGGAGGCATTAGCCCACTTTATATTCCTTGCAGACAGCTGGTCATTTGCTTTCTTTTAGAGAGTCGTTGAAGCCACCTGTGTTGTCAGGGTCACCTGAGTAGTGCAAACATCTCCAAAAAGTCTCAGCACCCATTTGTACTACCCAGGTGCCCCTGAGGACACAGATAAACCTCCAAGTGGCTTCAACGATTCTCTAAAAGGAGGCAGACAACCAGCTGTCTGCAAGGAGTGTAAATCCTCCCATTCAGTCAGAGCTGAATAAGCTTCTGGGATGAGAAGCGAAATGTCTTCAAAGAAAAAACAAGAAAGTCCGGTAGCCACACGAAAAAGCGCCTTTGGGATAATTGTGACAGGGGTAACTGAGAATCTCCGTAAACTTTTTTTTTTTCATTGTGTTTATAAGGGTGAAGAAGTTCACAGTGAAGAAAAGAAAGTAGATTTTCTTTCTTTTCTTTTTTTAAATAACCCTGTCATCCCTTTTATCGAGGTGGAGTCGGGGTGACTGAATGGAGCTGAGCGTTTGCCGGCCGGATGCCCTTCCTGATGCCTATGCAGAGTTCGCAGCAGATATTTTCTCTTTGAGCCCTGATAGAGAAACATCTGCCGCTGCCTAGGATTGAACTCTCAACCTTTCCAGCAGGAGGCGAGTGTCTTCAACTCTAGGCCACTGCACCACTCCAAGAAAGAAAGGAAAAAAAACCCTAGATATTAGGTCAGTAATTCCCAAGTATTCTGTGATTCGTAATTATATAATTAACCATATTTACTGTTGAGCTGTAAATCTAGTTTACATCCCTGTTCCCTGAAGCTGAACAAGCTTTTCAGGCTCCAGAAAGTTGTTTGAGGGTTGTTTCTCGTTCCCACAATGTTTTCTGAAGAATTTTGTGAAGATGCAATGAAAAGGAAAGGTGCATTTTCCTGATTTGAAAAGTAAAACTTGAATGTTTCCAGACACTGGAAATTCGAAACAAAAAAGGAAACACTCTGTTCTACGTCTAGTTAATTTTCTACATTGAGTTAATTTTATACCCGGCTCAGTGGCGCCTGAAAAGTAAGCACGTCACTGTTTTGGAGAAGAGTTTTTGCTAGAAATGTGTAAAAGACTTCAAATTCAAAATATTTTGAGCTCGAAACTCCTTCCGTGATCTAAGTTTCTGCCAGTCACCTAAATGTTTACTCGGTCCTATACCTACCTACTTGAGTTCTTTTTTTTTTTCCTCCTTAAAAAAAAGGGGGGGGACAGAAGTGAAGAAGCTTCCCAGCTGAGAAGTGAAATGTTTTCAAAGGAAAAAAAAAAACTAACAAGAAAATCCAGTTGCCTTTGGAGAAAAGCAACTTTGAAACAACCGTGATCTGTGGAGGATGGAGAATCTCCATAAACAAATCAAAATGGTCCTTGCTAAATAAATATATACAGTATGGATGCATGAGATTGCAAACGGGGTTTGGCTTTGTTCATCTCCGATGGATTTTGGAACTAACCAGTATATGGAGATTCTCAATCATCCAGGTCATAGTTGTCCCAAATGTGCTTTTTCAAGAGGCAACTGGATATTTATTTATTTATTTATTTATTTATTTATTTATTTATTTATTTATTTATTTAGGGGTGGAGGGGGTTCTTTGAAAACATTGTACTTGTCATCCAAGAAGCTTCTTCAGTTCTCTCTT
>NC_139514.1:116843186-116878186 GCF_947247035.1 Vipera ursinii
AAGGCCTTTTAGGAGCTCTCTCCTACCCTGTTGGGGAAAATAGGTGTAGTGACATGGTTGAGAGATTCCATAGTCCCTCAAAGGCCCGGTGGGATATTTTAAAAAAATGCATTGCCTTTGTTGAGTCTGGTGCAAATGAAAACAGTATTAGGAAAATAGCTTGAGATGTTCAAGAAGCTGGAAGGATGAAAGCAGACAAGAATGTGTCCAGAGGTGTCTCATCTCCATCTAAAGAAGTTCTGAAGATCAGAAGTTTGCTCTCAGTATGAACCTCTCTGACTTCTTTGTTTACAGTTTTAGAGTATCTGATGGTGTCTCCTTTGCACGCAATACATTGAATAAATGTGGTTCATCACTGATTTACCAAGATACCTTGGTGGGTGGACTGGGTAGACTATGCTAGCCAAAATTTAACCCCTCCTAAAGAGAGGAAGAGAGGAAAGATTGAGGCCAAGAGAAGAAGGGGACGACAGAGAATGAGGTGGCTGGATGGAGTCACTGAAGCAGGAGGCCTGAGCTTAAATGGACTCCAGAAGATGGTAGAGGACAGGAAGGCCTGGTGGAACGTCGTCCATGGGGTCGCGATGGGTCAGACATGACTTCACAGCTAACAACAACAACAACAAAAGAGAGGAAGACGTTTCTCCGTTCTCCAGCTCCTCATTCCAAAATTGCATATGAATCCTTCTAGAAAAGACTCCCAAAATGTCCAATATTGCAGGCCTGCTATGTTACCCTTTTCATCCTTCCTTTGGTTGCACCTGAATACACTGAGTAGGCATCTAGGAACCGCTGTACACTTCATCTCCTGTTTTTGATGATCCCGGCTGCCATAACCATTCATAGGAAGATTCTCGTCAACTGGCTAAGAGGACCTCTGGGGCATTCCTCTCTATTCACTTCAAAAACAATCGATGTGTGTAACTGAAATAAAGACACGTTTTTCCACCGATGATCCCACTCTCCCCTTCTCTGCATTGATTTATGGATGAAAAACTCTTGCAGGGAGACTGCCTCTAGGATTGGGCACAAGGCACACTGGTGGGTTTATTTTTTTAAAAAAAAACACAAGCATTTGGTTGTATTATTCTCTATTCTGCAGCATATAGCTGCAGAGTAATAAGCTAGCAAATCCGAGGTCCTGGTCTTTTGTAAAATTAAGAGCCCAGTATGATCTTCCTCAGCTTAAACTGGGTGTCATTCTAGGACTATAATTCACCAGCACCAGGCTACAAAATAGGTGAATGGCAAGCTTTTCTTACCACTTCCTTTGGCACAGCCGTAGTGGTAACATCTGCAATCACATTCTGCACAAGCAACAGCAGTCCAGCAGCTGCGAGGAAATGCATCTTGTCGGTCTTGACAGATGTGAAGGAGGCTGGAAGGACGAAGCCTGTTTATAGGGCTGGCCGGGTATTTCCCTGCCAGAAGCTCGAAGTGAGAAGGAGGAAGTTGCACAACTGTTATTCAAGCAGTGCCCATACAGGTGGGTGACAACACTCTCCAGTGAGTCACGTCCCACCACCAACTGTACAAAAGCCTTTGAGTCTTTCGTTCCATGTTCCTTACTAATCAAAGCCAGTCATGGTGGTCAGAATTTCAGCAAAGGGCTTCTAAAAGATCATTAAATGCAGGAAGTAGAAGTTCTATCATTTTATGCAACAGAGAGAGAGAGAGAGAGAGAGAGAGAGAGAGAGAGAGAGAGAGAGAGAGATATGGTAAAAGATAGAAGATAGTTGATAGAACTGAAAGAGAAGATAGATAGATAGATAGATAGATAGATAGATAGATAGATAGATAGATAGATAGATAGATAGATAGATAGATAGATAGATAGATATAATGGAGAGATAAAGATAATGGGGAGAGAGAGAGAGAGAGAGAGAGAGAGAGAGAGAGAGATGAGAGAGAGAAATTATAGATGACAGAAGAGAGAGAGATGGGTGATAGATGATAGATAAATAGATAGACAGATATAGACATAGACATAGGCATAGATATAGATAGAAGAAAGAAATAGATGGATGAGAGAGAGATATATACAGATACAACAGACATGATATAGTTTACTATTTAGGGTCTTCCAGCTTAGGCGGTGGGGGGGGGTCCCTTCCAACTCTGTCATTCTATTCTCTTCTGTTCTGTTATTATTTATTTAGAATGGGCATTCATTCGGTAAATAAATTAAAAAGATTCTTCCCAGATTGCAACGCTGCATTTTAATATAATTATTCTCGCCCATCTCCAGAATTATATCTAGGCCCTTGCCTATATTTCATATTTTTATGGATTGTTCTATTTCAGAAGTTATGTCCATAATGTGCACAAAAAAAATCATTATGGCAGGAAGTATGGGTTTTTTCTCTCCATATTTTCTATGGAAGCATTATTTACGGTGCATCGAAGCCCGATTAAATTGGTGCACACATCTCAGAGTCAAGACAGAGAAAAAGCATTTTTTTTAAAAAAAAAAAGACTTGTAGAGGGGTCATCTTATTTTTAATTAAAAAGTGCAATACATCAGTCAAATTCTAAGTAAAAGGGCAACGCTCCGTGGATTTGCTGCAGCTTACTCTTGTGTGAAAAATCCGATTGTGGCAATAGTAATAATACTTTTGCTAATCAAATTCTAAAGCGAAAGGTGAGGTTCCAGTGTGAATTAACTAATTATGACCGTGATAGTGAAACATAGACATCTTTATTAAAATTAAGCTTTAGGAACAATGAAAAAAAGTTCTCATTGGGCCACATTAATCAGCAGACAAATTCAGGTTTGCAATTCGGACTGCACCAAGTCAAGGAAGAAAAACGGAATGGCCATTGTTGTGCCACAACAATAATATTCTCCACCTTCCCCCCACTCCCCGAAAGAATATGTAATTCGTGGGGATAATCAAGATTGGTTTGTTGGTCCTTCGCCCTTCCAAATTTATATCACCACTTGGGAAATGTATATTTCTGAATCATAGTTTATGATGCACTGATCAGCATGCTAAAGGCCATGACATGAATAACAGAATAACAGAATTGGAAGGGACCTTGGAGGTCATCTAGTCCAACCCCTGATCAGGCAGGAAACCCTGTACAATTTCAGACAAATGGTTGTCCAATCTCTTCTTGAAAACCTCCAGTGTTGGAGCATTTCCAGCTTCTGGAGGCAGGTTGTTCCACTGGTTAATTGTTCTAACAGTCAGGAAGTTTCTCCTTAGTTCTAGGTTGCTTCTCTCTTTGGTGAGTTTCCATCCGTTGCTTCTTCTCCTGCCTTCAGGTGCTTTGGAGAATAGCTTGACTCCCTCTTCTTTGGGGCAGCCCTTTGAATATTAGAAGACTGCTATCATATCATCCCAGTCCTTCTCTTTATTAGATTGGACATACCCAAGTCCAGCAACTGTTCTTCGCATATTTTAGCCTTCACTCCCCCTAATCATAGTTTAATGAAGAGAAGGGTGAGGGGTGACATGATAGCAGCATTCCAATATCTCAGGGGCTGCCCCCAAAGAAGAGGGAGACAAGCTATTCTCCAAAGCGCCTGAAGGCAGGAGAAGAAGCAACGGATGGAAACTCACTAAGGAGAGAAGCAACCTGGAACTAAGGAGGAATTTCCTGACAGTTGGGACAATGAATCAGTGGAACTCCTTGCCTCAGAAGTTGTGAATGCTCCAACACTGGAAGTTTTGACTGGACAGCCATTTGTCTGAAGCCGTATAGGGTTTCCTTCCTGAGCAGGGGGTTGGACTAGATGACCTCCAAGGTCCCTTCCAACTTTATTATTGTTATTATTATTGTTGTTGTTGTTGCTTTTCTCTGCACTCAAACTGTGCCACAAGAAGCGACAAAATGGAATTGCAAAGCCAGTGAAAGAACTTCATTTTCTCAGACCCAGTTCTGTAAGGAATGGACTGCAAATGTATGGCTTGCCAAGAATATTTCCCCTTCCAGCTCATAAGGAAAATTTACACAATTTTAGACAAAGGCAATTTACCTCACGTATCTTGTATGTTCTTTGGACATTCTTGAGAGAGAGAAGGAAGCCAGCATGTACACACGCCAACAAAACCACAAAACCCACCCGACCCCACCCAGTTCAGGAGTTCCACACCCAGCATTCTTTTCTATATTCTGCTTATCTTCAGCGTCCTTTCACAACCTTGCCTTGTGAGGTGTTGAATCTGTGGCTTGCAGACATTCCTTAAGACCTTGACAAAGTCTCCGAAACGATTGAGTTTTGGTTTTGCGAACCTCTCGCCATGTTGGCTAGCGTGCAATGTGGCCCTTGAGCCAATGGAACAGTTGCCTGCGCTTGAGTCTTCGGTGTGTATGCATGTGGCTTCTGTTGAAACCACAGTCTATCTATCAATTTCTTTATGGCAACTCAGTTATAGTAGACTTAATTCCTGAAAGTACATGTTCAAGAATAATCAAGGGGAAAGCCCTTGAGACAAACCAGCAATCTGCATTTGAATTAAACCAGGAACACACACGGTTTTGTTGTTCAGTCACTGTGTTGCAGTGTACAGTGAGCACAATGAGGGAGAATTTTTGTAGCTCAGGGTTGAAATGAGGGCTCCTTGGCGCTCTCTGAGCTTGCTTGTTTTCTTGCAGACGTTTCATAACCCTAACTAGGTAACGTCATCAGTGCTACTAAGGAGTGAGGACAATTATCCAGTGGAACAGCTTGCCTCCAGAAGTTGTGGGTGCTTTCTCACTGGAGGTTTTCAAAAAGGGAGTGGACAGCCACTTGTCTGAAGCAGTCTAAGGTCACCTGCTTGAGCAGGGGGTTGGACTAGAAGACCTCCAAGGTCCCTTCCAGCTCTATTCTGATTGGTTGTGTCCAACTGCTCATGACCTCATGGACATTGCATGCCAGGCCCCGCTGTCCTCCACTCTCTCCCGGAGTTTGCCCAAATTCGTTGACTTGATGACACTACTAACCATCTCCTCCTCTTCTGACATCCCTTTCTCCTTTTGCCTTCCGTCTCACCCAACATCAGGGTCTTCTCCAAGGAATCCTCTCTTCTCCTTTGGTGGCCAAAATATTTGAGCTTCAGCTTCAGTCTCTGTCCTTTCAAAGAACAGTCAGGGTTGACTTTCTTTCGGATTGACATATTGGATCTCCTTGCAATCCAAGGATGTAAGGGTCCACGCAAGATACAAGAATCCACGTCATGAGATCTATTTCCATTGGTTGACTTGTATCTCCGTGTTGCTTGCAGAATTTCCTGATAAGATTCAATTGGAGTCCAGCTTCTCGACCAGAACGTACCATTTCTTAAATCGCTTTTTAGTTATTCTTCCCAACTCAGCAAAAGAGAAGCTCTCAGACTGTTTTACACCAGCTAAACCTGAAATGGAGACATCTAAAGCAGGGGTCCCTAACCCTCCAGACCATACATAGCACAGGAACCTGGCCACCAAAGTGGCAGGTGAGCACACACCCGTGGCTCAATTTGCACAAGCAGCGGGTGTGCACGCTCGAGGGCCCAGCTCCATTTGTGCAAGCAACAGGAGTTGTCTGGTTTGTTGCAGTCTGGATATGAAAACCTTAACTCAACCTTACGGGAAGGCTGGCCTTGCTTCTAGCAAAACCGGTCTTTTGTTTATTTGATAGACCTTTTAAACTCTGTTAAGTCAACATTTCTCTTGCACTATACTGGCATCTTTGTTTCACCTTGTATATTTAGCAGATCTCGTCCGATATCGTACAACACACGCACTTAACACCTCTGAGTTGTTTTTCTGTCAAGACCAAAAGACAAAGGAAAGTTGAGTTCCTGTCTCCCGCCGGACACACGATACGGAGGGTCCCTCAATATTATTTTTCCCCCACCTAATCTGAATGCAAAGTGCTTCTTTTTCTGAAGCTAATTGTTAGGCATATGGTGTTAGCCTACAATGTTGGGTTGAAAATATATTAACCATAATGCTATGTCTTTAAGATGTTAATTGGCCAATGGGTGTGTAAGTGTTCTCATGGCCATAAGAGGAAGCTAGGAACATAGCTTCTCTCTCTCTCTGAATTCACTGATATCTACTGTTACTGTTTTTGGTCTGCTGTTGGTTTACTACTGTTGTAACCTGAACTGTGTATTGACCTCTGGACTGGTAAGAAGACTTTGTAGTTTTGGATTACTCTTTGGACTGTTGCTATTGTTTATGACCTGGACTGTTTATTTTTTGACTGTGCATTTTTGTCTTTACACCACCTCAAAGTAAAATACTTTTTGCTTTTAGAACTCAGTGTACTCCTGTGTGTGACTTTTACTGCTCTCAGTACCATTCCTTGTCTGTGCAACTCTTTGGTAGCACAAGGAGACCTCTGCACAACAAATTCCTTATCACTAATGAAGTCGTTTCCTTAGTGGATTGTTTCCTGTAAAAACAAGGAAGCGTTGTAGGCGCCCGAACAAAGAGAGATTGAAAAGTAAACCTTGATTATGGGAACATACAACCTTTCCCAATTTACAGCCTCAGAAAGAGCTGGAAGCTTCCTTCTCTCTCCCCCTGGCATTCGTCCTTGTCCCATTTTCAGACCCTCGTCTTAATTTTCTTTTTCCAGACGCCAAAGCACCAGCCAGCAACGAAGTAGAATAAAAGATTTATGCCAACTAAAGAGAAATGAAATAGCATAACCCAAAACAAGGCAATGAGATAGATCTTTCTATCACCGTAGCAATAAACGTTCTGGCTATTGATACCGATAGTCCTCGGGTTACTGCCACAGCTGAGCCCGAAATTTATGTTGCTAAGCGAGACATTGGTTAAGTGAGCTGTGACCCATTTTACGACCTTTCTTGCCACAGTTGTTAAGGGAATCCCTGCAGCTGTTCAACTAGTCACCCCGGTTGATAAGTGAATCTGGCTTCCCCCGTTGACTTTGCTTGTCAGAAGGTCACAAAAGGGGATTTACATGAAACTGTCATAAGTACATGCCAGTTGCCAAGCCTCTGAATTTTGGTCACGTGGTCCTGGGACAGTTGTAAGTGTGAAAAACGGTCATGAGTCCCATTTTTCAGTGCCGTTGTAACTTTGAACAAATCACTAAATGAACTGTTGTAAATCCAGGGCACCCTGTATAACAGGGAGACCATAATATGGCGTACTGAGCAGTGGTTGCTGAATGGTTAGAATGCAGTACTGCAGGCTACTTCTGCTGACTGCCAGCTGCCAGTAGTTCGATAGTTCGATCCTGACCGGCTCAAGGTTGACTCAGCTTTCCATCCTTCCAAGGTCAGTAAAATGAGGACCTAGATTGTTGGGGGTGTGGCAAAAGGCTGACTCTGTAAACCGCTTAGAGAGGGCTGTAAAGTACTGTGAAGCGATATATAAGTCTAAGTGCTATTGCTATAAAAACATTCCCACTGCCAGGAGTTCGATCCTGACTGGCTCAAGGTTGACTCGGCCTTCCATCCTTCCCAGGTGACTAAAATGAGGACCCAGATTGTTAGGGGTGGGGGTGGGGAAGTTAAGAGGCTGACTCTGTAAAACCGCTTAAAGAGGGCTATAAAGCACTGTGAAGCGGTATATAAATCTATATTGCCATATTGCTACTGCTATACTATCTTTCTTGCATCACAGATGTGAAAGGTGGATACAAAAATATTGGAAACGACAAGTGTGATGAAGGAGAGGACCAGGCTGAGCCCGAAGGAGGGGTCAAAGATATCATCAGCCATGAGTCCTTCGCAGCCACAGGAAATCTGAGTCCAGCCCACCTTGAATTCCACTGAATCTTATCTACCGCCAATATGCTTTGTCCATTAGCACGAGTCCTCAACTTACCAAAGTTCATCTAGTGACCATTCAAAGTTACAACGGCACTGGAAAAAAGCTATTTATGATCGTTTGTCACACTTACGACGTTTTTCAGCCTCCCCTGTGGCCATGTGATCAAAATTCAGAAGCTTGGCAACTGACTCACATTTAATTTAATTTAATTTAATTTAATAATTTGATTTCTATACCGCCCTTCTCCTGAAGGACTCAGGGCGGTGAACAGGGCAATACACAATAAAAATCGAATACAAAAATTAAAAAGCCATTAAACATCATGCCCATAAAATCAATACATATTAAAGTTTAAAACTAATTTTAAAAACCCAACCCCATCCCGTCAGACCAGGCCAGCTTGTTCAAAAAAGAATGTTTTGAGATCGCGCCGGAAGGAGCGAAGGTCGGGGGCCATCCGGAGCTCAACTGTTGACTGTTGCGGTGTCCCAAGGCCTCGTGATCCCCTTTTTATGGCTTCCTGATAACAAAAGCCTGAGCAAAGGTCTCAGCGGCCAACCGGCTTCACTTCTCAAACTTCCACTCAATTTCCCATAAAAGGAGAGTACAAGATATCTACATTGATTAAAACATTTGAATTATTTTTCACAGGCATTTCCCTGTACATAGACTACTATTTCCCAAGAGGCCCAGTTTCCCAATCTCTGCAACCGATTTTATTTTTACTGCATTTTATCTTTCCATCTACACCATTTCCTTCTGAATACTTCACTGTCAACCCAAGAAATTTACAAGAGGGAGCATGATGCCAGTTAATATTAAGAGGCAGAGAGGGAGGGGGGGGGAGAGAGAGAGAGAGAGAGAGAGAGAGAGAGAGAGAGAGAGAGAGAGAGAGAGAGAGAGAGAGAGAGAGAGAGAGAGAGAGAGAGATTAGATTAGATAGATAGATAGATAGATAGATAGATAGATAGATAGATAGATAGATAGATAGATAGATAGATAGATAGATAGATAGATAGATTGATTGGATGGATGGATGGATGGATGGATGGATGGATGGATGGATAGAGATGAGTGAGAGAGATGAGATAGATGAGAGAGTTAGACAGAGAGAGAGTTAGAGAAAGAGAGAGAGAGATTATATAGATGATAGATAATAATAACAATAGAGTTGGAAGGGAACTTGGAGGTCTTCTAGTCCATCCCCCTGCTCAGGCAGGAAACCCTATACCATTTCAGACAAATGGCTCTTCCAGTCTCTTGTTTAACATCTCCAGTGTTGGAGCATTTACAGCTTTTGGAGGCAGGTTGTTCCACTGGTTAATTGTTCTGACTGTCAGGAAATTTCACCTTAGTTCTAGGTTGTTTCTCTCCTTGGTGAGTTCCCATCCATTGCTTCTTGTCCTGCCTTCAGGTGCTTTGAACAATAGCTTGACTCCGTCTTCTTTGGGGCAGCCCCTGAGATACTGGAAGACTGCTATCATGTCACCCATCGTCCTTCTCTTCATTAAATTAGATGTACTAAATTCTTACAATAAAAGCGAGTGTCCTTTAATCTTCCTGCAAGGACCGGGATCAAAAATCTAGGACTGTTGCTAGCAAATATCTCATTCTTCCTCGCTGCCACTTGCTACAAAGGAGGTGTCTTTTCCTACCAGCTGTTCAGCTAGCAATTCCTATAGAAAAAAACAAGCATTACTGTAAATGAAATGTCTTATAGCCTGGGACAGAGTTATACAGATTCCTGCGTACTCTTGACCTGTAATTTTCATGTTTCAAAGAAAACCTGGTCAAGGAAGGTCCATTAACAAAGAGTTGAAGCAAGCTAATTTCCCAGTAAGCTGTCTTTCAACGTCAGAAGAATGTACTTTTTAAAAGTTGGCAGGCTTCATCCAGTTTTTAACAAGTCACCGAAATTTCCAACACAACCATTTTTAGTGTCTTTTGCTCAAACATTCTTTTTTTGTTTCCGGCTACTAGTTAAACGGAATATTTAAAAAAAGGTTATTCATTAATTTATTACACCGGAAGGCATGGCTGCCTTTTTCCGCCCAAATTATATTCGAGAGGGTTAAAATAAGGAATGCAACAAAGGGAAGAGAAATCACACATTTTTAATTGTCATTTATCGAGTTCATCAAGTACACGAGAGTGTTCTTATTTGCATTTTGGAGCAAAAATCTTTTGCAGCAGCTAAAATGAGACAGAGCAAAACCGTTCAACCACCTCAGCAATAAATACTTTAAAACAGCGTTTCCCAACCTTAGGAACTTGAAGATGCGTGGATTTCAACTCCCAGAATTCCCCAGCCAGCATAGCTGGCTGGGGAATTCTGGGAGTTGAAGTCCACGCATCTTCAAGTTCCTAAGGTTGGGAAAAGCTGCTTTAAAAGGCCGTGAAAATCACTGGAACTTGCAGGTCTCCTTGGCACGGAATTCCACCTAGGTAAGGCCTACTGCAATAAATACTTTAAAAGGTAAAAAAAAAAGTTGAATTAAATCTGCTTTGCTTCTAATCTACCAACGTGCCTGAGGTTGCCCTCTCCTTCTCTTTTCTACTACCTTTTTTCTCATTGTAAACACTTCCAGAGAAGTAGCTGTACTCTTAAAATTTGTCTTTAAATACCCATCCAAGTTATAAGTATCCTTGGATTATCTTTCCCTCCGTGCCAAACGTTGGGCCTTGTGTGAGTTTATAGCAAAAGGGAACATTGACACCTTGACTATAACCACTCCCACACAACATGCGTCTTTTGTCTTGTGAGCAGGTCATTGGCTTCTCTAACAGGTGTTCGAGGGGACGCGGTGGCTCAGTGGGTTAGGACGCTGAGCTTGTCGATCAGAAGGTTGGCAGTTTGGTGGGTCGAATCCCGAGTGCCGCGTAACAGAGTGAGTGCCTGTTACTTGTCCCAGCTTCTGCCAACCTAGCAGTTCGAAAGCACGTAAAAATGCAAGTAGAAAAATAGGGACCACTACGGTGGGAAGGTAACAGCGCTCCGTGCGCCTTTGGCGTCTAGTCATGCCGGCCACATGACCACGGAGACGTCCTCGGACAAGCGCTGGCTCTTCGGCTTTGAAATGGAGATGAGCACCGGCCCCTAGAGTTGGAAACGACTAGCACGTGTGTGCGGGGGAACCTTTACCTTTACCTTTAACAGGTGTTCTAGCGTTCCAGTCCAAAGGACGGCTCAGATGAAACACTTCGTGATAATTCTGTGGAGCCACAATTTATAAATCCTAATCAATAGGTTTGAACATAATTCTTAGGTCCTAAATAAAATAAATAATAAATAAAATACGTTTACGGAATAGGTTGAAACGCAACATGTAGGATCTGTTTGCACAGCTATACAAAGCGTTTGCACAGTGTGTTTACCATCATTTAACTTAAGATAGCTGTATTCAAGGAATCCTGGCTGCTGGGTTCTGATAGCACACCAAAGCTTCAATTGATCCCACTGACAACCTGGATCCACGCAACAATTAGTTCAATATGAAATTAGTTCAAAGTGTAATTTAATGTGGAGAAAAGCAAGGTTTCACACCTGGGCAGGAAAAGTCAAAGGTACAAGAATAGATTAGATGAAAACTGGCTCAAAACCAGGAACTGTCAGAGGGACCTTGGAGTCCTAGTGGACGATCACTTGACCTTGAGCCAGCCGTGTGCAGCAGCAGCCAAAAAAGGCTAATACAATCCTGGGTTGTATAAACAGAGGCATAGAGTCAAGATCATGGGAAGTATTAGTACCGCTTTATAAAGCCTTACTAAGGCCACACATTACTGCTGTTTAGAAGGCCAGATCCTGAAGTTGAAACTCAAATCCTTTGGCCACCTAATGAGAAGGAAGGACTCACTGGAGAATAGCCTAATGCTGGGAAAGGTTGAGGGCAAGAGAAGAAGGGGACGACAGAGAAGGAGGTGGCTGGATGGAGTCACTGAAGCAGGAGGCGTGAGCCTAAATGGACTCCAGAAGATGGTAGAGGACAGGAAGACCTGGAGGAACGTTGTCCATAGGGTCGGACATGACTTTACAACTAACAACAACAATATTGATAGAATCTTGCAAATCTGAAGGCACAAACTTCCCACCACCATGTTTAACTGCTAAAAAATGGGGATTCTTTCAAAGTTTTTTCTCTTACTGTTAAGACATTGGGGCTTCTTCCCTCTCTTGTCCATTTCCTAGACAGTATCTTTTCCTCTGAAGAGGAGGAGGAGGAGGAGGAGGAGGAGGAGGAGGAGGAGGAGGAGGAAGAGGAGGAGGAGGAGGAGGAGACTGTGGGGTCTTTGGTGCTCTCTGAGCTTGGTTGTTTCCTTGCAGACGTTACATTACCCATTCTGGGTAACATGATCAGTGCTAGAAGGGAGTAGGGTTTGCAGAGTGGAGGAGGAGGAGGAGGAAGAGGAGGAAGAGGAGGAGGAGACTGTGGGGTCTTTGGTGCTCTCTGAGCTTGGTTGTTTCCTTGCAGACGTTTCATTACCCAGCTAGGTAACGTCATCAGTGCTAGGAGGGAGAGGGGTTTGTGGAGGAGGAGGAGGAGGAGGAGGAGGAGGAAGAGGAGGAGGAGGAGGAGGAGACTGTGGGGTCTTTGGTGCTCTCTGAGCTTGGTTGTTTCCTTGCAGATGTTACATTACCCATACTGGTTAACATGATCAGTGCTAGAAGGGAGTGGGGTTTGCAGAGAGGAGGAGGAGGAGGAGGAGGAGGAGGAGGAGGAGGAGGAGGAGACTGTGGGGTCCTTGGTGCTCTCTGAGCTTGGTGGTTTTTCCTGCAGAGGTTTCACTACCCAAACTACTGCAGATAACATCATACGAAAGGCACGGCTGGAGCAATCTATTAATCCTATTGCTTCATCCATCATCTAATTTCAGAAAGAAATGCACACTTGAAAGTTTCCATATTTATGACTTCATTGGGGCTGTTTCAAATCAGGACTTTATATTCAACTCGGCTTTTCCTTTCATCGATTTAGAGGGGGGAAATGACAGCTCCTCATAATCCTGTGTGATTTGGCTGGTGACGGAATGTGGCTTGAAAAAGAGGTCAGCACGTGATTTTTCCACCATCTAGGTAGGAAGGAGGGGGAAAAAAATGCGGGCCTGTCTTGTTTAAAGCAGCCTCAACAAAACCCACTGAGGTTTCTTCCAAGGTGTTAAAGAATGCTTTCACTTTTACACTGTGTCATCTGAAAACCACAAGTTGTAGGGTAGGGATGGGAAAGCCTGCCCTGGACCCGGCTGTTTTAAACAACTATCGTCCGGTGTCCAACCTTCGCTTCCTGGTGAAGGTTGTTGAGAGTGTGGTGGCGCATCAGCTTCCTCTGTTCCTGGAGGAAACTGATTATCTGGACCCGTACCAATCGGGTTTCAGGACCGGGTACAGCACGGAGACGGCATTGGTCGCGCTGGTGAATGATCTCTGGAGGGCTCGGGACGGGGGTTGCTCCTCTGTCCTGGTCCTATTAGATCTCTCAGCGGCGTTCGATACCATCGACCATGGTATCCTACTGCGGCGTCTCAGGGGGTTGGGAGTGGGAGGCACCGTTTTACAGTGGTTCTCCTATCTCCTGGGCCGCTCGCAGTCGGTGTTGACAGGAGAGCAGAGGTCTGCCCCGAGGCCTTTCGTTTGTGGAGTTCCTCAGGGTTAGGTTCTCTCTCCCCTCCTGTTCAACATCTATATGAAGCCGCTGGGCGAGATCATTCGTGGTTTCGGGGTGGGGTATCATCAGTACGCTGATGATACCCAACTTTTTCTCTCCACCCCGAACCAACCCAGGGATGCCCTCGCCGTGATGTCCCGTTGCCTGGAGGCGGTCCAGGTCTGGATGGGGAGAAACAGGCTTCGTCTCAATCCTGCCAAGACTAGCTGTGCATACTGGCATCTCGGACTAACCAGTACATTCCACCTTTAATGATGGGGGATGAGGTGTTACCCCTCGTCAACACCTTGGGCGTCCTCCTGGATTCACGGCTCGGTTTTGAAGACCATATAGGAGCCGTGACCAGGGGGGCCTTTGCCCAGGTTCGCCTGGTGTGCCAGTTGCGGCCCTACCTGGACCGAGATGCCCTGCGCACAGTCACTCATGCGCTCGTGACCTCCCGATTGGACTACTGCAACGCTCTCTACATGGGGCTGCCCTTGGGGACCACCCGGAGGCTTCAGCTGGTGCAGAATGCAGCCGCGCGGGTTGTGATGGGGGTTTCCCGATACTCCCATGTAACACCTCTACTCCGCGAGCTGCATTGGCTTCCGGTTGCCCTCTGGGTGAGATTCAAGGTGCTGGTGATGACCTATAAAGCCCTAAATGGCTTGGGTCCGGGATATCTGAGGGAACACCTGCTGCCGGCATCAAGCTCCCTTCGTCCTGTGCACTCCCACAAGGAGGGTCTTCTCAGGGTGCCAGCGGTAAAAGATTGCCGGCGGACAATACCCAGGGAGAGGGCCTTCTCTGTGGGTGCACCTGCCCTCTGGAACCAGCTGCCTGTAGAGCTTAGGACTGCCCCTGACCTTCGCTCATTCCGCCGGGACCTGAAGACCTGGCTCTTTGAGCTTTCTGGCCTGGACTGAGGATATTAATTGGGATTTTAACTGGGGTTTTATTCCAAGGTTAATATAATCTTTTTAATTGATTTTAAGTTTTGTAATTTGTCGTATTGTTTTTAAAACCTTCTGAACCGCCCTGAGTCCTGCGGGAGAAGGGCGGTATATAAATCTAATAATAAAATAAATAAATAAATAAAATAAAATTCAGTAGGTTACCCCTGTGTCTCCTCCAGAGCTTCAACCAGAACTTCACAGCAGCGCTATGTGTCTTGAAGCCACTGGCAAGGTTCAAGGCTTAAATTATGATGGTTATGATGATGGTTAAGGCCCCAAGCAACTTGGAATCAAGATATTGATGGAAATATCTAGGTAGCTACTGATCTAATCAATCCCTGATTTCATAGAGAGAGGTTCTCTGGCTTATGCTTAGAATTTCAGAATGTCTTCTCGCCAGCATTCATGGGTGAGTGTTCCTTGTGGAATTTTGTTTTACATCAAGCAAGAAAAACCAAATGCACAGGTACAGAATAGGAGGTACCTTGCTCAGTAGCAGTAACTGTGAGAAGGATCTCGGAGTCCTAGTAGACAATCACTTCAATAGGAGCCAGCCGTCTGCTGCAGCTGCCAAAAAAAGCCAACACAGTTCTAGGCTGCATTAATAGAGGGATAGAATCAAGATCATGTAATGTGTTAGTACCGCTTTATAAGGCCTTGCTAAAGCTACATGTGGATTATTCCATCCAGTTTTGGTCACCTCAATGTAAAAAAGATGTTGAGACTCTAGAAAGAGTGGAGAGAAGAGCAACAAAGATGATCAGGGGACTGGAGGGTAAAACATATAAAGAACAGTTGCAGGAATTGGGAATGTCTAGTTTAATGGAAAGAAGGACTAGGGGTGACATGATAGCAGCCTTCCAATATCTCAGGGGCTGCCCCAAAGAAGAGGGAGTCAAGCTATTCTCCAAAGCACCTGAAGGCAGGACGAGAAGCAACAGATGGAAACTGATCAAAGAGAGAAGCAACTTGGAGTTAAGGAGAAACTTCCTGACAGTTAGAACAATTAACCAGTGGAACAACCTGCCTCCAGAAGCGGTGAATGCTCCAACACTGGAAGTTTTTAAGAAGAGACCGGACAGCCATTTGTCTGAAATGGTATAGGGTTTCCTGCCTGAGCAGAGGGTTGGACTAGATGACCTCCAAGGTCCTTTCCAACTCTGTTATTTATTATTCTGGAATATTTTCAGCGATTATATTTTCAACTGTCTCTTTTTATTTTACACCTCTTTTCAGAGACTTTTTCCATATGAATGTTTTGCTATAAGCATTTGAGATCTTTGAAGGGGAAGGTTTATTAAAATAGAGATGATGATGATGATGATGAGGAGGAGGAGGAGGAGGAGGAGGAGGAGGATTGGAGGATTCTAAAAGGCATCGCAAACATGAGGGATGAAGATGTTCTGCAAAAACCTAACCTGTAAATCGGCAGAATTGGAAGAGAAAAAAAAAATACTGCAGCAAGAAGAGAAACAAAAGAATTCTATGAATGAATTAATAGGGTGGGGGGGGGAGAGAGATTTTTCTGGGGACCTTAGGAAAGAACAAAAAAAATGTATTGCAGCAACTCTGGCGGTGTAATAACAATTGCACAATATTACATTTGTATTTTTCCTGGGCCGAGGTCCTTTTTGCGTTGTTTTGCAAATAATGCAATTTATGAGCCCAAGAACAGCAGAAAAAACTGCAGGAGCAAATCTGAGAGAACATTATTGCTTTAATAATAAACAAGCCGAAACCGAGTTACAGTAAAGAATGATCAGCCGAAGAGCAGTCTGTACCTACAGACCTGTGGTAACCTCAAGGTCACTACGGACATCGCCCTGGCTACCTTCCACACCCTTTGCTAAAACACTTTGGAAGATCTTCATTATTCCTAAGGAGGTCTCTTCCTGTCAAGTCGGCTGTCTAGTACCGCCTTATAAAGCCCTAGTAAGGCCACACCTGGAACGCTGCATCCAGTTTTGGTCACCACATTACAAAAAAAGATGTTGAGGCTTTGGAAAAAGTGCAGAGAAGAGCAACTAAGATGCTTGAAGGGCTGCAGACTAAACTCTACGAAGAGATTTGGGTTTGGCTGGTCACATGATAGATTTGGGTTTGGCTGGTCACATGATAGAACCATTCCAGTACTTGAGGGGCTGCCACAAAGAAGAGGAGGGGGTCAATTTATTTTCCAAAGCACCAGAAGGCAGGACAAGAAACAATGGATGGAAACTGATCAAAGAGGGAAGCAACCTGGAATTCAGGAGAAACTTCCTAACAGTGAGGACAATTAACCAGTGGAACAGCTTTGCCTTCAGAAATCATGGGAGCTCCATCACTGGAGACTTTTAAGAAAAGACTAGACAGTCACCTGTCTGAGATTGTATAGGTTCTCCTGCTTAAGCGGGGGGCTGGACTAGAAGACCTCTAAGGTTCCTTCCAGCTCTATCTTATTCTATTCTATTTGCCATGAAGTTGCCACTATGGCAATGAACTTGTTTCCTTCTTATTGCTGATAAAGCTCTTATCTAATAAAACAAACACAGTCTTTTTTTTTCTTTTACTACAAACCAGCCAAATTCACCTGTTCACTTTGTACACAAAGCCTTCAGAAATAAGTCTATAAAGTGCACACGATAGCACCTTATCTATCATAGTAAACAGGACCTCCCCAAGGCCAACTTCTTTTTTTTTTTTTTTTGTATAATAGGTCTAATTGCTTTCTTCGCCAGTCTCACAGCTGGCATATTTATCCCTTTAAAAACAATAAAAACTCCTCAATCTTCGGTTCCTAACCACCTTTCACAAATACTCTTTCATCTTCAGATTCCAGAATGTGCTTTAAGAGTTATTGCCATAAATGAGATCCATTTCAGATTGTTTGGCGAGCAAACTTTCAAAAGTTCATGTAGATAGGAATTCTCATTTAGGCTGCCTGAATTCAGTTGATAATGAATGTTCTCTGCCATCCAAATTAACTCAAATAAATTATGGGGGGGGAGGGCCTGACCACCTCCAAAACAGTAAATCTATTGATCCAAGGGAGAGTGGGACATGAAATGACTCACCAAAAACCTATCCATTTTTTGCACATTTGATTTTCAATAGCAACTCAATAAACTCTTCTTGAGCGCTCTAGTAATTTTGTCAATATGCATCTTGCTCTAAGGGTAAGTGATGCGGTAATTAAATGTAAAGTCTAATACAATTAGAAACATCTTTTAAAGCAGACATGTCAAACTCGCGACGTCACGTGTCGTTGCGCGACGTATCGGAGCTTTTTCCCCCATTGCCGGCAATGGGGTGGGGCCAGTTTCCTGGTGACATGTCTGGCCCGTGAGCCGGCAGTTTGACGCACCTGCTTTAAAGTGTATCTTAAGTTGTCCCAAAGGTGCTTTTTCAAGAGGCAACTGGTCTTTCTTGTTTTTCCTTTGAAGACGTTTCTCTTCCCATCCAAGAAGCTTCTTTGGCTCTGACTGCAGGGTGGGGAATGGAAGGATTTATATTTCTTGCAGACCGCTGGCCATTTGCAATCTCTTAGAGAGTCGTTGAGGCCACCTGGAGGTTTACCTGTGTCCACAGGGTCACCTGAGTGGTGCAAATGTGTCGCACTACTGGGCAACACAAACTGCATAGGTATAGTATAGGGGGTACCTTGTTCAATAGTAGTAACTGTGAGAGGGATCTCAGAGTCTTAGTAGACAATCACTTCAATATGAGCCAGCCGTGTGCTGCAGCTGCCAAAAAGCCAACACAGTGCTAGGCTGCATGAACAGAGGGATAGAATCAAGATCACCTGAAGTACTAATACCACTTTACAATGCTTTGGTAAGGCCACACCTGGAATACTGCATCCAGTTTTGGTCACCACGATGTAAAAAAGATGTCGAGACTCTAGAAAGGGTACAGAGAAGAGCAACAAAGATGATTAGGGGGCTGGAGGCTAAAACATATAGGGAACGGTTGCTGGAATTGGGGATGTGTAGTTTAATGAAGAGAAGGACAAGGGTGACATGATAGCAGTCTTCCAATATCTCAGGGGCTACCACAAAGAAGAGGGAGTCAAGCTATTCTCCAAAGCACCCGAAGGCAGGACAAGAAGCAACGGATGGAAACTAGTCAAGGAGAGAAGCAACCTAGAACTAAGGAGAAATTTCCTGACAGTTAGAACAATTAACCAGTGGAACAACCTGCCTCCAGAGGTGGTGAATGCTCCAACACTGGAGGTTTTTAAGAAGAGACTGGACAGCCATTTGCCTGAAATGGTATAGGGTTTCCTGCCTGAGCAGGGGGTTGGACTAGATGACCTCCAAGGTCCCTTCCAACTTTATATTATTATTATTATTATCATTATTATTATTATTATTATTATTATTATTATTATTATTATTATTATTATTATTATTATCATCCCCAACAGCCTGGGCCTATCTTCAACAGTGAAGCGATCCAGGCAGTGCTTTTTTTGTAAAAGAAAAAGGTGCCGGAACTCACACATGTTCTGAGCGTTCTATGACAAAAAAAGCCCTGGATCCAGGGCACAAAATATCCTGCAGCCAAGAAGGCTCCACACACATTAATCTTTCCTGGGTAAAATCATTTAGTAAGACAGAAGCCCTTCACCATATGTTGTAAATTATGATACAAAACAATTTGGGATTCCAAATCAGAAGCAGTTTAAGGAGAAATAAGGCGTCTTTATTTACTAAGCCAAAGCAGTTTATCTGGTGCACTATATGAACCAGATGTGTGTGTGTGTGGGGGGGGGAAATATATTTAAACCCTGAAGAAGTCAGGCTTTTATTGATAAGAAAACCTGAGATTTGTCCGCTGATATACCTGAGTTCCGTTATCTCTCACATTATAACCTTCAAAAACAGAAAATTAAAAGCTCAGAACTGGTTGACGAATCAATATTTTATGATAAAAATCAGGAGAAGTTCTCGAGGGATGCTTGGAAGAGAGAGAACTACCTCAAAGCCTAAAATACAATCGTTTCATGTTTCGTGTGAGACATTGCATAAATCAAATCTGGGTGTTGTTGTGGGTTTTTTTTCCTTATCTCGCCTTGCTAGCCTAGGTTGCAGAAATAACCTTGCTTCTTCTTAAGCAAGTCCAAGGCTTTTTTTTTTTTTTTTGCAATCTCTTGCAAAAATAATAATAATAATAGATTTTTGCAAAAAAAAAAAGCACTTTGTTTCTTCATCCCTCGTTTGAAGCTGCTGCTTAGCGCGCTCGTGATCCGCTGGTGGGTCGCTCCTTTGGTCCTTTCCTTTCTTGCAAGGATATATGAGCGAGGACGTGTCTAAAAACACTAGGACATTTTTTGCAGCGTATCTGCTTCTCCTAATATTGGATTTCCTGTCAGAGTGTGCCTGTTCATTTTGGTCTTGCTCATCTTCACCAAAACGTGGTGCCAACTGCCGATGCTCAGGATAACAGAGTTGAAAAGGACCTTGCAGGTCTTCTAGGCCAGGGGTAGGCAACCTTGGCTCTTTTATGACTCGTGGACTTCAACTCCCAGAATTCCTCAGCCAGCATGGGGGAACTATGGCCCCTTCATGATTCGTGGACTTCAACTCCCAGAATTCCTGAGCCAACATGTGGGACCTATGCCCCCCTCATGACTTGTGGACTTCAACTCCCAGAATTCCTGAGCCAGCATGGCTCAGCTTGGAAACCTCTCCCTTTCCCCTCAGCATGGCTGGCTCAGGAATTCTGGGAGTTGAAGTCCACGAGTCATAAAGCGGCCTAGGCCTAGGCCAGGGGTAGGCAACCTCGGCTTTTTTATGACTGGTGGACTTCAACTCCCAGAATTCCTGAGCCACCCTGGCTCAGCTTGGAAACCTCTCCCTTTCCCCTCAGCATGGCTGGCTCAGGAATTCTGGGAGTTGAAGTCCACAAGTCATGAAAGAGCCAAGGTTGCTTACCCTTGTAACTCTAGGCCAACCTCTTTACTTGACCTGAATAGAAAATAGAACATAAAATAATAATAGGGTTGGAAGGACCAACTCCCTGCTCAATAGAATAATAAAGTTGGAATGGACCTTGGAAATCTTCTAGTCCAATCTGCTCCTCAAGTAGGAGACCCTATACCAACTAGAATCATCCAGAAGTTGAGTCATGGCAACTGATCTTTTCTCTTTTGGTCTGAAATGTTTCACTGCTTATTCAAGTAGTGTCTTCAGTCTTTGATAAGCAGAGAAATCTTTCAAACCAAAAAAGAAAAGAAAAGAAGTCCAGTTACCATAACTCAACACCCAGACAAATCAGAATCCGAATAGAGCTGGAAGGGACCTTGGAGGTCATCTAGTATAACCCCCTGCTCAAGCAGGAAACCTATACCATTTCAGACAAATGGCTGTCCAGTCTCTTCTTAAAAACTTCCAGTGTTGGAACATCCACAACTTCTGGAGGCAGGTTGTTCCACTGGTTAATTGTTCTAACTGTCAGGAAGTTTCTCCTTATAGTCCAACCTCCTGCTCAAGCAGGAAACCTATACCATTTCAGACAAATGGTTGTCCAGTCTCTGCTTAAAAGCCTCCAGTGATGGAGCCCCCACAACTTCTGGAGGCAAAGCTGTTCCTCCGATTAATTGTTCTAACTGTCAGGAAATTTCTCCTTGGTTCTAGGTTGCTTCTCTCCTTGATTAGTTTCCATCCATTGCTTCTTGTCCTGCCTTTGGGTGCTTTGGAGAATAGCTTGACTCCCTCTTTTTTGGGGCAGCCCCTGAGATATTGGAACACTGCTATCATGTCACCCCCTCATCCTTCTCTTCACTAAACTAGACATCCCCAATTCCAGCAAGCGTTCTTTATATGTTTTAGCCTCCAGTCCCCTGATCATCTTTGTTGCTCTTCTCTGCACTCTTCCTAGAGTCTCAACATTATTTTACATCGTGGTGACCAAAACTGGATGCAGTATTCCAAATGTATACAGTATTATAATGAAGTTGGGTAGGTTCACAGTCTAAGACTGGTAGAAACTTAATAATTCCCATTCCAACCTTGGATGTGGGTATTATTAAAATGGCATCTAAGAATATAGACAGTTCCAAGGGTGGCTTTTTTGGTGAAATTACGTTGTTCAGAGCTGATCAATTCATTATTTCCAGATATGAAGTGAGTCCTTTGGGTATTGCTGTGAAAAGTCCAATCACAATTTGTATAATATATATCTAATGTAATATATTAATATATTAATTATAAGACATGATTATCAGCTGCATTTATAGAACACAAATCCTGATGGAGACTCAGCAGTTTACAACCTAGAATACATAAGGAACCAATTAAGAAAATGTATGCAAGTACAAGGTCCACAAAGGAATAAAATCAAATTAAACTAGGTTGAAATCAAGGCTCAGATACAATCAGGGTAGGAGGCAATCTAAAGTCTACCACAAGACCACGTCGAAGAATCAGCGGAGAAATAAGCTGGCTGAGTTCAAAGTTCCTTTTCTCCATAACCTGTTGAAAAATAAATCTATTAATCAAAGTACTCATGGGATTATTTTATTTATACTTTACTGTGTGAAAGAGTAAATGCTACAGGTGTAATCACAGCTTCCTTGTACGGGTCCTCTTCTCCAGTCTCACAGAAGGTCTGTTTGCCCAATAAAAACACGAGTGTTGTCAGGACCCACCCCAATCCACATCTTAGGAAGACAAAAACTCTTGGAGTCAGTTCTAGTCCAAAAGGATTTTTTACTAGGACATGCTTGGTTGTGGGAATACAAGACAGGACTTAGTGTTGTTTTACAAATTGAAATTTTATAAAGGGTTCCCGGTTCAACCCCCCCTTCCCTCAACCCCATTTGGTCAGCCCCCCATCATTCTACTTCGTGTCATCCCTTTCGTGGGGAAAAAAAAAGGAAGTTTGAATCTTTATGGTTATTGCCTTCTTCCTCTACAGAATTAAAAGAAGACACAGACCAGATGCCTTCTTCTCTAACCCTCCCTGTTGTTCCCCCCCCCCGTTCAAAAGGTTCCTTTGGTCTTTGAAATAACCTAAGGCAGGCTGAATCCACATATGCTCCTCCTTCCTCAGGAGATGACAGAATACATGGGGTGGGGATAATGTTTTAAACATACATTTATGAATGTGATATAAATGGATTCTGACAAATGTGTATAAATATTTGTTGATAATTTTTCCCCTCCACATTTGGTAGTTGCAGAAAGTTACTCCTTTCTTGTCCTGAACCCAAATTCCTAAAGCTAAAAAAAGTCGGGGCCTGAATTGTCAACCATGTAGAAACCCAGCACTGGCTGTTTTGAGTTTAATGATGAAAGAATATATTCGTGTACAATCGTAAGTCCAAGCTTAACAGACACAATACAGATTAGACAACTCAGGCAGTTGTTAAGGGACTCTGGCCCCCTTTCTTCCTTGCCACAGTTGTTAAGTGAATCTGTGCAGTCATTACGCTAGTAACACAGTAGTTAAGTGAGTCAGAAGGTCACAAAAGGATAGTTGGAAGAAAAATCAGGTCCGGTTCCAAGCCAGGAGAAAGACGCTGAAATAAAATGGAGGCAGCCTGCAGGAAAGGAAGTCTCTGTTTATTTGGTAGTCAGAAACTTCAGTGACAGCAGTATGTTTCTGGGATGGCTGACAAAATGGGGTGGAGAGTAGGTGGGATTTGATACATTCTTTGAGATGCCTGTTCTTGTGTAAGAATATGTCCTTTAATATTTTAATGGCTGTTGCCAGATTCCTCTGGGGTCAGGTAAGGGGTCATGGCTGGCTCTTAAGGCAAGAGGGGAAATAAAAATCAGAGGTCCGTGGTGGCGAACCTATGGCACGTGTGCCGCAGGTGGCATGCAGAGCCCTCTCTGGGGGCATGCGCACTGTCGCCCCAGTCCTAGGCCTTCAGCTGGGTTTTATAAAACCTTTTTGCTTTAGGCCTCTGTGGCCGTGTGCAAAAAAAAAAGGCTCAATCAATCAATCAATTGCAACTTCTTGCGGGGAAAAAAATGTTCTCGCAAAGTTGGACTTGATTGACTGAACCTTTTAGTCCCACCCAGTCTGCCATTACCACCCAATGGGCCACACCCACCCAATGGGCCACGCCCACCCGGCACCCAATGATACATAAGTGGGTTTTAGGTTGCAGTTTGGGCCCTTGGTCTTTAAAAGGTTCGCCACCACTCTTCTAGGTGTTTTGTTTGTGCTCATCTTGTCAGTTTGGGCTCCTTGCCTTTTGTGTTGCTTATTTAGGGTTTCCGGCTGTTCTTCGTTTATGAACACTATGGCCCAGCTTTCTGAAGGGATGCAAAATCTCCATTCCTAAGGACTAGCCCAGACATGTCAAACACAAGGCCCGGGGGCCGGATCCGGCCTGCTGAAGTGGTTTCATGTGGCCCGTGAAGCCATCCTGGAAACAGTGAAGGAACGGCCCCCACTGCCTTGCCCCTGGCCCAGAGACCCTCCTTCTGCCAAAGACCCTCAGATCTGTCCCACTCCTGCCCAGGCCCCCATAGGCACCCTTGATGCAAATGAGGTAGAGCTGGCCACGCCCACCCAGTAGGCCATACGCACTCTAGCCACGCCTACCCAGTAGGCCATACGCACTCTAGCCACACCCACCCAGTAGGCCACGCCCACCCTGGCCACGCCCACCCAGCCCCCTGAGGGCAACCGCAATGCTGATGCAGCCCTCAATGTAATTGAGTTTGATACCCTTGGTCAAACCCCTGACTAGCCTCTTCAACCTTCTGCTTGAGGCTGTTTTCCTATAGCAGGAAGACTGGGGCTGCTTTCTGCCTTTAAAAAGATGTTTCTCCTCTTCTCCCTTAGGGGAAATATTCTATCCTGCCTCCTTTAATATCCTGTAGAATATTTTTATTCTGCCAGAGGGGGGGGCAATGTGACCTTGGGACACTGTGACTGTCATGAGTCAGTTGCCACACATTCAAATTTTGATCGTGTGACCGTAGGGATGTTGCAACTGTTTTAAGTGTGAAACGTGGTCATAAGTCATTTTTGGAGTGGTATTAGAGTTTCACCACTTATAAACAAATTGTTATACGTCAAGGACTATCTGTATCTCTCTATCCACTTATCTTTAAAAAAATCCACTAGGCTAACACAGCACTCCAATCATATCTGACTCTTATCAGATTACCAACTATCAACAGTATTGCAAAATGACTAAAAAAATAAACAGAACAACAATAAAGCAATCTAACCTACTAAATCACTCCGGAAGAAGTGTGTTGCACACATTCAGCCTTCTAGGAGGAGAAAATCAGCTCTTCAGCCTTGAAGTCCCACAGAGTCTCAACTAGGTCTTGACCTTAGCCTTCCGACAAGCTAAATTCTCCCTTCTTAATTGCTGTGAAGATGTTTGCTTCTTCCAAAGCTGATCAAGAGATTGGCTGAGCATTTCCAGAAGAGTGGGATGAAGGCAGAATGCAGTAGAACCAAGCAGAATACAACAGAGGTCTCCAAGCTTGGCAACTTTTACGACTTGTGGATTTCAACACCCAGAGTTGGCTGGCTGAGGAATTCTGGGAGTTGAAGTCCACAAATCATAAATTGGCCAAAGTTGGAGACACTTAGGATACAGCATATCCTGGAAGGAAAGGTGTTGTTCCTTCTGACGTCTGTCTTCTGCAGGATACTGTAGGAAGACAGAACGGCCCACCAGAGAAAGAAATATTTCGGGGAATATTAAAAAGGCAGAATATTATATTCTGCAAAAGGAATAGTGGAGAAAATCTTAGGCAAACCGCCCCCCCCCACACACACACACAAATCTCTCCACCCTAAGCAGAAACCAGCCCTGTAGAAATGCAGATTTGGTAATCCTTTCAGAAAGACTGGAGCCAGGAAGCTTGAAGCTGATGGGATTAGAAGGACAAAGACCCCTAGAACTAGCAACCCCTCAACTCATCCAACACAGGACATAATCATCAGCCCTAGCCCCAGGGAAGCAGGACATGACCTTTAGGGCATAATAGGATTAACCCACCACCATTAGAATACAAAAAGGGCATGCTGAACCTCGGGTCAAAGTTCATGCCACAGGTACAGGAACAATTCCAAACACAAAAGCCCAAGGAGGTATAAAAACCCACCACTCCCATCACCCTGTGGTCAGCTACTCCAGAGCCACATGCTGTTGTGGTTCTGCTCTTCCATAAACTAGAATCTTCTTTCTAAAGCAATCTCCATTTTGTTTATTCCTGGCTTGGACTGGACCCTGAAGATTTTTCTTTCAACAAGACAAAATTTTTCAACAAGAGCCTTGGTGGAGCAGTGGGCTAACGCCTCCTTAAGTAACCCCAGCTGCCTGCAATTAGTGCAGGTTCGAGTCCCACCAGGCTCAAGGTTGCCTCAGCCTTCCATCCTTCCGAGGTAGGTAAAATGAGGACCCAGATTGTTGGGGGCAATAAGCTGACTTTGTAATAATGCCGCTTGGGGTGTGTGTGAAAGCCCTAATAAGCAGGCATATACATAGAATGAAGGCTACTGCTAAGCACATTGATTTGTGCTTTAAATTGTAAGCCGCCCTGAGTCTTCGGAGAAGGGCGGGATATAAAACGGGATTTTTTTAAAAAAAAACCTTCAATATCCTTTTCCTCTACTGAAACAGGCAATTCTGTTTGCTACAATCCAGCTTGTTCATTTGTTTGTTTTCCCCCCAAAGATCTCTTTCTGGGTTGACTTTCTAAAGATGCAGAGGAAGAAGAAGAAGAAAATGGCAGAAGCAGACGCGGAAGCAGAATTTCACCTGCCGACAAAGACGCCTAGTGACACATTTTCCCCAAACTGCCAAGAGGTGGGAGAGAAGAAGCCAATTTGATGGATTTCCCACTCCTTAGCAAAGCAACCTGGTAACATGCTTAAGTTTCCAAGCAGATACCCACAGTTAACGCCTGTGGGTTTATTTTGGCTGTCAATTCCCAGGGAAGTAACACCCTTTAGGAAATTTCAACTGAGCAACTTGTAAGTGACATTTCCCCCTCATTAGCAAATCTCATTTGGAATCCTCCTCCTCCTCCTCCTCCTCCTCTTTTATAGGGCTTCTTCCTCCCACCCCCACCCCCCTCTTTCTTTCTATCTTTCCTGCATGTTCCAGCAACCATTTGCTAATTGGCTTTCCGCAGTAAAAGAGGGAATCGGGAATTATTACATCTGAGCCAGCAAAGTATCCCTTTGTTATCACCGTAGCATTTTGGAACGAAGTACTTCTCCGAGGCAGCAGTGTCTCGGTGTTGCCAAACTGAGTTCCCTTCCCAGTGGTTTGCAGCTGGATTGAATTAACTTCTCCTGGAAAGAAATGCAACATGTAGGCACTCTAGGAGACGGGGGGGGGGGCAGAAAAAAAAGAAACTAAATTGGACTGGACTCAAAATCTGCCGTTGCATCTGCAGAATGAAAGGGGTTTTTGCTGCAGTGCGCAGCAACTCTGCTACTTCGTCTGCTCGGAGTTTAAAAAAAAAAAGAAGAAAAACAAACAGTCCAAAATAGATTTTTTTTTTCAAAAGAGGGAGAACAGAAATACAGATTCAAAGCCATCAGCCTCTATTCATCCATGGCCGTCTTCCTTTTGCTGGATGATCCCAGGAAAGATTTGTGGTGGGGTTTTTTTACAAAGTTTTTATCCATTTTTTCATACAGTTCAGTAGTACTTATCCAACAAACGTGTCGTCTGAGTTTATCATTCACTAACACCAGTTGAATTCCTAATCCTTGATTCTTTTCTCCAGCCATTGATAAAATAAGTCCCAAGTTGAAATCTATCCTGTTTCTTCTTTTTCTTTCAACCTCAAACTGAGTCTGTCCGTTCCTGCACATTCTATTATTTTTTAAAAAATTATTTCACCCTCTGGTGATATTTCTTTATTTTCCCAGTGTTGTGTGAATATGATTTTTGCTGCTGTTATCACATGTAAAATCGAGAATATACTTGTTTTATCAATCTTTTCTGGCATTATACCTAATAAAAAAAAGTTCAGGTTTAAAATCTACGTGTTTTCCCAACCTCTTTTCTAGCCAAGCATGTATTTTTGTCCAATGCCTCTTTGATTTAACACATGTCCACCCTACAGGATATTAAGTGCCTGACTTGTGTATGCATTTCCAACATCTATCTGCCATATTTTAAAACATTTTTTGCTAATCTTGCTGGTGGCAAGTGCCACCTATAGAACATTTGATATGCGTTTTCCTTGTAGAAAGTTGACATTGTCCATTTATACTTTCTTTTCAACAAATTTTGCCAGAATTGTAGTGTTGTGTAGTGAGTTCTTTGGAGGCAGTAAGCGAGACAAGACCTTGCAAACAGGAACATTGCTTTATTGAGGCAAACAGAAACAGAACTGAAACAGAGGCTTCTGTGCAGCTATTTATACGGTTGGCCACTAGGCGGTGGCCAATAGGTTTAAAGGAACCCATTCCCGCCCCAAATCATCCAATGATCTTCTTGGAGACAGCAAGTCTGGCTTAGTCAGTGATCGTTGCACAGACACACCAATGGCTCGCAACTTGGGAGTCCTCCTAGATTCACGGCTTACTCTGGAAGACCATATAGTAGCCGTGACTAGGGGGGCTTTCGCCCAGGTTCGCCTGGTGCGCCAGTTGCGGCCCTATCTGGACCGGGATGCCCTGTGTACAGTCACTCATGCGCTCATGACCTCTCACCTGGACTACTGCAATGCTCTTTACATGGGGCTTCCCTTGAAGACCACTCGGAGGCTCCAACTGGTACAGAATGCGGCCGTGAGAGTTGTCTTGGGAGTTTCCCGGTACTCCCATGTTACACCTTTGCCCCGCGAGCTACATTGGTTACCAGTTGTCTTCCGGGTGAGATTCAAGGTTTTGGTTATGATCTTCAAGTCCTTACATGGCATGGGTCCGGGGTACCTCGAGGACTACCTGCTGCCGGCGTCAACTCCCCTCTGCCCTGTGTGTTCCCACAGAGTGGGCCTCCTCAGGGTGCCTCCGGTCAGGGAATGTCGACTGGTGGCCCCCAGGGGGAGGGCCTTCTCTGTGGGCGCTCCGGCTTTATGGAACCAACTGCCGGTTGAGCTCCGGATGGCATCGGACCTCTGATCCTTCCGTCGCGGGTTGAAGACCCACTTATTTGAACTAGCTGGTCTGGCCTGATGGGGAACGTTAGGGTTTTTAATGGGTCTTTTATTGTTATTGTAATTTTTAATTGGGCACTTGTTTAATTCCTTTTTAATTTTTGTATTGTTATTTATATATGCCCTGTTAACCGCCCTGAGTCCTTCGGGAGAAGGGCGGTATACAAATTTAATAAAAGTAAAAGTAAAAAAAAGCAATGGAGCAACCTTAAGCAGCATTCAAACAGACACCTGAAACAGTTCAAGTAAAATCCCAATACATTGCATGCAGTATTAAGGAGACAAAGGAAGACCATAGGAAAACAGAATATATTCTTAGCTAGACTGCTCTGCACTCTGACTATGCTCCATTCTGAATAACAGAGTTGTAAAGAGATCTTCCAGTCCAAGATCTTGCTCAAGCAGGAAAACCGGTACCATTTCGGAAGAATGGTTGTCCAACCTTGTCATGAAAATCTCCAGTGATGGAGCACTCATAACCTTTGAAGGCAAATTGTTCCATCGATTAATTGTTCTCACTGTCAGGAAATTTCTCCTTAGTTCTAGGTTGCTTCTCTCCTTGGTTAGCTTCCATCCATTGCTTCTTGTCCTGCTTTGGAAAATAGCTTGACTCCCTCTTTTTTGTGGCAGCCCCTGAGATATTGGAAGGCTGCTATCATGTCACCCCCAGTCTTTCTTTTCATTAAACTAGATGTACCCAATTCCAGCAACTGTGTGGTATGCTGGTTTCACAGCCGCAGATAGGAAGATATTACAGAGGGTGGTGAGCACAGCACAAAACATGGTGGACTGTCCCCTGACACCACTGGATGACCTCGCCGAGCTCGCTGCCTTGGAAGAGTGAGGAAAATCTTCAGGGATGACTCGCACCCTACTCAGTACCTCTTTACTCTCCTACTATTGGGTAGGAGATATAGGAGTATAGCCAGCTGTACCAACAGGCTGAAGAACAGCTTTTAACCATGGGCTGTCAGGCTCTTGAATGGGAAATAATTTTATAAACTTTATGTATGATTGACTTGCGAGGCCGGTGTGTGGTGCAATTAGCTCACATGGTGTCATAAGATCGAGGGTTTGTTGTCACTGTGTGTTGTGGGGAGAGAGCACGAAGGGAGGCTCAGCCAATCTCAATGTATACATGGTTGTACTTTGACAATAAAGGTTCATTCATCCAGTCAGAGCTGAAGAAGCTTCTTGGATGAGAAGCGAGATGTCTTCAAAGAAAAAAACAAGAAAGTCCAGTGGCCTCATGAAAATGCACCTTTGGGAAGTTAAACCCTACTCCCATATTATGTCTACGCACTCCCACTGACAAGAGTTGTAGCTCTGATCCCATTTCTCCGTTTTCTTCCTTGCCATCCGGTTGAGATCTTAATATTACAAGCTTGGCAGATTTATACACAATGAGAAACAATACTCTGTTGGGGATCCCCCAAAAGATACCAATTTCATATCAGAACAGTTGGTGGTGCTGCTTTAAATGCTCCATTCCAATACTTGAAGGTCCATCATGTTCATCAGAGTCCCAAAATGTGTCAGGAAATTAGGCGTTTTGAGAAATGTGAATTATAAGCAAATAACAGCCTGTACTTTAATCTATAAAGAGAAGGACTCTCCCCTTTAAAGTTTTTTATTATTATTATTAAGTCATATGTGGGTGTGCTAGCATGTGTATCTTGCGATATTGTATCAACACAGTGACAGTCAACATATGGTGGTGATTTATGTCCTTGATAAAATAAGCACTCTTTTTATTAGTTCTAATAACCATTTGCTTTAAAAACTATGAATTAGTTTTCGTTATGCTGCTAAAGATATGTGGGCTACAACCATGCACACTTTTGGGAAAGAAATATGGATATGAAGCTTTATTGTCAAAGTTCTCAAAAGATCTAATTAATTTTTTTTTTCGGGGGGGGGGATAAGAGACTGGGCAAGGCCATTCTTGCTTCATTATAATCTTCCACTTGAATCCTCCCAGGGAAATTTCATTGGTGTCGTCTATAACACAGCCTGACCTACTTGTGAAATTATATTCAGGAATTACACAATGTTTCAGAATTCCAATTTCTCAATATTCCAATTTCTCTCATCTGTGTTAAAACTACAGTGAGGAAGGTGCCTAAGAGGAATGCGGGTGGCTTTTGAATTGAATTGAATTTTGAATTTTATTGAATTTCAACTACACACTATCTCCAGTGTTGACCCAAATATTACAACTGCAATTAAACCCAACATTTATTTTGCTAGGTGAGGCATTTGTTGAGTGGACTTTGCAGACATGTCAAACACAAGGCCCGGGGGCCAGATCCGGCCTGCAAAGTGGTTTCATGCAGCCCACGAAGCCATCCTGGAAACAGTGAGGGAACGGCCCCCGCTGCCTTGGCCCTGGCCCAGAGACCCTCCTTCTGCCAGAGACCCTCAGATCTGTCCCACTCCTGCCCGGGCCCCCATAGGCACCCTTGATGCCAACGATGTAGAGCTGGCCACACCCACCCAGTAGGCCATACGCATTCTAGCCACGCCCACCCAGTAGGCCACGCCCACCCTGGCCATACCCACCTGGCCCCCTGAGGTCAACCGCAATGCTGATGCGGCCCTCAATGAAATTGAGTTTGACACCCCTGGTTTAGTGAATCACTGCTTGCCTGAAGGTCACAAAAGGGGATCAGATGACCCCAGGACACTGCAACAGTCATAAGAATGAGACAGTTGCCAAGTGGCTGAATTTTATCCATGTGACTATGGTAAGAAAGCACCCCCACCCCCAACAGAGCCTTGGTGGAGCAGTGGGCTAATGCCTCCTTAAGTAACACCAGCTGCCTGCAATTAGTGCAGGTTCGAGTCCCACCAGGCTCAAGGTTGACTCAGCCTTCCATCCTTCCGAGGTAGGTAAAATGAGGACCCAGATTGTTGGGGGCAATAAGCTGACTTTGTAAAAATGCCGCTTGGGGTGGGTGGGCGAAAGCCCTAATAAGCAGGCATATACATAGAATGAAGGCTACTGCTAAGCATATTGATTTGTGCTTCTTAGATTGTAAGCCGCCCTGAGTCTTCGGAGAAGGGCGGGATATAAATGGGATTTTAAAAAAATCCTTTTTACTATACCCCCCCAAATCACAAGAATAAAACTCAGAAGAAACACAAAAGCAATGTTTCACTCGTGAAACCCCTGGCTATTGTGAAAATTGGAAATTGAATCAGACCTGTGGATTCACAAAGAAGACTCAGTGAAGGTGAGGGACAGACTAACGATCAAAGGGTAAAATTAATGACATTGGTTTGACAGGATTAAAACCCAAGGAAGTCAGTATTTTAGACCCATTGGCAGCCTTTGCGAAACAAGCTAAACAAATCTAATAACAAAAGCGCACAAAGCAGGCCTCCAAATTATGAAATGCTGTAAAACTGTTTAAAAAGCCTTGTACTCATCAAATCAATTTGTCAGCTATCCCAGAACTGCATGCTGTTGCTGGTTCTGCTCATCAATAAACAGACCTTTTTTTTCAAAATCAGCCTCCATTTTATTCCCAGCTTGGAACTGGACCTGATTTTTCTTCTGACATGACCACGGGCATGCTGCAATCTTCTTAAGTGTGAAAAGCAGTCATAGGTTTTGTGGGGGGGGGGGTTGTCAGTGCTGTTGAAACTTTGAATGGCCACCAAATGAATTGTTGTAAGTTGAGGACTACCTGTGCAGAATTGGTCAGGGCCATGAGTTTATGGAGATGTTGTTTCAACTTCCTTCTCCTTCACTTCCTCCACCAACCCCTGTAGTGATTTTTCCCCCAACTGGAATTTACAGAGAGACCAGGGAATTTTAGATCTTGGTTAACACCTGTAAGGCGGCAAGTAGGGAATTTTGAATATTGCTACCTAGAGACAAAACAGACAATCCCTTTAGATTTATAGCTAAGGTAATCTGCTCAGTCAACCTGCTGGGACTGATTCGCATCCTCCGAAGGAAGCCCCAGGGATGGAAAATGAGCAACCTGTTGCAAAATGCCAATCACACATTTTAGCTACCTTTGAAATTGAGAGGGGGGGGGAGACCGCAGACTTCCTCTTGTCTCTGAATACCTGAACTGCTTGGTGAAACCGAGTTCTTGAAAGACACTGTGTTGACCAAATAAATGTATGATTTATTTTTTATTTTATTTTATTTTTTAAAAAAAGGACAGGGGATCGGCTTTGTAAAAGGAAGAAGATGGAAGCAAAGAACAACTTGGGTTTGGTCACACTTAACCTTTTCCCCCATCTTTCTAAATGTTGCTTGAGAGCATTTGAATCTGTCTTTTCGATGGCCTGTTCTATTGCCTTTTTTAAAAATAAATAAATAAATAAGTTGTTTAATTCTGGCAAAGCATTTCTTTTAGGGACTGTTGGTTTTATTGTGATAGCTTTATTTAAGATTGTTTTGATTGCTGTCTTGGAAACGGCTCTGGGCTCTTTTAGAGAGAAATAGAGTAAAGAAAGAATGTGACTACATTTTTTTTTTACTTTCTGTGAGGTGATTATTTCCTTCCCAGCCTCGCTGAGGGAAATGCAGAGATAACAATCTCCTTCCTCTCTATCTCTCATGAAAGGAGTGTTCACCTTTGTCTTCTACATATATGTAGTGCACGAAGACAAAGAGAGCTGGGCTAGCATCTAGTCTCATGCCTTACAGTTTCACTCTGTTAAGATCGACACGTTCAGAAGAACAGGGCTCTGTGGGCCTTTTCCCACCTAAGGGATCAAGCTGATCAACAACGCCGTTGACCTAAACTTTGGTTGAGTGTTGCCAATAGGAATTTGAGCATCTATTGCCTCAACTTCAAATCACCACAGCTAATGGGTGATAAAGTCCAGCCACTTCTGTGCACCCTGAGAGTCCCCTTGAAGAAGGTCAAAATGAGTAGAAATTTCTCCTCAAGATATTGGAAGACTGCTATCATGTCACCCCCCAGTCCTTCTTTTCACCAGACTAAATTAAAGGTAAAGGTAAAGGTTCCCCCACACATGTGTGCTAGTCGTTTCCGACTCTAGGGGCCGGTGCTCATCTCCGTTTCAAAGCCGAAGAGCCAGCGCTTGTCCGAGGACGTCTCCGTGGTCATGTGGCCGGCATGACTAGACGCCAAAGGCACACGGAACACTGTTACCTTCCCACCATAGTGGTCCCTATTTTTCTACTTGCATTTTTACATGCTTTCGAACTGCTAGGTTGGCAGAAGCTGGGATGAGTAACAGGCGCTCACTCTGTTACGTGGCACTCGGGATTCGACCCGCCAAACTGCCGAGCTTCTGATCGACAAGCTCAGCGTCCTAACCCACTGAGCCACCGTGTCCCTTTTCATTAAACTAGACATGCCCAATTCCAGCAACGGTTCCTTATATGTTTTAGCCTCCAGTTCCCTGATCATCTTTGTTGCTCTTCTCTGTAACCCAGCCCTTCTTATGTAACCCAGTCAAATAAACATTGAACAAGGAGAGATGTAATTCCCTCCCTGAAAATTATCCATCCACATCACATGAATGAAATTGAAATGTGGACATCTCAGATAATAATGATAGATAGATAGATAGATAGATAGATAGATAGATAGATAGATAGATAGATAGATAGATAGATAGATAGATGAGAGAGAGAGACAGACAGACAGACAGACAGGATAATGGGTAGGATAGATAGATAGATAGATAGATAGATAGATAGATAGATAGATAGATAGATAGATAGATAGATGATAGATAGATAGATAGATAGATAGATAGATAGATAGATAGACAGACAGACAGATGAGAAAGACAGACAGACAGACAGATGAGAAAGACAGACAGACAGAGACTAGATAGATGGAGGTGTTTTCTTTTTTAAAATAACTGTACAAATGCTAAACATTAAAGCAGATGTTTACCACTTTTGCCATTTATATAAGGCTTTTAGAAAATTTAATAGAATTTAGAAGTCTTTAATAGACAAACTGGGACAAGGCAAAATCAAGTCCAGCTCTCCAGTTAGCTATGTCCATAAAGCAACATTGGGCAAGTGTCCCTGTCTCCACCCAATCAACTTCACGGGGTTATCATTATGGAGATAAAAAAGGAGGAGATCCTAAGAATAAGAAACAAGTAGTGAAATGAGTTAGGGTTATCATCTCAGAGAGTGGACCAGACGTGGTCCACACGTGGACGTGGCAGATGTGGACTAAAAGGGCCCCCTTTACCCAAGAACCCCTTATGAGTTTGCTATTGATGATAAAGTTAGCTCACATTGCTAAAGTGGACAACATAATGGTAAAAAATGCAGCACTTTTCAAAATGCACGGCACAACCACAATATAAAAGAGATGTTGAGACTCTGGAAAGAGCGTAGAGAAGAGCAACAAAGAGGATCAGGGAACGGAGGGTAAAACATATAAGGAACGGTTGCTGGAATTGGGGATGTCTAATTTAATAACAACAACAACTTTATTGATTAGCCCTTGGGCCATATCAAAGTACAAAGTTCCAGCAACAAACCGTCACCAAAACTAGATAAAAGCAATCCGAAATGGAATTTGATAAAATACAATTTAAAATGGAATTAAAATACAATTTAAGTTAAAATAGTAATA
>NC_139514.1:116883186-116943917 GCF_947247035.1 Vipera ursinii
CGACGGGCAACCCTCTCCAGCTGCCTTTTTCAAGCTTGGGGACGTGAAGAGGTGTGGACTTCGGACCCCCAGAGCTGCAAGCTTGGGAAGGGCTAAAGCTCTCAAGCCTTGCATGAGTCCATTTGGGCGGGTATCTCTAGTTCCTTCCGAGCGAGGGACCTTGACCCTTTAGCCCAGGCTTATTCTTCCTCCAAAATGCCTGAAACCGCGAGAGGGAGGAGCCTCAGCCTGGCCCATGGCAGCTTCTTGGGGTCCTTCTTCTTCTCGGGGACACCCGGCGTTGCTTGTCCACCTTGCCATTCCTCTGGTCTAGAAGCTCACGGCAGATGTGCACCGTTCCCCTCCCCCCACCCTCTTCTTCTTCCTTCCCCTCTACACCACTCTGGCAAGTCGGTGGAGCCAAAAAAATCGGCTTCTACGGCTTGGAAACCTTTTCTGTTAAACCACAGCTGCCTCTGCGCTGGCCACAGAGGGTTGTGTGTTGTTGTTTTTTTTGCAGAACCTGAACTCTTACCCGACCTCACAGCTGAGCCTCTCGAAAAGGTCCTCCTTCTACAATCACTCGCTGAAAATAATAATAATAATAATAATAATAATAATAATAATAATAATAATAATAATAATAATAATAATAATAATAATAATAATAATAATATAATGATGATGATGATGATGATGATGATGATGATGATGATGATGATGATGATGATGATGATGCAGCTTATGAAAATATACCGGCCTGGAATTTATTTTAATTTTTTTATTTTTATTTAGATTATGTCCATCATCTTGCAAACCGCCTGCGTGCGGCTTTTGGGAGCAAGCTTCTTTCTGCAGTTTTGCAGCAGGGAGACGCACTCCCCGTTGTTGTTGTTGTTGTTGTTGTTGTTGTTGTTGTTGTTGTTGTTGTTTTAAATAATCTTTCTCCTTCCCCCATTTTTTTTTACCCTGTGCTTTGTTTGCTCTTTCTTTCTTTCTTTCTTTCTTTCTTTCTTTTCTTCTTTCTTTCTTCTTTCTTTCTTTCCTTCTTTCTTTCTCTTTCTTTCTTCCTTCCCTCCTTCCTTCCCTCCATTCCCTCCCTCCCTCTCCTTTCTTTCTTCTTTCTTTCTTTCTTTCTTTCTTTCTTTCTTCTTCTTTCTTCTCTTCTTCCTTTCTTCCCTCCATCCTACCATCCTTCCTTCCTCTCCCCTCCCTCCCTCCCTCTCTCTCCACTCTCCCCTTTCTTTCTTTCTTTTTCTTTCTTTCTTTCTTTCTTTCTTTCTTTCTTCTTTCTTTCTTTCTTTCTTTCTTCTTCCTTCCTTCCCTCCTTCCTTTCCTCCCTCCATTCTCTCCCTCCCTCTCCTTTCTTTCTTTCTTTCTTTCTTTCTTTCTTTTCTTTCTTTCTTTCTTTCTTCCTTTCTTCCCTCCTCCCTACCATCCTTCCTCCCTCTCCCCTCTCCCCTTTCTTTCTTTCTTTTTCTTTTCTTTCTTTCTTTCTTCTTTCTTCCCTCCTTCCTTCCCTCCTTCCTTTCCTCCCTCCATTCTCTCCCTCCCTCTCCTTTCTTTCTTTCTTTCTTTCTTTCTTTCTTTCTTTCTCTCTTTCTTTCTTCCTTTCTTCCTTTCTTCCTTTCTTCCCTCCCTCCTACCATCCTTCCTTCCTCTCCCCTCCCTCCCTCTCCCCTTTCTTTTTCTTTCTTTCTTTCTTTCTTCCTTCCTTCCTCTCCTTCCCTCCTTCCTTTCCTCCCTCCATTCTCTCTCTCTACTTACTTTATTTTCTTTCTTTCTTTCTTCCCTCCCTCCTACCATCCTTCCTTCCTCTCCCCTCCCTCCCCGCCTCTCCCCTCTCCTATTTCTTTCTTTCATTTTCTTTCTTCCTTTCTTCCTCCCTCCCTCCTACCATCCTTCTTCCTCTCCCCTCCCTCCCTCCCTCTGTCCCCTTTCTTTCTCTTTCTTCTTCTTTCTTTCTTTCTTTCTTTCTTTCTTTCTTTCTTTCTTTCTTTCTTCTCTTCTTTCCTTTCTTTTTCTTTCATTCTTTTCCTCCCATTCATTGTTCTCTTCTACTTGGTATGCAGGATAAATGTCTGAAGGAAAACCCTGTCATGCAAGCCGTTCCTTATTATTTGGAAATTAGCAATCTCTGAACTGTTTCTAAAACAAATTGTTTCCATTAGCTTAGCTCTTTCCATTTTGCAGCTCACGACTGTCCACACACACACATACACACACACACACACACACACACACACACACACACACACACACATATTTATATACATATTAAAAAAAAACTTCAAAGAGAAAGGGATTAGAAAAAGGGGCCGGAAAGGGTCGTAACATTACTCTGTTCCTGATTGCGCCAAATTTTCAGCCTTCAAGAAGTCAGAAAAAATGTCACCTTTTTCGCGTTCCCTCAGGAAAACACCCTGAACCTTTTAATTTTCAAGGAAGGAGAAGATCAATTAAATAAGAACATGAAACGAAAAGGCATAGCGACCTCTTGGTTCTTGGAAACAGTGCGCCATGGTTTGGAAATTAAAAAATAAATTTTAAAAAAAAAGCTTTTCTTCCCACTAAAAGTAAATTTGAACCTGAATTTCGGTGATATTCTACCAGTAGAAAAGTACGGGGTTAAGACTCTAGAACTGAGGCCCAATGTGCTTGCTTCTTTCATATTACGTTTTAGAAATACTGATGCTGGATTATACTATCTGTTTGGATTCTTTCCAAGCAGTCTCCCTTTTAGCAAGATTTATTGAGAAGAATAGTCTACTTAACATTTATATAGCAGACAAACGTTTGACTCCTTTGTTACAAGATTTCCAGCAACCGAAGCCATTCTCATTTAGAACCAATATTTCCCCCGAAGTATGTCAAAGGAGGAATTTCTTTATTTTCCTTCGGTGTTCCTGTGAGGTTGGGTATATTTGCCATTAACAAAGGAGCTTGCAGCTCTGGGTTTATACAATAGTCTCCTGTATCTTTATCTGTCAGAAAATACCCACTGTTATATTCAGTAAGTGCAGGTAGCATAGTCCTAAAGTGGATATATTTGGAAGGGCCTCTGATTTGTTCCAGTAAAACTTAAGCTGACTGAAGGCGACAAGATAGAGGAGCTACAGTCGTTCTCCAGGAGGTTGGAAAAGAGTTCGCCTGATATTTTGCGGGCCAGATAACAAATTCATACACCATCTGAATTTTCATTTACTCCGATTCTGCAAAGAGAAGTCCACCTTGACAAATCTTTCTCTCTATCTGTGTCTTCTAGACGGGGCATAGGAGTGGACCTCAAGATTTTTTTATTTTATTTTTTTCAATGTCTATGTGATATTCTCAGGCATCCTGGTCAGCATTGTCCCAAAGCTGCGTTTTCGAGAGGCAACTAGACTTTGTTTTTCCTTGAAGACGTTTCACTTCTCATCCAAGAAGCTTCTTCGGTTCTGAAGACGTTTCTTGGAGGAGAAGCCAAACCTCTTCAAGGAAAAAACAAAGAAAGTCCAGTTGACTCTTGAAAAAGCACCTCAGGGATTTTTTTAAAAAAATGTTTACCTAAAATTAGTGCCCGAAATTGCATCCCGTGGAAAATGATCTTCCAAAGGTTGATTGTCATGAAAATATAATAGATTAATAATATTCAATGAAGTCTAAAGTGCCTGAAAGAGAATCCCAGCCATAATCTAGAGCAGGGGTAGGCAACCTTGGCTCTTTTATGACTTGTGGACTTCAACTCCCAGAATTCCTGAGCCAGCAAGGGGGAACTATGGCCCCTGCATGACTAGTGGACTTCAACTCCCAGAATTCCTCAGCCAGCATGGGGGAACTATGACCCCTTGATGACTTACAGACTTCAACTCCCAGAATTCCACAGCCAGCATGGGAGAATTATGGCCCCCTGCATGACTGGTGGACTTCAACTCCCAGAATTCCTCAGCCAGCATGGCGGAATTATGGCCCCCTGCATGACTGGTGGACTTCAACTCCCAGAATTCCTCAGCCAGCATGGGGGAACTATGGCCCCTTCATGACTCGTGGACTTCAACTCCCAGAATTTCTGAGCCAGCATGGCTCAGCTTGGAAACTCTCCCTTTCCCCTCAGCATGCTGGCTCAGGAATTCTGGGAGTTGAAGTCCACGAGTCATAAAAGAGCCAAGGATGTCTAACCCTGATCTAGAGCATACAGAACTGGAGAAGGATGGGATCATAATGGCCAACTCTAGTTTAAGTTGGTATTTGGGGGTTATGGAATATGTATCCAACTCGACTCTGAAAAAGGCTCTTCGGAATTTTAAATTGACTCTGAATTGTGGTGAACCTTTTAACTGAACTAGATTTGCAAACACTGGGGGGGCACTCAATCTTCTGAGTGAAAAGCAGTGTGAATCACCGAGTGGTGAGCTTCCCCACATATGTCTAGGCAAAGCAAGCATTGTTGAGACAGATTACATCACAAATATAATATCCAAGAGCTATTACTCTGGGACATAAAATCTCACACCATCTTTCCATTATATAAGATGAAGTTTCCTTCAAGTCAAGGTCAACGCCCTGTGATTTTTATGAGTGTGGCCTTGTGACCGGCTATTACTTTCTCCTAGGTAGTTTTTTTTTTCCCCAAGAACTTTGCAGAATCTTTGTGTGCACAAAATCCCTAACAAATAATGAGAACAAACTTCAAAGAAAACAGGGCTGATGTTTTACAGCAGGGCTTTCCAACCTTTTCACCCATTGTGCCACTTTTAGCATAGGACAACGTCCGAGTACCACCAGTCACCTAGCAAGGTGTCAAAAACCTGATGACCGCCCCACCCACCCACAAAAAAGGAAAAAAGTGATGAAGTACAGGTAGTCCTCGACTTACAACAGTTTGCTTATTGACTGTTTGAAGCTACAATCGCACTGAAAAAAGTGCCCCCAAGCCACAGCCGAGCAAGACACCTGCCTGCCTGCCCAGCGGCGCTCTTCCTCCTGTCTGAGGTTTTCATTGTTGTGAGCATTTCTGATGAGGATTGGCAGCAGGGGTGGGGTAGGGGGGTGTTTGGTTTTTATTCCCCCCTCCTCTGCTGGGTGGTTGCAGCAGGTTTTGGTCCCTTCACATGACCCTGGGACACTGTGACCGCCATAAATATGAATCAGTTGCCAAGCATCTGAATGTAAATCACAAGACCCTGGAGATGCTGCAACATTCCAGCTGATCGGCGCTTCTTCTGGGCTCAGAAGTGCCAGGATCGGTGCCGAGCTCCAGCTGGATCCTGGCGCTGATCCTGGCGCTTCCGCTGAGCCCTGACAGCCCTGCGGCTCCAGCCATCTCTCGCTCAGGCTTGTGCGGTGCTGCCAACGGTTCAGCTCATTCCCCTCCCCTGCTACCACTTTTCCATAATGGGCACGTACCACCTGCCAGGTGCCAATGTACCACAGGTGGTACCCGTACCACTGGTTGAAAAGCCCTGTTTTACAGCACAATTACCCTATATAGTATGATCTGACTTTTCTTTCCTTCTCGATGAATTCAGAAAACAGTGCTTGGTTGAAACAGCAGCAAAAGTCAACAGTCAGCAATGTCAGCTGAATTCAACTGTTAATTCCTAAAGATATCTAACTCCCCAATAATTATAATTACACAGTTATAAAATAGGCAAGACCTGCCTGGCAGACAGACAGATGCAGGAGTGATGGGGTATTGTCAAGAACCACAGAGACAATCTTCAGTTAGCAAATACCAGTTATAGTTCTGTAACTATCTGGTTTCATACAGCAGCCAAACAGGACAGGTATAAACTTCAATGGATAGTTAAGACTGCTAAAAAAAAATAATTGCAACCAGCCTGCCTTCCACTGGGGACCTGTATATTGCAAGGGTCAGAAAGAGGGCTGAGAAAATCTCTACAGACACCTCACATCCTGGATATAAACTGTTTCAACTCCTCCCCTTGGGATGCCACTACAGGACATTGCATACCAAACCAACTTGGCACAAAGAGAGTTTTTTTTCACCCATGCCATCACTCTGCTTAACACCTAATTCCCACGGTACTGCCTTATGTCAAAGGATATTTACCCATGTAGAAGGGCTGTATTGCTATTATCCATCTTTTTTATTATTACCTTCTCTTACTGTACCTTATGATTTATCACTTTGTTGTCTGTATGTATACAACCATGTTGTTTGTATGTATGCACCGGAGACAAATTCCTTGGGTGTCCAATCACACTTGGCCAATCAAGAATACTTCTATTCTATTCTATTCTATTCTATTCTATTCTATTCTATTCTATTCTATTCTATTCTATTCTATTCTACTCTACTCTACTCTACTCTACTCTACTCTACTCTACTCTACTCTACTCTACTCTACTCTACTCTACTCTATTCTATTCTATTCTATTCCATTCCATTCCATTCCATTCCATTCCATTCTCTATTTTATTCTCTATTTTATTCTCTATTCCATTCCATTCCATTCCATTCCATTCCATTCCATTCCATTCCATTCCATTCTATTCTATTCTATTCTATTCTATTCTATTCTATTCTATTCTATTCTATTCTATTCTATTCTATTCTATTCTATTCTTCTACTTTACTCATGATTTAAGCCCAGAACCAGAAAGCAACATAACAAACAAATTCAAACTGCCTCTACCTTAACTTGAGTATGAGGGAAAGTACGAAAACGTGTCAGCCTTCCCAAGATTTTGTTATGATGGCCTACAGTATATCAATAAAGTTGAGTTCCAGCCATTCTTGTAAAATTTATTTCCTGACCTGCTTCACCTCCAAGGATTGACAAGCATTGTGCAAACAATCTACTGGGGTCCTGAAGTTTAAGATGTTAGGGTCATCCTCGGGAGTAAGAATGATCTCTAGCCTAAATTGATTTGATCCATTCTTCTTCCAGCATTATCATGGCTGTTTACCAAAAACTCTGCACACCCCCAGCCGTGAATGCTCAGCGCATTGTTCACTGGGTTGAATAATCAGACTAAAGCTGCATATGATGACAAATTCCATTTAGCCAAGAGTTGTTCCTTTTTATAACCAACCCTGTCGATTCCCATAACAATCTAATTCTTCACTAAGATTCAGCACGCTATTTACTCCAGCCTTGTTCTCTTCATGCTACCGTGATCTTCATATTAATGTTTGCATTTCTAGATGCCTACTGGGTTGGCAGCTCTGAACTGGAAATGGCCTTTTATTAACAAAAGAGACCATCTATCTCCTTTCTCCACCCGGATGGCGTTCAAGTTGCAATATCCTTTATGACACAGGAGGTAAAACGTAGCTACCCAGGGGGTCCATTTTGAATTATAATTTTGTACAGATGGCCATTTACCATGCATGTAGTCACCCAGATGGTGGTCTGGAAGGATTCTGGCTACATTTTAATCACTGCTGGACTCAGAACATTGGGCAAAAGGCCAAAGAAGCCTATGCTGAAAAACCCAATTAGCCTGGACTTGTTTTTTTTTCTTCTCCCAAATCTCTTCCAAGGTATACTCGCCCATCCGTCTTTCCGAGCCTTGTACCTTCGGTCTATGCTGAAATGTCTGCTTTAATTCCCAACTACCACAGTCTGCATTTCTGAAGCTGTTTGAGATCCGGAGACAATCCAATGAACTAAAACCAAGGCATTCTAAGCAGAGTTCCTTGCTGACTTCAAGAGTTTTCCAAGGGTTGAATGTCTTATCTAGTTTGGTTTGAACTAAGCCAACAAATCCATAAAGGAGAATATTTGTAGCTCAGGGTTGAAATGAAGCTTTCCCCCCCCCCCCGGGTGCTCTCTGAGCTTGGCGGTTTTCCTGCAGACGTTTCATTACCCAAACTTTAGCACGGATGGTGTTACCTAGTTTGGTGATGAAACGTCTGCAAGGAAACAACCAAGCTCAGAGAGGACCGAGGGCCCATTATAACCTCACACCTCCAGTGCCATGGAGATCCAATGGATTGCACCCCAGATAATTTCCAGGAGAAGATAAGGACTGATGGGCATCTTGTAACCCAACGTATCTGGAAGGCATAAAAATGAGAACATAGCTTTCAACTCCTTCTCGGAGCACTGATTTGCAGCTGAACATTTAATAATAATAATAATAATAATAATAATAATAATAATAATAATAATAATAATAATAATAATAATAATAATAATAATAATAAAGTTGGAAGGGACCTTGGAGGTCATCTAGTCCAACCCCCTGCTCAGGCAGGAAACCTTATACCATTTCAGGCAAATGGCTGTCCAGTCTCTTCTTAAAAACCTCCAGTGTTGGAGCATTCACCACCTCTGGAGGCAGGTTGTTCCACTGGTTAATTGTTCTAACTGTCAGGAAGTTTCTCCTTAGTTCTAGGTTGCTTCTCTCCTTGACTAGTTTCCATCCGTTGCTTCTTGTCCTGCTTTCAGGTGCTTTGGAGAATAGCTTGACTCCCTCTTCTTTGGGGTAGCCCCTGAGATATTGGAACACTGCTATCATGTCACCCCTAGTTCTTCTCTTCATTAAACTACACATACCCAATTCCAGCAACCGTTCCCTATATGTTTTAGCCTCCAGCCCCCTAATCATCTTTGTTGCTCTTCTCTGTACCCTTTCTAGAGTCTCGACATCTTTTTTACATCGTGGTGACCAAAACTGGATGCAGTATTCCAGGTGTGGCCTTACCAAGGCATTGTAAAGTGGTATTAGTACTTCACGCGATCTTGATTCTATCCCTCTGTTAATGCAGCCTAGCACTGTGTTGGCTTTTTTGGCAGCTGCAGCACACGGCTGGCTCGTATTGAAGTGATTGTCTACTAGGACTCCGAGATCCCTCTCACAGTTACTACTATTGAGCAAGGTACCACCTATACTATACCTGTGCATTTGATTTTTCCTGCCTAAATGTAGAACCTTACTTTTTTCACCATTGAATTTCATTTTGTTAGATAGCGCCCAGTGCTCCAGTCTGTCCAGATCCTCCTGGATCTTAAGCCTATCTTCTGGAGTGTTGGCTATTCCTGCCAGATTGGTGTCGTCTGCAAATTTGATGAGTTCCCCATCTATCCCCTCATCCAAATCATTAATGAAGATATCTGTACTGGGTTTTCCCTCTGTTACCTTTTTTGCTTACAAGGTGACATGTTCCCAAGGTAGCTCCGCTAAGTCCCAGTGCTGCACCCCAGGCAACCCACAGAGCTGCAATAAATACTCATTTACCTCAACTGAATTACCTCCAGCTGCTGATTAGATTGAGCAGCACTGCTCGGAGGTCGGTCAACGCCACAGCTGCTACAGCAACCAAAATGGAAACGGCGCGCAAAAAAAAACAACACCCAACTTCACAGTCTCTTCGCAGTCTGTTCTGAAAACCACTTTGTGCAATTGCAGATCTGTTTCTCTCTCCGATGCATTCAGCAGCCAAGGTGGGTGGGTGGGTGGGTGGGGGAAATCAGGCTCATGATTCATTTCAGGGGCTAATAGGGCTGAACAAGAGTTCTAATGATGAGCAAACACGATATGAATGAGGTTAATTTCGCTGCAGTTCCACCACTGGCACTGGGAGTGAAAGAAAGAATTTATCTCTGCAAAATTTCTGCAATCGTAAATAGGAAGGGTTTTGGAGTGGGGAGGGCGGAGGCAAGCTTCCCTGAGGTGAAGAAACTCCTGTAGGTCCACCTGAAAGGTAAAACCAAGAGGCTCGCAGACAACATGTCCAAGATGGGTATCACTGTATTGACTCATTTGTAGGATCAAGTATCACTGACAAAATAACAGAATTGGAAGGGACCCTGGAGGTCTTCTAGCCCAACCCCTTCCTCAAGTAGAAGACCTGATACCATTTCAGACAAGTGTCTGTCCAGTCTCTTCTTGAAAACCTCCAATGGTGGAGCATTCACAACATCTGGATGCAACACTCTTCCACAGGTTAATTGTCATCACTGTTAGGAAGTTTCTCCTTAGTTCCAGGTTGCTTCTCTCCTTGATTAGTTTATTTATTTATTTATTTATTTAATTAATTAATTAAATTTTTATACCGCCCTATTCCCGAAGGACTCAGGGCGGTTTACAGGGCAGCATAAAATACATTCCATCCATTGTCTTCAGGCACTTTGGAGAATAGGTTGACCCCCTCTACTTTGATTAGGAATATAACAGAATAACAGAGTTGGAAGGAACATTGGAGGTCATCTAGCCCAACCCCCTGCTCAGGCAGGAAACCCTATACCATTTCAGACAAATGGCTGTCCGGTCTCTTCTTGAAAACTTCCAGTGTTGGAGCATTCACCGCTTCTGGAGGCAGGTTGTTCCACTGGTTAATTGTTCTCACTGTCAGGAAGTTTCTCCTTAGTTCTAGGTTGCTTCTTTCCTTGATTAGTTTCCATCCATTGCTTCTTCTCCTGCCTTCAGGTGCTTTGGAGAATAGCTTGGCTCCCTCTTCTTTGGGGCAGCCCCTGAGATACTGGAACACTGCTATCATGTCCCCCCTCGTCCTTCTCTTCATTAAACTAGACATACTCAATTCCTGCAACCGTTCCTGATATGTTTTAGCCTCCTGTCCCTTGATCATCTTTGTTGCTCTTCTCTGCACTCTTTCAACAGTGTCAACATTATTTATATATATATCATGGTGACCAAAACTAGATATACTATTCCAATTGCTCCTAAGCAGTAATATTGGCTGCCTGCAATAAAGATGTATATTCTGTATTCTGTCCTTTGAGCCTCTGCTGTTTTTGCATCTCTGACCCTGCCTTATTTCCAGATTAATTTGGAGTTATTTTCAGCTTCTCCTCCAAACTTACACTGAAGTATTATTCCTATTCGAATGTGAAAGTCAAGCTAAAAATGTGTGTCTTCTCTCCAAAAGCATATTTCAGAGACTTTGTAGGGGGTGGGGTGTATGGAAACTGACTAGAATTATATTATTTGGAAAAGTGCAAAATGGTTGACAACTTCTCACTTAAAAAGTCATCAATAAAGAAGAATATTTGCTAGTCACTGATGATGTTACCTAGTTGGGTCCTGAAACATCTGCAAGAAAACAACCAAGCTCAGAAAGCATCAAGGATCCCACAGTCCTCCCCCTTCTCCTCCTCCTCCTCCTCCTCCTCCTCCTCCTCCTCCTCCTCCCCTTCCTTCCTTCCTTCCTTCCTTCCTTCCTTCCTTCCTTCCTTCCTTCCTTCCTTCCTTCCTTCCTTCCTTCCTTCTAGCACTGATGATGTTACCTAGTTTGGGTCATGAAATGTCTGCAAGAAAACAACCAAGCTCAGAGGGCACCAAGGACCCCACAGTCCTCCTCCTCCTCCTCCTCCTCCTCCTCCTCCTCCTCCTCCTCCTCCTCCTCCTCCTCTTTCTGACTTGAGCTGGTAGTGATGTCACAGATACATCCCTGCTGAAAACAGAATGGAAGTGGTTGGCTGGGGTCTTCTATTGCTTGGTCTCCTTTTGGTAGATTTTTCCAACCTAGACCACAGCATTGATACACCCTGGGAATGTCCAGTCCAAGAATTGTTCACCAATCCTGTTTTAACCTCAGAACACAACCTATCTTAACTTCCAAGCCTAGACAACATCAGCTATGTTCTGCCACCTACTGGAAAGGCACCACACAGATCTTGAGCATATATTAGGCATGTTATGGATTTTTGTTATAAGTTGTTCTGAAGCCCTACCAAGATTGGGCAAGTGGTTATAAATATGCAGAGAGAGAAACAGAGGGAGAGAGAGAGACCGACTCAGTCGTAGGGTGGTCTTTCATGTGTAAAGCCATGCTGAGAGGCCTCTGCCATAATTGGTTCTCTATCCAACTAAAACAAAATATTCCCTGTTTTTGCCTTCTATCTATCTATCTATCTATCTATCTATCTATCTATCTATCTATCTATCTATCTACCTATCTACCTATCTATCATCTGTCAACTATCTATCTATCTATCTATCTATCTATCTATCTATCTATCTATCCATCTATCCATCTATTGATCTATATCTTTATCACCTGTGTAGCTATTTCTAGCTAGTTATATCATCTATTTAGCTATCATCTTATCTGTCTATCTGTCTATCTATCTATCATCTATCTATCTATCTATCTATCTATCTATCCATCTATCCATCTATCCATCTATCCATTGATCTATATCTTTATCATCTGTGTAGCTATCTCTAGCTAGCTATATAATCTATTTAGCTATCATCTCTTCTATCTACTGTCTGCCTGTCTGTCTCTGTCTGTCTATCTATCTATCGTCTATCCATCATCTACCAACAACTATCTATCTACCTACCTACCTATCTATCTATCTATCTATCTATCTATCTATCTATCTATCTATCTATCTATCTATCTATCTACCTATCTACCTATCTATCATCTGTCAACTATCTATCTATCTATCTACCTATCATCTGTCAACTATCTATCTATCTACCTACCTACCTATCTCTCTCTCTATCTATCTATCTATCTATCATCTGTCAACTATCTATCTATCTATCTATCTATCTATCTATCTATCTATCTATTTATCTATCTACCTATCTACCTATCTATCATCTGTCAACTATCTATCTATCTATCTATCTATCTATCTATCTATCTATCTATCATCTGTCAACTATCTATCTATGGCAAAAGACAAATTTCATTTTGCCCAAAGTCCATTGGGGCCACAAAATTCATAGACAAGGATGGAGCTTCCTGACCTCCAATTAAAATCGGTGGAGAAAGTATAAGCCAACCCATCATGGTTACATGTTTAAGAAGATCATTCCTGCAACAGTACTAAGCATGGTTAGCTTCATTGCTTCAATAGTTAAACAAGCATCCTCTTCTGGATGAGCTTAGGGTTTAATAAATTCTGTAAACTGGGAAACTACACTGTGGGAATACAGCCTTGATGATTTGAAACAGGAGACTTTTTGCCTCCTGCATTGTATAAATTCTGTTTCTTCCATTCACTTGAGTAAAAGAAACCGGGGGGGGGGGGATGCAGAGAGAATCTACAATCTTTCCTGTCTGACTTCTTCTATCCCTTTTTTATTCCTCCATTTTTGCTCCTCCTCCCATTTCTTTCCTTTGGGCAAACAGAGAGTTATACTCTTACATCCCAGCAGTTTTCATAGTGATGAAGCATCCATAGTAGATTTTAAAAATGGGAAGAGAAAGAAAGAAAGAAAGAAAGAAAGAAAGAAAGAAAGAAAGAAAGGAAGGAAGGAAGGAAGGAAGGAAGGAAGGAAGGAAGGAAGGAAGGAAGGAAGGAAGGAAAGAAGGAAGGAAGGAAGGAAGGAAGGAAGGAAGGAAGGAAGGAAGGAAGGAGAGGGAGGGGAAGGAGGGGAAGGAGGAAAAGAAGGAGGGTAGGAAGGAAGGATGGAAGGAAGAGGAAGGAAGGAAAGAAGGAAGGAAGGAAGGAAGGAAGGAGGAAGAGGGAGTGAGGAAGGAAGGGAGTGAGGGAGGAAGGGAGGAAAGGAAGGAAGGGAGGAAAGGAAGGAAGGAAGGAAGGAAGGAAGGAAGGAAGGAAGGAAGGAAGGAAGGAAGGAAGAAGAGGGAGGGAGGAAGGGAGGGAGGGAGGAAGGAGAAGGGGAAGAAGGAAATAGTGAATTATACGTAGTTAGAGACAGAGGAAATTAATTCATTTTATTAAAAGGCATAATCTTACACCAAAATCTGTCAGCTGGACAAGGTGCTAGTGAAGTCCTTTTTATATTTATTTGTTTGTTTGTTTGCTTTGCTACTAACAGATCGAAGCTTACCAAAGAGAGATCCGATCTAAAAACTACAGAGAACTTTCCTGACAATGAGAAGGATTAGTCAGTGGAACTCCTTGCCTCCAGAAGTTGTAGGTGCTCCATCCCTGGAGGTTTTCAAGAAGAGATTGGACGGCCATCGGTCTGGAATGGAATTGCTCGAGCAGGGGGTTGGACTAGAAGACCTCTGAGGTCGCCTGCAAGCCTATGATTTTGTGTTTTTTTTTTCTTTTTTTAAGGAGAGCTCTAGTAAAATTATTGCTGGATTAAAGGTGTCGGGACATTTAAAAATAAAAAATAAAAAACCAGGGCGCAGCTTTCTCTCTGCGCAATCCCGATCCTGGGTTTTTTTTGTTTTGTTGTTTTTCTTCCCTGACTGCAGAATTTGGGGACAGGTGTTTCCATTCTGGCAGACGTACAGCTGGTGCCTGTCTTTGCTTCAAAATCCCTAACGAGGCTTTGGAACACTTCCAGTCACTCCGGAGCACTTCCCCATCTCCTCCTCCTCCTCCTCCTCCTCCTCCTCCTCACTTCAGCTCGAATCTGGCGCCGGAGTGGAAGACTTTCCAGCCGTTTCGCGTGAAAATCGGACTTGGGGGAGAAGGAAGCTCCTGATGCTCGAGCCGCACCGCACGCCATCCTTGAAATTCCTCCCTTCTAAAAAAACAAAATTAGCAAAATAAATATTGTTCTTGTCTGTTTGTGGGTTGGTTTGTTGTTGGGTTGTTTTTTTTTTGTCAGTTTCGAACAAGCCAAAGGGTCTTACCTGCTCTATTCCCACAGCAGGCATAGTTTCATTTCTGTCTGATTCAGGAGTAGTCTGATTGTAAGTCTTCAGCTTGAGATCAAGACCTCCTACAGGTAGGTTTCTAATCAGTATATTTCGGCTCTTTCTCGGGCTGTAAGCTCTTACGGACTGCAGGCGGGCCCCTGGGGCAGAATTGGAAGTGAGAAAGGTGACAGAATGACAGAGTTGGAAGGGACCTTAGAGGTCTTCTAGTCCAGCCCCCTGCTCAAGGGGAGGAAACCCTACATCATCCCGGTCAAATGGCTGTCCAGTCTATTCTTGAAAACCTCCAGTGATGGAGCGCCCACAACTTCCAGAGGCCAAGCCGTCCCACTGGTTGATTGTTCTCTCAGGAGATTTCTCCCTAGTTCCAGGTTGCTTCTCTCCTTGATTAGTTTCCATCCGTTGCTTCTTGTCCCGTTTTCAGGGGCTTTGGAGAATAGCTTGACTCCCTCTTCTATGTGGGAGTTGGGAGAGACCTTGGAGATCTTGTAGTCCAAGCCTTTGCTTACCCAATAAACACTATTTCATTTCAGACAAATGGTTGTCCAATCTCCTCTTAAAAACTTCCAGTGTTGGAGCACCCACAATATCTGGAAGCAAGCTGTTCCACTGGTTAATTGTTCTCACTGTCAGGAAGTTTCTCCTTAGTTCTAGGTTGCTTCTCTCCTTGGTGAGTTTCCATCCATTGCTTCTTGTCCTGCCTTCAGGTGCTTTGGAGAATAGCTTGACTCCCTCATCTTTGGAGCTACCCCTGAGATATTGGAAGACTGCTATTGGGTCACCCCTAGTTCTTCTCTTCACTAGACTAGACAGATGTTAATGATATGCCCAATGCCAATGGTAATTTGCATTCTTTTCATGATGTCTTACTCATTTATTTATTTTATTTATTTTATTGAATTTATATACCTCCCTTTCCCGAAGGACTCAGGGCGGTTTACAGGGTACTTAAAACATTGATACAAAAATTAAAAACGATTAAAAAGATTAAATTTAATCCCTGAAAAAAATATAAAAAACCCCAATTAAAAAACTCTCAGCCTGGGCCAGAAAGCTCAAAGAGCCAGGTCTTCAGGTCCCGGCAAAATGAACAAAGGTCAGGGGCAGTCCTAAGCTCCATGGGCAGCTGGTTCCAAAGGGCAGGCGTACCCACAGAGAAGGCCCTCCCCCTGGGTGTTATCCGCCGGCAGTCTTTTACCGCCGGCACCCTGAGAAGGCCCTCCCTGTGGGCCTTCTATTAATGGGTATTTGATGTGAGAGTTAAAAAAGATGTCTGTGGAGATTCTCATTCATCCAGGTCCTGGTTGTCCGAAAGGTGCTTTTTCAGGAGGCAACTGGACTGTCTGGTTTTTCTTTCCTTATAGAGAGTCACTGAGAGTCAATTGGAGGTTTACCTGCGTCCACAGGGTCACCTGAGCAGTGCAAATGTGTTGCACTACTGTGCAACACAGACTCATCCCCAACAACCCCTTGCCCGTCTCCAACAGTGAAGGGACCCAGGGCATAAAAACATCCTGCAGCCAAGAAGGCTCCACACCCATTTGCACTAAGGTGACCCTCGAGGACACAGGTAAACCTCCAGGTGGCCTCAACGACTCTCTCAAAGGATGCAAATGACCAGCGGTCTGCGAGGAGTATAAATCCTTCCCTTCCCCACCATCCAGTCAGAGCTGAAGAAGCTTCTGGGATGAGAAGGGAAATGTCTTCAAAGCATAATAAGAAAGTTCTACGAGGACACAGATAAACCTCCAGGTGGCCTCAACGGCTCTCTAAAAGGATGCAAATGACCAGATGACTGCAAGGAGTATCAATCCTTCCATTCCCCCACCATCCAGTCAGAGCTGAAGAAGCTGCTGGGACGAGAAGCGAAACGTCTTCAAAGAAAAAACAAGAAGTCCAGTGGCCTCCTGAAAAAAAGCATCTTTGGGACAACCCTCAAGATGGCTGCCCCAACCATACAATCATATCCCCGCCTTATACAGTTGAGTATCTTGACTTTTAAAAAAAAAACTTTCCCAGCAAATGCCCCTTTGTCAAAGAGAATGGATACCCCTGGATCAGAGCAGGAGCTTGGAACTTTGCAGAGAATTTCCCCCGGCAATTCCTCTAGCCTGGGGTGTTCACCGGTGTGCCCGTACAACACCGTTTTGCTCCCCATGAATGAACCCACTGCTTAGATTCTCAGGAAGCAGTTGGGTTGGTATAACCAGCCAAACCCAAGAAAAGAAAGGCGCTCAAAACAATCTTCTTAGAAGGGAATAGATTTTTTTTTCCCTTTGGGATCTGTTTCACTAGATGGTGAGATCCCCAGAAGGTTGAGGTCAAATGTTTTCCGTCAACTTCAGGGCAGTTTGGAGCGAGAAGAGTAACGGTCCAAAACAGGAGTGCAAAACCTCATTCCTTCTTGGATCCTTCTTTGACAAAGTGTTCTGATTCAGCCTTGCATATGCCTTCAATTCCTTACCACAGCTTTGTCCCCTTGTAAGCCCACCCATCAGGAAGAGTACTGCATCTATCTAATAGCGTAAGCCCTCCTGAGATTTACTTCATCACCCAGATACTCGAGACAAACATAATGTACAAAATATGTACCCCAATAGCCTAGAATCCCTAGATGTTGACTGCTGGAGAAGATGCGTCCAGGTCTTTTTCATTTCCTTCTTCGCTTTTATCATCTCTTTGAATTGTCCCCGAGGTGCTTTCTCAAAAGGCGACTGGACTTTGTTTTTCCTCAAGGACCACCTTTCGCTTCTCATCCAAGAAGCTTCTTCTGTTCTGATGAAGCGTCCTCAAGGAAGAACAAACTCCAGTCACCTTTTGAAAAAAAAGCAACTTTTGGGACAACCTGGTTGACTGAGGATCTCCACAGATGTGTCTCTATGAATGGTGTATAAAGGTAAAGGTAAAGGTTCCCCCGCACATGCATGCTAGTCATTTCCGACTCTAGGGGCCGGTGCTCATCTCCGTTTCAAAGCCGAAGAGCCAGCGCTTGTCCGAGGACGTCTCCGTGGTCATGTGGCCGGCATGACTAGACGCCAAAGGCGCACGGAACGCTGTTACCTTCCCACCATAGCGGTCCCTATTTTTCTACTTGCATTTTTACGTGCTTTCAAACTGCTAGGTTGGCAGAAGCTGGGACGAGTAACAGGCGCTCACTCTGTTATGCAGCACTCGAGATTCGACCCGCCAAACTGCCGACCTTCTGATCGACAAGCTCAGTGTCCTAACCCACTGAGCCACCGCGTCCTATAGTTTATTCCTCTGCATCTATCGATGGCTGATTTGTCTCAGAGTTGAACTTCCAGGAATTCCCTGACATTTTTGGATTTACCTTGGTCTAGGATCCTCGCAGTTTCCCAGTTGCTATTATGGTTGAGTCCATCCATGTGTTATGGGATTAAGGAACCTTCAGTATGTCTTCTGACTGCTAGTTGGGTGCATTCTACTGCCTACATAATGGCTGTTACATCCTATTTCTTGTAAATAACTCTTTACTTAAGATGTTTGGGAGACTTTTGCTTCTAATTTGCCATCATTTTTGCTGATGAGAATATCCAGGAGGAGTAACACATTGCTTTTTTTCTTCTTCCCTTGTGAATGTTATTCCTTTGAAGCCGTTGTTGATTGTTTCGTCTACTCTAATTGTTCCTCTTTTTTTATATTATGACAAAAGATGTCAACTACATACTAGATCCGTGCATCTGTTTAGGCGTGTGGGATGCTATACTTTCCAGACACTGCATCATGGTCTCCGTACTAGTTCTGAATCTATGGATGCAAAGAGCGCTGTGACAGGAAACGAAACTGTAATTTAATTTTCTTCTATTTTTAGGTTTTTGATTTTCTGGAGAGGCCAACAGGGAGCTAATCCCGCACTCGCTTGCACTGATGATGTTGCTAAGTTGTGTGTATTGCAACATTGGCAAGCAAACAACGAAGCTCAGAGAGTGTCGAGGGCACCACATTTCTGTGGATGAAGAGTGGAAGGCATGCAAAACAATTTTCTTAGGGGGAAGCCGGGGGGGGGGGAGCAGGGGGAACAGGCCTTTTCCCTCAGGATCTGTTTCACCAGATCCCCAGAGGGATGGGATGAAATGTTTTCAATCAACTTCTGGGGAACTGGAGAGTTAGAGGTCCAGAAGAGGTGAGCAAAGTTTCATTCTTTCCCTTGGACCCTTTTTTCAGCTATTTTGACTGAAGGATTCTGATTCAGTCTTGAATAGAATAGAATAGAATAGAATAGAATAGAATAGAATAGAATAGAATAGAATAGAATAGAATAGAATAGAATAGAATAGAATAGAATAGAATAGAATAGAATACAATACAATACAATACAATACAATACAATACAATACAATACAATACAATACAATACAATACAATACAATACAATACAATACAATACAATACAATACGGAATGGAATGGAATTAGAATGGAATGGAATGGAATGGAATGGAATGGAATGGAATGGAATGGAATGGAACAGGAAAAGGAATAGGAATAGGAATAGGAATAGGAATAGGAATAGGAATAGGAATAGGAATAGGAATAGAATGAAGAAAACAGAATGGAATGGAACAGAATGGAACAGAACGGAAGGGAAGGGAAGGGAATATAAAATGGAAGAGAAGGGAAGAGAATGTAGAATAGAACAGAACAGAACAGAACGGAATGGAACGGAACAAAACGTAACAGAATAGGAATAGGGATAGGGATAGGGATAGGGATAGGGATAGGGATAGGGATAGGGATAGAATAAAGAAAATAGAACAGAACAGAATAGAATAGATTAGAATAATTATTCTTTATTCTATCTTAAAAGTCTCATTTTTTCCTTGGACCCTTTTCCAGCTATTTTGATTGAAGGATTTGATTCAGCCTTTCAGGTCCTGGCCACAGCAGGGTCCCCTTGCAAGCTCATCAGAGAAAGTAGTCTATTTATTTATGTAAAGCCCTCAACAGATTTCTTTCACAGCCCAGTTGTTACTCGAGACAAATGCAATATACAAAATGCGTACCTCATCTTTGAGCTAACATCTCTTCTTAGACCTATTTCACAAACAACTAATGCCTGAAGTCTTAGTACCTCTTTATAAAGCCTTAGTAAAGCCACCCCTGGAATACTGCATCCAGTTTTGGTCACCACCTCACAGAAAAGATGTTCAGACTTTGAAAAAAAAAGTGCAAAGAAGAGCAGCTAAGATGATTAAAGGCCTGGAGACAGAAACATACGAAGAACAGTTGCAGGATTTGGGTATGGCCAGTCTAGAGAAAGGAAGGACTGGGGGGGGGGACATGATAGCAGCATTCCAATATTTGAGGGGCTGCCACAAAGAAGAGGGGGTGAACCTATTCTCCAAAGCACCCGAAGGCAGGACAAGAAGCAACGGATGGAAACCAATCAGGAAGAGAACCAACCTGGAACTAAAGAAGAATTTCCTAACAGTGAGAACAATTAACCAGTGGAACGGCTTGCCGCCAGACATTGTGAGTGTTCCATCATTGGAGGCTTTTAAGAAGAGGCCGGACAGCCCCTTGTCTGGAATGGTATAGGGCAGGGGTAGGCAACCTCGGCTCTTTTATGACTCGTGGACTTCAACTCCCAGAATTCCTGAGCCAGCCACACTGAGGGGAAAGGGAGAGGTTTCCAAGCTGAGCCATGCTGACTCAGGAACTCTGGGAGTTGAAGTCCACGAGTCATAAAAGAGCCAAGGTTGCCTACCCCTGGTATGTTGTTGTTAGTTGCGAGGTCGTGTCCGACCCATCACGACCCTATGGACAATGTTCCTCCAGGCCTTCCTGTCCTCTACCATCTTCTGGAGTCCATTTAAGCTCACGCCTACTGCTTCAGTGACTCCATCCAGCCACCTCATTCTCTGTCGTCCCCTTCTTCTATTGCCCTCAATCTTTCCCAGTATTAGGCTCTTCTCCAGTGAGTCCTTCCTTCTCATTAGGTGGCCAAAGTATTTGAGTTTTAGCTTCAGGATCTGGCCTTCTAAAGAGCAGTTAGGGTTGATCTCCTCTAGGACTGACCGGTTTGATCGCCTTGCAGTCCAAGGGACTCGCAGGAGTCTTCTCCAGCACCAGAGTTCAAAGGCTTCAATTCTTTGGCGCTCAGCCTTTCTTATGGTCCAGCTTTCACTGCCATACATTGCAACTGGGAAGACCATAGCCTTGACTATACGCACTTTTGTTGACGGGGTGATGTCTCTGCTTTTTAGTGTGCTGTCTAGATTTGCCATGGCTTTCCTCCCAAGGAGCAAGCGTCTTTTAATTTCTTGGCTACAGTCCCCATCTGCAGTGATCTTGGAGCCCAGGGAAATAAAATCTGTCACTACCTCCATTTCTTCCCCACCTGTTTGCCAGGAACTGAGAGGGCCGGATGCCATGATCTTGGTTTTCTTAATGTTAAGTTTCAACCCAAGTTTTGCACTCTCCTTCTTCACCCGCAACAAGAGACTCTTTAGTTCTTCTTCACTTTCTGCCATTAGAGTGGTATCATCTGCATATCTTAGGTTGTTGATGTTTCTTCCGGCAATCTTAATTCCAACTTTTGATTCATCTAGCCCTGCCTTTCTCATGATGTGCTCTGCATATAAGTTAAATAGGCAAGGCGACAGTATACAGCCTTGCCGGACTCCTTTCCCAATTTTGAACCAATCAGTGGTTCCGTGTCCAGTTCTCACTGTTGCTTCTTGACCCGCATATAGGTTTCTCAAGAGACAAATAAGATGGTCTGGTACGCCCATCTCTTTAAGGACTTGCCAGAGTTTGTTATGATCCACACAATCAAAGGCTTTAGCATAGTCAATGAAGCAGAAGTAGACGTTTTTCTGGAACTCTCTAGCTTTCTCCATGATCCAGCGTATGCTAGCAATTTGATCTCTAGTTCCTCTGCTGGTATAGGGTCTCTTATTTGAGCAGGGGGTTGGTCTAGAAGACCTCCAAAGTCCCTTCCAGCTCTATTCTGATTGAAACAGAGATCCACTTTGGAGCAAGGAATATCTCTACAACTGATCTTTCTCTCTTCCTCACCGTAGCAAAAAACAAAAAACCCCTCTCCAAACCAGCCAACCTACCTTATAATAAGCCAACATGGCTTGGAAGAATGAGTTCCCATACCCTTCAACAATGGAGCTCTTAACTCACTGGCCTCTGAACTGAACAGTTTGCCCTACCATCTGGCAAAGGTGGAGGTCAGACAGATAAAACCACCCATTTCCCTGAAGAATAGCTAACCAACACATGAGCATTAATTCAAAGCCATTGTAAAACTCTTGTAAAAGGCAGCTGAAAAAAGGGAGGCCGGGCTTCGGAGAGGAAATCTGCTAGCTAGACCCACCCTGGCTTTTCCAGTTCATTGCTGGTATTGTGCGAAGAAAAAGGACCTTTCCTGGAATTCTCTCTTGGCAATCCATGCTTTGCTCCTCGGAGAGTTTTCTAAGTGGCTTTTACATGAAGATATCAGTGGAAAAAGTGCAGAGAAGAGCAACAAAGATGATCAGGGGACTGGAGGCTAAAACATACGAAAAACGGTTGCAGGAATTGGGTATGTCTCGTTTAGTGAAGGGAAGGACCAAGGCAGACATGATAGTAGTGTTCCAAAACTGGAGGGGGGGGCAACCTGTTTTCCAAAGCACCTGAAGGCCAGACAAGGAATAACGGGTGGAAACTGATCAAGGAGAGATTAAAACTAGAAATAAGGAGGAATTTTCTGACAGTGAGAATCAACCAGTGGAACAGAAGTTGCCTTCAAACATTGTGGGAGCTTCATCACGGGAAGCTTTCAAGAAGAGACTGGACTGGGGTTGGACTAGATCAGGGGTAGGCAACCTTGGCTCTTCAACTCCCAGAATTCCTCAGCCAGCATGGCTCAGCATGAAAACCTCTCCCTTTCCCCTCAGCGTGGCTGGCTCAGGAATTCTGGGAGTTGAAGTCCACCAGTCATAAAAGTGTCAAGGTTGCCTACCGCTGGACTAGATGATCTACAAGGTGCCTATTCTATTCTATTCTTTTATATTCTATTCTGTTCTATTCTGTTCTGTTCTGTTCTGTTCTGTTCTGTTCTGTTCTGTTCTGTTCTGTTCTGTTCTGTTCCGTTCCACTCCACTTCACTCCACTCCATTCCATTCTATTCTCCTAGAACTAAGGAGAAACTTCCTGACAGTTAGAACAATTAACCAGTGGAACAACCTGCCTCCAGAAGCGGTGAATGCTCCAACACTGGAAGTTTTTAAGAAGAGACTGGACAGCCATTTGTCTGAAATGGTATAGGGTTTCCTGCCTGAGCAGGGGGTTGGACTAGATGACCTCCATGGTCCCTTCCAACTTTATTATTATTATATGATATTATTCTATTCTATTCTATTCTATTCTATTCTATTCTATTCTATTCTATTCTATTCTATTCTATTCTATTCTATTCCATTCCATTCCACTCCACTTCATTCCACTCTACTCTACTCTACTCTACTCTACTGTATGCTACGCTATGCTACACTACGCTACGCTACACTACGCTACGCTATGCTATTCCACTCCACTCCATTCCATTCTGTTCTTTTCTATTCTTTTCTATCCTATTCTAAAAGGAAGTTTGAGTCTAAAGATTTCAAATCTGAATCCTGTTCACATCAGCCACAAAAGCCAACACAGTCCTAGGCAGTACCAAATTAGTGTGTAGTTTTAATACCACTTTCTAATGCCTCGGTAAGGCTGCACTTGGAAAACTGCATCCAGTTTTGGTTGCCACAATATATAAAAAAGATGTTGTGACTCTGGAAAGAGTGCAGAGAAGAGCAACAAAAATGATTAGTGGACTTGAGGCTAAAATATACGAAGAATGGTTGCAGGATTTGGGTAAGTTTAGTCTCGTAAAAAGAAGGACCAGGGGAGACATGATAGCAGAGCTCCAATATTTGAGGGGCTGCCACAAAGAAGAGGGAGTCAAGCTATTCTCCAAAGCGCCTGAAGGCAAGGGGAGAAGCAATGGATGGAAACTCACCAAAGAGAGAAGCAACCTAGAACTAAGGAGAAATTTCCTGACAGTTAGAATAATTAACCAGTGGAACAGTTTGCCTCCAGAAGTTATGGATGCTCCATCACTGCAGGTTTTTAAAAAGATATTGAACAGCCATTGGCCTGAAATGGTATAAGGTCTCCTGCCTGAGTAGGAGGTTGGACTAGACGACCTCCAAGGTCCCTTCCAACTCTGTTATTCTGTTAACAGGGGGGCAAGCATTCTGTTAAGAGGGGGGCAAGCAATCATGAGAAGTGATAATCGCTCCCTATTACTGCACTAATATTGCATCTAGTTCTGATCACCATGGTACAGAAAAGATGGTGAGACCCTAGAAAGTGTACAGATAAGAGCAATAAAAATGATTAAGTGTCTGGGGGATAAACCGTATTAATTAAACGTAGTTCTGCACATGTGCTCTTTGCCACAGCTGTTGCCTGAGAATAGGGCAGTTGTGTTTGGAAGAACAGTCCAAGTGACATCTCCATTCTTCTGTTGTTTGGGGGAAGCTCAACCCCATCCAGGAGTCACTGTACCATGTTTCTTGAACTCAGTTCCCTGTTTGTCAAAATGTCCTAAGGCCCTAGAAAGAGTGCAGGGAAGAGCAACGGAGATGATAAGGGGTCTGGAGGCTAAAAGATATGATGAACAGTTAAGGGACCTACATATGTCTAGTCTAATGAAGAGAAGAATTAGGGGGACACGATAACTGTCTACCAATACTTGAGGAGCTGCCATGGAGAAGGTTGACTTATTCTCCAAAGCACCTGAGGGGAGAACAAGAAATAATGGGTGGAAGCTCATTAAAGAGAGAATCAACCTAGAGCTAAGGGGAAATTTCCTGACAGTGAGAACAATTAACCATTGGAACCGCTTGCCTCCAGAAGTTGTGGATGCTCCATTTACTGGAGGTCTTCAAGAAAAGATTGGATAGCTTTTTCATATAAATGTAAATAATAATAATAATAATAATAATAATAATAATAATAATAATAATAATAATAATAATAGAAGAAGAAGAAGAAGAAGAAGAAGAAGAAGAAGAAGAAGAAGAAGAAGAAGAAGAAGAAGAAGAAGAAGAAGAAGAAGAAGAAGAAGAAGAAGTTGGAAGGGAACTTGGAGGTCATCTAGTCCAATCCCCTGCTCAGGCAGGAAACCCTATACCATTTCAGACAAGTGGCTGTCCAGTCTCTTCTTAAAAACTTCCAGTGTTGCAACATTCACCACTTCTGGAGGCAGGTTGTTCCACTGGTTAATTGTTCTCACTGTCAGGAAGTTTCTCCTTAATTCCAGGTTGCTTCTCTCCTTGACTAGTTTCCATCCATTGCTTCTTGTCCTGCTTTCAAGTGCTTTGGAGAATAGCTTGACTCCCTCTTCTTTGTGGCAGCCCCTGAGATACTGGAACACTGCTATCATGTCACCCCTCACTCTTCTCTTCATTAAACTAAAGTAAAGGTAAAGGTTCCCACACACATGCATGCTAGTCGTTTCTCTAGGGGCCGGTGCTCATCTCCGTTTCATAGCCGAAGAGCCAGCGCTTGTCCGAGGACGTCTCCGTGGTCATGTGGCCGGCATGACTAGACGCCAAAGGCGCACGGAACGCTGTTACCTTCCCACCGTAGTGGTCCCTATTTTTCTACTTGCATTTTTACGTGCTTTCGAACTGCTAGGTGGGCAGAAGCTGGGGCGAATAACAGGCGCTCACTCTGCTACGCGGCACTCGGGATTCGACCCGCCAAACTGCCGACCTTCCGATTGACAAGTTCAGCGTCCTAACCCACTGAGCCACCGCGTCCCTACTCTTCATTAAACTAGACATACCCAATTCCAGCAACATCCAGATACCAGGATGTATCTCGACAATGGAAGCATTTGTTCACCCAAATCTAATTAATTATGAGAAACCTGTGACTTATGGAGACATTTTGAATACTGAAGGGAAATTAAAAACTAAACAAGAGCTGGAAGAACAGGGCATTGACCTTTCACGGTGGCAACACCTGCAAATGCAAAGGAGATATGAGAAAGATGCACAAATATATGGTTTTTTACAAAGACCAGACAACGTTAGACCAGATACTATTGTCATCAGATGACAAATTGATTAAGAAACTGTATAGCTTTTTGTTAAATTTAAAGATGGAAGATGGACAAGTCAAAGAAAAATGATATCATGGGCAAAAGACTTTGGGCACAATGTAGTGTTGGGAAAATGGCAAAATTTGTGGGAAAGAAACTATAAAATAACAAGGGCAGCTACTTATAAAGAAAATCTATATAAAATGTTTTATAGATGGCATTTGCCACCTGCGAGGTTAGCAAAACTGTTTAAAAACATGTCTAGCAATTGTTGGAAATGTAGACAAAAGCCATATATATATATGTGTGTGTGTGTGTGTGTGTGTGTGTGTGTGTGTATCTGGTTGAAAATACATATGTGGTTAGAGAAAATGTTAAGAAAACATGTAGATCTTAAATGGGAACTATTGCTTTTAGGCAGAACCTCAGAAAACTATGATAAAGAATGTGTATATTTAATATTACATGCACTAACAGCAAGGAGAATTACATTTGCACAACATTGGAAAAAAATGAAGAAATACCAGCTGAAGAAGAGATAATAAAGAAAATTTTGGACTGTGCGGAAATGGACAGGCTTACATTGAAAATGAAAGGGCAAGAAGTTACAGAATACTTTCAAACATGGGATACATTTTACCAAGGGCTAGAAAAACAGAGTAGAGAGTAGGAATTTAAGACGTATTAATTATTAATGAGTTAAATATAATTTGTAATTATAAAAAAATAATAAAATATTTTTTTTTAAAAAAAGAAAAGATTGGATAGCCATTTGGCGCCTCCTGCCTAAAAGACATTTGAGGCCTCTCTCAGCCCTACGATTCTATGAATTTTTATATGCATTTTAATTGGGGATGGGGGTGAATACAAATCGGCTGGGCTTCACTTAAAACACTGGCAGACTTTGGTTTGTGTGTCTGTGTGTGTGTGTGTGTGTTATATCCAGAGTTTTTTCTAAAATTCTTCAGAAAAGTCATGAAATTAGACTTATCTTGAGTTGTTTATTCTGGAGCAGAATCCATGGCAATTTTCAAAGTGAGTGCAGTACCCAAAGCAATTATCCACAGCTGGAGAACATTAGTCATATCTTGCTGTCTAGAATACCTAAAAAAAAATTCTCATACAGAGATACACACACACACAAACACACATACACAAAGTTATTTTTAATCTTCGGCTCTCATCAACTGAAGCAAAGGGACGAGAGGGAGGAACTTTATGGAACAGGAAGGAAAAAAATGGCCGCGTCAACTTCTCTCCCACTTTCTGTTAAGATAAAGACATTGCTGTTGTGCACACCCAGAATAACAGAATTGGAAGGGTCCTTGGAGGTCTTCTGGTCCAGCCTCCTACACAAGCAAGAAACCCTATACCCTTCCAGACAAATGGTTTGTCCAAATCTCTTCTTGAAAACCTCCAGAGATGGAGCACCCACAACTTCCGGAGTCAAGCCGTTCCACTGATTTATTGTTCCAACTGTCTGGAAATTTCTCCTTAATTCCAGGTTTTTTTCTCTTCTTAATTAGTTTCCATTCATTGCTTCTTGTCCTGCCTTCAGGTGCTCTGGAGAACAGGTTGACACCCCCACCCCTCTTCTTTGGGGCAGTCCCTTAGAGATATTGGAAGACTACTATCATGTCACCCTCAGTCCTTCTCTTCATGAAACCAGACATACCCAATTCCTGCAACTGTTTTTCATATGTTTCAGCCTCCAGCCCCCTAATCATCTTTGCTGCTCTTCTCAGAGTCTCAACATCTTTTTTTATACTGTGGAAACCAACATTGGATGCAGCATTCCAAGTGGGGTCTTACCGAGGCCTTGTAAAGTGGTGCCAGCGCTTCATGTCATCTTGGTTTTTATCCCCCTATTAATGCAGCCTAGGACTGTGTTGGCTAGAAGATTCATCTTCAGATAAGATGGACGGCAATATAGATTTGATTAATAAATAAATAATAAAGAGGAAAGCTGCTAGCAGGCCACAGCTTCAGAGAAATGGTGGACTCATTGACAAAACCAGCTGCAGTGTGTTCCTAATGCCCATTCAAACCGTCAGCTAGAGCCACATTTTGAATGAAATTACATTACGGAAAGGAATTTGAATTCCGTGTTAGTAGGCATATATTTTGCTCATCGTGTGTGGTGGCATCTGCTTCGGCAGATGGTAGCCCTTGGCTAACCTAGTATGGACCTGGAAGTTAAGCAGAGGCAGGCCTGGTCTGAACCTAGATGGAGATGCAACCAGGGAATCCCAGGTCTGTTAACCAATCTGGGGACCTCTTTCTCAGCTATGGGGCAACATCTGATCGACCTCAAATGATTTCAGAAAATCAAGCACATCCTATCCTATCTGGTCCATCCTTGATTGAAAGACCAACATGAATTTCCTACACTATCATGTTGGAAGAAGATTGTGACAAGATACCTGGTGGCCTAGTGGTGAAGACGCTTGCCTCCGAATCGGAAGGTTGAGATTCAATCCTAGGTAGCGGCAAATGTTCCTAGGCCGCAGAGAATATACTGCAAATTCCATGTGGCATCAGGAACGGTATCCAGCCAGCTCCATCCAATCGCTCTGATTAAGGAATGGCAGGGTCTTAAAAAGGGAGAGTTGGAAGAAGATTGTGACAAATCGTATCTGTATTGAAGCTGATTATGAGGAAGTCCATTTGGTAAGGTCCAAGTGTATAAACAGGGCTTGTGTTGTTGGAACCTGGTATTCGTGATCCTGAATTGGTTTCTTTGGCAAAATTGTACCCAGAATTGTTCCCCTTACCTAGTCCCAAACCACCAGGGACATCTGTCTCCGCTTGTTTGCCAGCCTTTGCATTGAAATCACCCAGAATGTAAACAATGTCATTTTTTCTCACTTGTTTCAGAGATTCTTGGACCCTGGCACAAAAGTCCTCTATCTCAAACTCTGTTGTGGCAGTCATTGGGACAACGATTTGGATAACTGTGATGGTGTCTGATGGTCATAATTTGGTCATTGACAGGTAAGAGGTTTTCCACTGATAAATAATAGAATAGAATAGAATAGAATAGAATAGAATAGAATAGAATAGAATAGAATAGAATAGAATAGAATAGAATAGAATAGAATAGAATAGAATAGAATAGAATAGAATAGAATAGAATGGAATGGAATGGAATGGAATGGGATGGGATGGGATGGGATGGGATGGGATGGGATGGGATGGGATGGGATGGGATGGGATGGGATGGAATGGAATGGAATAGAATAGAATAGAATAGAATAGAATAGAATAGAATAGAATAGAATAGAATAGAATAGAATAGAATAGAATAGAATAGAATAGAATAGAATAACAGAGTTGGAAGGGACCTTGTTGGTCATCTAGTCCAACCCTCCCCCAAGCAGGAGACCCTATACCATTTCTGACAGATGGTAGTCCAGTCTCTTCTTGAAAGCTTCCAGTGACGAAGCTCCCATAACCTCTGAAGGCAACTTCTGTTCCATTGGTTGATTGTTCTCAATTGTCATAAAATTTCTCCTTATGTCCAGGTTGAAATCTCTCCTTCATCAGTTTCCATCTGTTATTCCTTGTCTGGCCTTCAGGTGCTTTGGAAAATAGGTCCTCTCTTTGGCATCCCCTCAAATCTTGGGATGCTGCTATCATGTCTCCCCTGGTCCTTCTCTTCACTAGACTAGCCAGGCCCAGTTCCTGCAGCCGTTCTTCACATGTTTTAGCCTCCAGTCCCCTAATCATCTTTGTTGCTCTTCTCTGCACTCTTTCTAGAGTCTCAACATCTTTTTTTATAGTGTGGAGACCAAATCTGGTTGCAGTATTCTAGGTGGGGGTCTTACTAAGGCTTTACAGAGTGGTATTAGTACCTCACGCGATCTCGATTGAATGCAACTTAGTTAGTGCAATCTAGTAACTTTCCTGCTTATAATAAATGCCACTCCGTTGATATTCTTGCTGTCATGTCCTGAATAATAAGACAGTGAAATCCTCAGGCTGGTCAGGCGTGACGGAATGGATAACATTATCATCACCATCCTCATCAAAGCCAAGGAAACGAGCTGTACTCAGAAGAGACCTTATTGCCTGCCTCTGTATTTTCTGATTCAATGTGTGCACTGAATCCCTTCCTCCGGGTTGCTTCAAGCAGTTCTTATTCAATCGTTTCCAATTCTTCTTGAACTTCATAGCTGGGGGATCATTTTCCAGTAATAACACCTTCCTATAAGTTGCTTGCAAGATGCATCAGCTTCTTTGCCGCTCTTCTCTCTCTCTCTCTCTCTCTCTCTCTCTCTCTCTCTCTCTCTCTCTCTCTCTCTCTCTCTCTCTCTCTCTCTCTCTCTCTCTCTCTCTCTCTCTCTCTCTCTCTCTCTCTCTCTTGGTTTCTCTGAGATTAGAAGGTCTTTCTCCAAGGCCTGCTGCCTTGACATTACACATCCAAAACATTTCAGCTCCAGCTTCCCTTATTAGAGTTTCCACACAGCAGCCTGTATTTTTTTATTTCAGCCAGTATTTATTTCTTGTTCTTGCCAAACAAGGCCTTCCTGTCTATTTCTCTTGTGCTACAATTCAGAGCTATCCCTTCTTCTTTTATCAGCCACTCTAATGATCCCATTTTCACAGTCCTGTGTTACAACCCAGAAAATCACGCTCTTGGCAATAAACACTTTTGTTGTCAGTGGGGTGCTGGTGCCTATCAACATTTTGTCTGCGTTTGTCATCATCGAGGCTTTCACAGTCACCATTCCTGTGAATGTTTTGAGCCAGGGAAGATAAAAGTCGGTAGCTATGTAAATTTCCTGTCCACCTCTTTGCCCTGAGTTTGCACGTCCAATTAACAAAATCTGATGGATAATTAATACTGAGCAGCAAACAGACTCGTTCACTTTCTTTCACCTTTAATAAGTGAAAGATGGCTCAACCTATCCTCACCTCCACTTTCTTAATTTTATTCATTCCCATTTGCTCTGCAAACATGGCATTGAGTCACTAACAGAAACGACATCTACACAGCTGTTATTGCAACGTGAAGGCCAAAGCTGATGATGATGTATGGAAGTGACAGAAGTAGCAATCCAGGTACAAGGACGTAGCTGAGCTGAGGAACAAGCCATAGGTACTCTTTTCAATATTTGGGATTGCAGAATCCACAGTCCCTGGCTGGCTGGACCTGGTAAGAATTGAAATCCAAACCAAGATCTTATCCAGGGCAAACAAAAATGGATGGAAACTAACCAGGGGAAGAACCAACCTAGAATAGAATAGAACAGAACAGAACAGAACAGAATAGAATTCAGAAAGAATAGAATAGAATAGAATAGAATAGAATAGAATAGAATAGAATAGAATAGAATAGAATAGAATAGAATAGAATAGAATAGAATAGAATAGAATAGAGTAGAGTAGAGTAGAGTAGAGTAGAGTAGAGTAGAGTAGAACAGAACAGAATAGAATATATAGAACAGAATAGAATAGAACAGAATTCAAAAAGAATAGAATAGAATAGAATAGAATAGAATAGAATAGAATAGAATAGAATAGAATAGAATAGAATAGAATAGAATAGAATAGAATAGAATAGAATAGAATAGAATAGAATAGAATAGAATAGAATAGAATAGAATAGAATTCTTTATTGGCCAAGTGTGATTGGACACACAAGGAATTTGTCTTCGGTGCATATGCTTTCAGTGCATAGAAAAGGTATAAGTGATAAATCATGCTCATAGTCATCATAAAAATACATTCATCAGACAACATAAGTTACAACACTTACTGACAGTCGTAGGATACTAAATAAGCAATCAACATAAATTATACTAGGAAACTACATAGGTAAAGGTAAAGGTTCCCCCGCACATGCGTGCTCGTCGTTTCCGACTCTAGGGGCCGGTGCTCATCTCCGTTTCAAAGCCGAAGAGCCAGTGCTTGTCCGAGGATGTCTCCGTGGTCATGTGGCCGGCATGACTAGACGCCAAAGGCGCACAGAACTCTGTTACCTTCCCACCGGAGTGGTCCCTATTCTTCTACTTGCATTTTTTATGTGCTTTCGAACTGCTAGGTGGGCAGAAGAGGAAACTAAATAAAACAATATAAATTGTAAGATACAAACTTTCTAACAGTGAGGACAATAAACCAGTGGAACAGCTTTGCCTCCAGAAATCGTGGGCGCTCCATCACTGGAGATTTTTAAGAAGAGACTGGAGAGTCACTTGTCTAAAATGGTTTAGTAGGGTTGGACTAGAAGACCTCCAAGGTCCCTTCCAGATCTATTAGGACTTGTCCATGAATAAGAAAAGAGGAGTTTGTTCTTTTCAAGACAGAAGAAATTAGCACCTTTTCTAGATGGCCAAAGGATTGCCAGTTTTTAGCCAGCTCAGATGCGTATGAATGGCAACCAGCCAGGCAGAGTTATTCAAACTTCTATTATTCTAGAATTGGTGGGTCCTCCACCTCTGGAGGTTTTCAGGGAAGAGATTAGACAGTTGTAGGGGATTTGTCCAGAATGATATAAGTTGTCCTGCTTGGACTAGAAGACCTAGAACTAAGGAGAAACTTCCTGACAGTTAGAACAATTAACCAGGGGAACAACCTGCCTCCAGAAGCTGTGAATGCTCCAACACTGGAAGTTTTTAAGAAGAGACGGGACAGCCATTTGTCTGAAACGGTAGAGGGTCTTCTGCCTGAGCAGGGGGTTGGAGTAGATGACCTCAAAGGTCCCTTCCAACTTTATTATTGTTATTATTGTTATCTCCAAGGTCCTTTTCAAACCCTATGGTTCTACATTCTCTGTTCTATGAAAGGGGAGCACCATTACCTCCTCCCCTGGGACAGCCAGTTTGTGACTGCACAGCCTTCCTCTTCGTCTACTCTCGTGTGAGTTTTCCCACCTTCCTCTTCATTTGCCCTCCTGTACGTTTTCCCACCTTTGCCGTCCGATCTCCCCGTGGGATCAATGATTGTCCCCCATCCTTCTTTCCTGATCCTTTGAAGATGGACAAAACACTGTCATTCCTATTAGCCCAAAGAGCTTTAATGTCGGGCAGTAACAAAATGGAAGAAATTTGGCCTCCAACGAATGAAGTCCAGAAAGGGGTTCTTTTTTTTTTTTTTTTTGGCATGGAAGGGGAGAATTTTCAACATCCTGAGATGTGATCCCGTACTCCTGTGTCTTTCAGAGCTGGCCAAGCAATTACGGCCAAGAGATCTTTGCTAAATGTGTTGTCCTTTATTTACCCCAGTGATTTGGCTGAATGATAGGAGAAAACAATCTGGGGTTTTTTTAATCACTTCCCCAGAGATTTCCTTCAGGTTTGCCGGTGCCCATTAATAGGAATTAACTTTGCCCCTCGGTTAACAGGCTCACATTTTGACATGTCTCTGGAAAAGAGGCCAGCGCATCGTCGAGGTCCAATTAAGTCCTTGCTAATCAGAGGGCAAGCATGAATTATTGATATCATCGCTCATCAGCAACAAGGCCTTCCAGCCTGGAAGGCTTGCTGTGATTTCTGCCTTTTGAGGTCTCTTGGAGAAAATCAAATAAGGTTCCTCATGACTTTGTAATTTTATGGTAAGTGCAAATGACATAAATGTTGCTAGAGAAAGAGAGAGAGAGAGAGAAAGACCTCGTCGAATATATTTTCACAGAGGTTAGCTGCAACGGATTTATATCAGAGATCAGGGAAGGGGTAAAACATGACGTTATTTTTGTGAAAAAGGAAAATGGAGATGGAGATGGAGATGATGGAATTGATGGAGTGATGGAGATGGAGATAGGATGATGGAGTTGATGATGAAAATTATGGAGATGGAGATGATGGAGATGATGGAGATGATGGAGATGATGGAGATGATGGAGATGATGGAGATGATGGAGATGATGAAAATGATGGAGATGGAGATGATGAAAATGATGGAGATGATGGAGATAGAGATGACAAAGATGATGGAGATGCAGATAGGATGATAGACATGATGGAGATGATGAAAATGATGGAGATGGAGATGAAGGAGATGATGAAAATAGAGATGATGGAGTAGGAGATGAAGATGGTGATGGAGATGGAGATGGAGATGGAGATAGCTTCCTTGAATCTGACTCCTTTGACTTTATAAATCATAAATCATAAAATGTCCACACAAACATTTTTTTTATCATATGCCATTGCTTTCTTCCCATTTTTTCTTCCCATTTTTTACCTACAATCCTGGAATTTCTTGCTGGACTTCCAACCAAATATTACTTAGTCTCATCCCTACTTAGCTTCCTTCTCCAGAAAAGATTGTTTAGATACCACTAGTTGCAAGACCAAAGGGAGAAAGAGAGGAAGGGGAAGAGGAAAATGTCCCAAGTTCAAAATCAAAATCACTTTTCCTTTAGATGGAATCAAGGTCACATGAAGTGTTAATACAGTACCACTTTATAATGCCTTAGTAAGGCCACACTTGAAGTAGTGCATCCAGTTTTGGGCACCAGGATATAAAAAAGATGTTGAGACTCTTGAAATAGTGCAGAGAAGAGCAACAAAGATGATCAGGGGACTGGAGGCTAAAACACATTGGGAATGTCTAGTTTAATGAAGAGAAGGACGAGGGGGGACAAGATAGAAGTCTTCCAATATCTCAGGGGCTGCCCCAAAGGAGAGGGAGTCAAGCTATTCTCCAAAGCACCTGAAGACAAGACAAGAAGCCACGGATGGAAACTAAACAAAGAGAGAAACAGCTGGAACTAAGGAGAAATTTCCTAACAGTTAGAACAATCAATCAGGTGGACAGCTTGCCTCCAGAAGTTGTGGTGCTCCATTACTGAAGGTTTTAAAGAAGAGATTGGACAACCATTTGTCCAGAATGGTATAGGGCAGGGGTAGGCAACCTCGGCTCTTTTATGACTCATGGATTTCAACTCCCAGAATTCCTGAGTCCGCTTTGGAGTTGATGTCCATGAGTCATAAAAGAGCCGAGGTTGCCTACCCCTAGTATAGGGTCTGCTGCATGAGCAGGGGGTTGGACTAGAAGATCTCCAAGGTCCCTTCCAACTGTGTTTTTCTGTTCTGTTTTTAGCTCAGTGGTTCTCATTCAGCGGTATAGATATCACGAGAGGATTCAGAAGTAATTTAGATAGGACAGAGTCTATGCTAGAATAACTTACCATAAATGAGCATTACAGTAACAGAATGACTGCCGACGTACATACGTCCACCTCAGAGAAAATGGGACTTTTCATTCCCACGTGCTACGATCCGTGTTCTTTGATGTAAAAGGCTCGCCGAGCTTGTCAGATCAAAGCTTCATCTCCTTCTCAAGTTTCATTCCTTCAAGCTTCATCCCCTCTCGTGCTGCTCTCATCAAGCTCAGTTAAAAAGCCATTTAGTTGTCCATCACGCCGGCACCGCCATTCTGCCAATTCAAACCAAGGTCAAACCAGTCCTTATGGAAGATTATATTCACAGCAGAGGCCGAAAAACAGTTTCCAAGGAAGCATGCCCGGAAGCTGAGAGAAAGTGCACTATCCACCTTAACAGTTCTAAGATGGCGGCGCCTGGAATGGCTGCGGTTGCATTGGCTTTTGAAGGCGAATAGTTTTGGGAGGGATAGTAAGGGCTATAGGCCACATGATCAGGAAGATTTTAAAGTGTTTGAGCAACATGGTGGAACTAAGGTAACATACGACATATGACCGACAATCTTTGCTGGCCTGGCGAATTTCTAGTTGTTTTGGAACTGTTGGTGAGACCGTTAAAAGTCGTTTGAATTTGTTCTACCAGCAGCAAGATCTGACTGCTGGCCCAGTGATGGATTCGATTGCAAATCAGGGCTGTTTCCAGAGGAGGCAGAGGAGGAGAGGACCTGGAGCTTATGGAGCGAAGGAACTGGATGAGGCTGTCGGCAGACCCAGAGGAAGAGAGAGAGGCTTTTGGAGGAGTTGGTGGCGGCGGCAGCAGCGTGCTCCAGGGGCGAAAAGAAGCAAGGCCTCTTTAAGGAAAGGGTGGAAGAGTCAGGATCAGAAAAAGGAAAGAAGGCGAGGTTGTCAGAATACAAGCTAACTTGAGGGCTAATCCACAAGGAGCCCCATTTCCATCTGTCCTGTTTGCCATCGTTCACTCCCTAGAGACTAAAATGGACAATGTGAAATTTGAGCGGGCCCCGAACAAGAAGTATATATCGGAGGTGGTGACCCTTTGAGAGCTGTATGCAACGAAATTTCATTTTGATGTATGCCGATTGGTGTACATTCAAAGTGACAATAAAGTTATCATCATCATCAACAACAATGTTTTCTCATTTGAAGCAGTTAATGGGAGGAAGAAGATGCCAAGGTATGAAATAGAGAATAGAGTTTGATTCCCTTTTAAAATAAACACAGTTGTCCGACAGATGATATTATCAGACTAACCCTGGTGCTCTTCATAGACTCCTAGACTCAGAGGCCTGCAAAGGACCTTGGAGATCTTCTAATACGACCCCGTGCCAAAGACAGGATCCCTTATTCCATATCCTGGATAAATGTTTGTCCAATCTTTTCTTGAAAACCTCCAGCGATGGAGCACCCACAATCCCTTGATGAATTGTTCCAACTGTCAGGAAATTTCTCCTTAATTTTACTGTAAGTTGCTTCTGTCCTTGATTAGTTTCCATCCATTGCTTTTTTTTCTGCCTTCAGGTGCTTTGGGGAAGAGGTTGACCTCTTTGTGGCAGTCCCTCAAATATTGGAAAACTGCTATCGTGTCACCCCTAGTCCTTCTCTTCATTAAACTGTTGTTGTTAGTTGCAAAGTCGTGTCCGACCCATTGCAACCCCATGGACAACGTTCCTCCAGGCCTTCCTGTCCTCTACCATCTTCTGGAGTCCATTTAGGCTCAGGCCTACTGCTTCAGTGACTCCATCCAGCCACCTCATTCTCTGTCGTCCCCTTCTTCTCTTGCCCTCAACCTTTCCCAGCATTAGGCTCTTCTCCAGTGAGTCCTTCCTTCTCATTAGGTGGCCAAAGTATTTGAGTTTTAGCTTCAGGATCTGGCCTTCTAAAGAGCAGTCAGGGTTGATCTCCTCTAGGACTGACCGGTTTGATCGCCTTGCAGTCCAAGGGACTCACAGGAGTCTTCTCCAGCACCATAGTTCAAAGGCCTCAATTCTTTGGTGCTCAGACTTTCTTATGGTCCAACTTTCACAGCCATACATTGCAACTGGGAAGACCATAGCCTTGACTATACGCACTTTTGTTGACAGGGTGATGTCTCTGCTTTTTAGTGTGCTGTCTAGATTTGCCATGGCTTTCCTCCCCATGAGCGTCTTTTAATTTCTTGGCTGCAGTCTCCATCTGCAGTGATCTTGGAACCCAGAAAAATAAAATCTGTCACTACCTCCATTTCTTCCCCATCTATTTGCCAGGAATTGAGAGGGCCGGATGCCATGATCTTGGTTTTCTTAATGTTCAGTTTCAACCCAACTTTTGCACTCTCCTTCTTCACTCGCAACAAGAGGCTCTTTAGTTCCTCTTCACTTTCTGCCATTAGAGTGGTATCATCTGCCTTCATTAAACTAGCCACACCCAATTCCTGCAACCGTTGTTCATGTGTTTTATCCTCTTTGTTGCTCTTCTCTCCACTCTTTCTAGAGCCTCAACACCTTTTGAGAAATAGGAACTTGAGTTCAAGAAATCAGGGTACAGAACCTTCTCGCTGGGGCTGAGCTCCTCACAAACAACGAAAGAGCAAAGATGTCACCTGGGGTGTTCTTCCAACCACAACTGTCATTATGTTCTCAGGTGACAGTGGTGGCAAAAAGCCCCTGTGCAGAACTAGGTTTAATTTCCAGCTGCTGGTAAAGCTGGCTAGATCAGATGTGAGTTACCTACACCTTCTTATATCCCATGTTGAGGCTATCACAAGGTCAGCGGGCGGACGCTCCTTACGACTGGCCAGGTGGATAGAAAAATAGACTGAGCAATATAGCGCCGATGTTACTAACAGGTACAAAATACAAAGGTCCTAATGCAAGCCTGCGGAGACTGCTGAGTAGCATAGTAACAGCCGTCTCTGGAAGAAAAGAAAAAAAAGACACTTCCAAAAAAAAGGGGATGCCATTGCTGCTGATGATTGTTTTCTTTTTTTTTCCTGGAAGATGTTAAAGGCTTTCTTTTTTTTTTTTTAATCCCTGAGTATCAAGAAGATGGGCGGGGATGTAATCCCAATACTTTTTTTTCAAAGACCGATTAGCCCATTGAACCATATTCTTTGGAGCGGGTGGTTTTCAAAGGCTGCGCGTACATCATAAATATGGTATTTTAGTTTCTGACATTTTCTAAAGCCCCCAAAGACAGCTTTGCAAACCTCGGGCAAGAATCATTTCAAATTGGCTGGAATAATGACAGGTCTCAAAGGTTTGCGGTGACAAGATACACAATTAAGGTTGTGTGAAGGGGGGGAGAGAGAGAGAGAGAGAGAAGCTGCCAGAAGTTCTTTTCACCGCTCAGCTTGCCGAGGAAGAAAGCTTGCGGAACGGCCCCTCTCCCGTTGCATTAATAATGTCTGAATAGCTAAAGAAAACTTCGGAGCTGCAGAGTTCACAAAACACACTCCTTCTGCTGAGATCCCCTGCTGATTGATAGCTGGGGTTTTGTCCCTTCTGACATGTGATTCTGCTGCTACACACACACACACACACACACACACACACACACACCCTGCCCCACCTTCCTGGAGACAAAATAAATGCAGAGTGTTTTTTCCTGTCAGAGTGGCGGAAGGCGAAATGAAAGGCTGCCATCCGTCAGAATCACAGGGATGGTGTCCGAAATAAATGGCACTGAATTCTGATCAGCAGAGTTGTGGGGACTAGCTAGAGTCAGGAACCTGGTAGAGGTCGGTGTGAATTCTTCTCCCTTGTTAGTTTGCAGGCCACATCCAACCTGACCTGTAATTGGATTACTGCAGGACTGCAGGAAGGAGATTTCCATTTTGCACACCTTGAGACACAAGGCATAGGATTGAATTTTGAAAACATGGTGTGGGGAGCTGAGAAATCAAGCCAAATCAGAGAGAGAGAGAGAGAGAGAGAGAGAGAGAGAGAGAGAGAGAGAGAGAGAGAGAGAGAGAGAGAGAGAGAGAGAGAGAGAGAGAGAGAGAGAGAGAGAGAGAGAGAGAGGGAGGAGAAGGAAGAAGGAAGAAGGAAGAAGGAAGAAGGAAGAAGAAGGAAGGAAAGAGAAGGAGGAGGAGGAGGAGGAGGAGGAGGAGGAGGAGGAGGAGGAGGAAGAAGAAGAAGAAGAAGAAGAAGAAGAAGAAGAAGAAGAAGAAGAAGAAGAAGAAGAAGAAGAAGAGGAGGAGGAGGAGAAGAGGAGGAGGAGGAGGAAGGAAGGAAGGAAGGAAGGAAGGAAGGAAGGAAGGAAGGAAGGAAGGAGGGAAGTGAATAAGAATTAGACAGAAAAACAAGGACAGAAAAGCAAGGACAGTCATTCTGAAAAGTGTCAAGGTAATCCAGATTGGATTGATTAAACTGTCATTTGTGTGGACAAAATAAATGCAACAACTCATTTCTGTGAAACCTGCTAGACTCTTTACCCAGAGAATAAACAAACCATTACAAACAATGGTGGTTCCTTTAAACTTTCAGCAGTTCTAAGAAGTTCCACACCCATTTGCACCACTCAGCCGACCCCGAGGACACAAATAAACCTCCAAGTGGCCTTAATGACCCTCTAAAAGGAGGCAAACAACCAGCTGTCTGAAAGGAGTATAAGTCCTTCCATTCTCCACCATCCAGTCAGAACCTGAAGAAGCTTCTTGGATGAGAAGCGAAAGGTCTTCAAAGAAAAACGAGAAAGTCCAGTGGCCTCCTGAAAAAGCACCTTTGGGACAACAGTGACCTGGATGAGTGGGGATCTCCATAGACATTGTTTTTTTAAAGTAGTTTGTAATTTTAAAGCCATTGCTTTTTAGCTTGTCTTCTGGAGCAACACTGAATAAAGATGCCCCCTTTTCTGCATGATGGCTCTTGGTATATTGGATGATGGTCCTCGTGTCCTTCTGAATATTTTTCCCCTCCAGGTTAAACATACCCAACACCTCCAAACTTCACAAGACGTGATGACATATATAAACACAAAAATGTACATGATACGTTAATCGATGGACATTTTTCAAAGGTCAACTCTCTCATAATAGGAAGCATTGAAAGACATTTGCTTATTTCTTTGTGGATTCTATTGTATCGTGGAAAAAAAAATACTTGTGTATTTAGATGTTTGTATATTCCATGCTTTCCATTCTGAGCACCACCCACCAGAGCAAGCTTTGCAAAAAGATAAAAACATGGCGAACCAAAATCGTTAGAAATTTAGCCACAAAAGCTGCTTGATCAGAACATTGTCATTGTTGTTGTTGCTGCTGTTGTGGAAATCAGGTTATGGAAAGATTCTCTCATGAACCACCTCGGAAAAATAAAATTTCCTCCACTTAGTATGTAAAGGACATTAGCTGAGATATTAATTAAGGTTCCCTCTCAAATTAAAAAGGCTCTTTCTTTGGTGCTTCGGGAATCATACTTGAGATGTTGGAGGCAAGCTTCAAGATCACATTTCTTATTCTATGTCCTGTGTTCTAAGAAAACGAAACCCAGGAGAAAATCGTTTGAAGACAAATCTGAATACTCCTAACTGGATAACCACAAATCCACCAAACCGCCCTGAGTCCTACGGGAGAAGGGCGGTATATAAGTCTAATAAAATAAATAAATAAAATATATGTCAGGACAAAACCACGTATCAAATCATCTCCATCTTCCAATATGTGGTCCACCTTAGTCACCCCTTGTGAAACTTTTCTTCCTAAATATTTGCCTACAGGGTGGTCCTTGACTTACAACAATTCACTTAGTGACCTTTCAAACTTACACGGGCACTGGGACAAAGTGACTTAAGACCAATGGTGGGATTCAAAGCTGTGAACAACCGGTTCTCTGTGTGGATCCCGCTTCCAGAAGTCCATTCTGGGCCTGCTGGGCAACAAAAAATTAGCTACCGGTTCTGCCGAAGTGGTGCGAACTGGCTGAATCCCACCACAGGAAGGAAGGAAGGAAGGAACGAAGGAAGGAACGAAGGAAGGAAGGAACGAAGGAAGGAAGGAACAAAGGAAGGAAGGAACGAAGGAAGGAAGGAACGAAGGAAGGAGTTGTTGTCTTTAGTTGCGAAGTCGTGTCCGACCCATCGCGACTACATGGACAACGTTCCTCCAGGCCTTCCTGTCCTCTACCATCTTCTGGAGTCCATTTAGGCTCACGTCTGCTGCTTCAGTGACTCCATCCAGCCACCTCATTCTCTGTCGTCCCCTTCTTCTATTGCCCTCAACCTTTCCCAGCATTAGGCTCTCCTCCAGTGAGTCCTTCCTTCTCATTAGGTGGCCAAAGTATTTGAGTTTGAGCTTCAGGATCTGGCCTTCTAAAGAGCAGTCAGGGTTGATCTCCTCTAGGACTGACCGGTTTGATCGCCTTGCAGTCCAAGGGACTCACAGGAGTCTTCTCCAGCACCAGAGTTCAAGGAAGGAGTGGTGGGATTCAAATATGTCAACAACCGGTTCTCTGTGTGGATGCCGCTTCCGGAAGTCCATTCTGGGCCTGCTGGGCAACAAAAAGTTAGCTACCAGTTCTGCCAAAGTGGTGCGAACTGACTGAATCCCACCATTGCTTAGGACCGTTTTTCACACTTACTGTACGGGCATCCCACGGTCAAATGATCAAAATTTGAATACTTGGCCTCTGACTCATATTTATGACAGTTGCAGCGGTCCCCTTTTGCAACCTTCTGACAAGCAAAGTTCATAGGGGAAGCCAGATTCACTTAACAACCATGTCGCTGACTTCACAACTGCAGGGATCCACTTTGCAACAGTGTGGGTAAAGGTCGTAAAATGGGGCGAGGCTCCCTTAACCACAGTTTCACTTGGCAACCGAAATGTGAGGCGTGGTTGTGGCCATGGGCTGCCTGTTTTAGCGGTCCCAACAACGGATAGACGTCAAATCTTTTCCCCAGCTGAGGTGGCCCCCCATGGAGATCTTTCTCCGTTCTCTTTTCACAGCAAATAATCCAGTGGAATTGATTGGATGGAGAGAATGAGATTGGCCTAAAGCCATCTGCTAAATTTCCCTGGATGATAAAATACGTAAAGACCATCTTAAGGATGACTTAACCATTCCCCATACTGCCTTTCAGCCGTTTGTAAGGAGCGTATCTCAGCTAAAGACTCCAAAAATGATGTTTCTGTCAATAAATAGTGGCCTGGGTGCCCCATTCCTGCCAAGAATCTATTCCACAAAATGACTTTATTTTTGATTTAAGGAGGAGTAGAGGGAGGAAATCTCCACTATTAACCTGATTCTAAAAGCTTTTCTTAAAATTGTAGGCCCCCACGGGAACTCTTAACGTTTATAATTTCCCGTTATGAATTCATTTGTTTTATTCCTAACCCTCCCCCTTCCCCACATTTCTTCTTATGGCTTTGAGAATATATATATATATATATATATATAATATATATATATATATATATATATATATATATTATATATATATATATATATTATATATATATATATATATATATATACATACATTGGCTTAGCGCATGTGACAGAATTTAAGAAGAAAACCATAATTGCATAGAGACATAAGCGCTGAGAGAGAGAGAGAGAGAGAGAGAGAGGTTAATGTCACATAGTTTCGGCAATCGCTTCGCTGTTTACTGAAATTTGTAATTCAGTCTCTGCCAGACCAGCTGCCACACTGTTCAGTACACAAAACAGCCACAAGTGCTCCCTCTGCAGTTGTTATTGCCAGAATATGATACTCAGCATGTGCTTAATACAAGGCAAAGAACTAATTCCGTGTCTTGTGAGGGGCAGTCTGGGTTCGTCCCTGCCTTTTTATTTTCTTTGTAATGGTGCAACATTTCAGTACTTTCCCACTCCAGCTTTTGGAGAATTTCATTCCACGTGGAATGGGGGAGGGAGGAAAAAAACAAAGAAAACAAACCAATAGCCTGCGAGAAAATAATGCATTGTGCGGAAGAATGTGACCCTGCGTGAAGCTGCACGGGATGCTCGTGAGGAAACGGGTGTCCTTTCCTTTCAAAGGAGCTACGCAAATGTCTGCGTGAGGGATGTGTTCTCATGCTTCTCCATCTCATTAGTTCAAGAGTTGCTAAACCTGCTATCAAATCGGAGGGTCCTTGCTGCTCTCTCTGATATCGGAGGCCTTCTGGTGTTGACGAAATGTCTGCAAGAAAAACACCAAGGAGCACCAAGGACCTCCTCATTTCAACCCCGAGTTACAAATATTCTCCTTTACCGTCAAATTGCTCAGTCTATCTCTGAACAGAGAAATGGAGAAACCACCCAGAGTTGGTTGGATCCAATAACAATCAACCAATGGAGCAGAAGTTGCCTTCAGAAGTTGTGGGAGCTTCATCACTGGAAGCTTTCAAGAAGAGACAGGACTGCCATCTGTTAGAAATGGTACAGGGTCCCTTCCAACTCTACTATTCTATTCTATTCTGTTCTGTTCTGTTCTGTTCTGTTCTATTCTGTTCTGTTCTGTTCTGTTCTGTTCTGTTCTGTTCTATTCTATTCCAGTCTCTATTCCAGTCTCTATTCTAGTCTAGTCTAGTCTAGTCTAGTCTATTCCAGTCTGTTTTCTATTCTATTCTATTCTATTCTATTCTATTCTATTCTATTCTATTCTATTCTATTCTATTCTATTCTATTCTATTCTATTCTATTCTATTCTATTCTATCTATTCCATATTTTCTATTCTATTCTATTCTATTCTATTTCTATTCTATTCTATTCTATTCTAGTCTAGTCTAGTCTAGTCTAGTCTAGTCTAGTCTAGTCTAGTCCATTCTCTATTCTAGTCTAGTCTAGTCTAGCCTAGTCTAGTCTAGTCTAGTCTGATCGATTCTATTTATAAAATGATGATGATGATAATGGTGATAATGATCAGTTGCACAATCAACCAGATGTTCAGCTTGATTTAGGATTTTTACACACTTATCAAGCCCTTGCCAAGGACCTGAATAGACAGATGTTGTGGTTTGATAGCACTAGCACTTAGACTCATATACCGCTTGGCAGTGCTTTTACAGCCCTCTCTAAGCAGTTGACAGAGTCAGCCTGTCGCCCCAACAATCTGGGTCCTCATTTTACCGACCTGGGAGCCGGTCGGGATCAAATTGATGGCATTTAAAAGTATCAGTTGCAGGATGGAAGCTATTCCAACTAATAAAGCTGCCTTTTGCAACTAACTGATGGGGAATTTGTCAATGCTGATGTTGTTGGAGAGATGCTCCAGATCTTTTAGATGTTGCTGACTATTGGTACAATCTTGCTTTCTTTTGCCACAGTCATTCTACTTCTATCTGCAGATCGTTGTGTTTTGTGATTTTCTCCAGTTCTTTCTCTTCTTTTACTTTTACTTAATTCCATTTATATCCCGCCCTTCTCCGAAGACTCAGGGCGGCTTACAAGGCTTAGCAGTATTATCTATTATTATTTTAGGAAACGCCTCCCTCAATTATTCAGGGGAAACAATGTCTTGCTATAATTTTCGTACAGAAATGCTAAATCAAATGTTCGAAGAGGAAAACAGTAGCCCAAACATCTTTACTTTCGAGAGCTGACCAGGATCTGCCCTGGTTTTAAGTACACAGGGAGGCTGTAAATAAAATAAAATAAGTAAATTGTGCCTAAAGCTGTAGTTCTGTTATTGTGGGAAGGAGTCTCATTAAATGCAGTAGGACCCTCTGCCTTATATATATATATACCAAAAAAAATCCATAAGGACTGGAACATTGAAATCACATCCAGCATAAGTGCCTTTTCCATCTTGAATTGCTATCGGTTTCTGACATTGCCAGATGAATCTAGAGATTCCTGCTCAGGAATTCAGAAAGAATCAGCGTTGAAGAGCTGTGTCTGTGCAGCCCGCAGTTTTCCAGTGCTCTGAAGCAATCCCCAATGAATCAATCCTACAGCCCAAGACAAGTTGCTATTTTGCCCCTTTTGGTGGGAAAAAAACCAGAAATAGCAGTAGAACTAATTGGAACATAGAGACAATGATGTGGGCTCCTGGTACTCTCTGAGCTTCGTTGTTTCCTTGCAGACGTTTCATGACCAAACTAGGTAACATCATCAGTGCTAATGAAGGCATTGATCAAGGCAATGATGATGTTATCTAGTTAGGCCATGAAACGTCTGCAAGAGGACTATCAAGCTCAGAGAGCACCCAGGATCCCACAGGACAACCCCTGAGCTACAAATATTCTCCCTACAATATTTCTGAATGGCGTACAGCACTCAAGCAACACAAGCAAGAATCCTGCAGTAGAAAATATTTTTAAAATGACATTTTTTTAGGAGCGCCATGGTGACGCAGAATTGCAGCCTAACTCTGCCCGTAGCCCCCAGTTCGATCCTGACTGCTCAAGGTTGACTCAGCCTTCCATCCTTCCGAGGTCAGTAAAATGAGGACCCAGATTGTTGGGGCAACTTGTTGACTCTGTAAACCACTTAGAGAGGCTGTAAAGCACTGTGAAGCGGTATATAAGTCTAAGTGCTATTGTTTTCCTTGTTTCCTTCCTTCCTTCCCAGTGGTTAGAATGCAGTATTGCAGGCTGACTCTGCCCACAGTCAGGAGTTCGATCTTGACTAGCTCAAGGTTGACTCATCCCTTCCATCCTTTCCAGGTCAGTAAAATGAGGACCCAGATTGTTGGGGGGGGCAACAGGCTGACTCTAAACCCCTTAGAGAGGGCTGTAAATCACTGCAAAGCAGTATATAAGTCTAAGTGCTAATGCTATTGCTATAAAAATCATTCCCACTGCCAGGAGTTCGATCCTGACTGGGTCAAGGTTGACTCATCCTTCCATCCTTCCCAGGTCAGTAAAATGAGGACACAGATTGTTGGGGGGGAGGCAACAGGCTGACTCTGTAAACCCCTTAGAGAGGGCTGTAAATCACTGCAAAGCGGTATATAAGTCTAGATGCTAATGCTATTGCTATAAAAATCATTCCCACTGCCAGGAGTTCGATCCTGACTGGCTCAAGGTTGACTCAGCCTTCCATCCTTCCCAGGTCAGTAAAATGAGGACCCAGATTGTTGGGTGCAAATAGGCTGACTAGCCACTTAGAGCAGGCTTTAAAAGCACTGTGAAGCGGTGCATGAGTTGAAGTGCTATTGCTATTTTTGTTCATGATATTCTTCTATTAACTAAACCTTCTGAGGTTATTTTTTTACTCCCAGACTAAAAATCACACTGATCTAGGATTAAAGTTTATTTAACAAGCCGCTGCACTTGCCCACTTGCAAAACGAGACCTACCTCAAGTGTACCTTGTTTCAAAGCTTCACCTTCCTAACCTGAAGGGCTTCCAAATATGGATTGTTTGAGAGACTCCTGACAAGATGCTACAACTGCAGCTCAACCCTTTTCATTCCAGAGTTTAATAATACTCACTGCTGACTAAGTATAATTACGGATCCGGTTGATGTTATAACCAATGAGTTGTACTGCTGACCTGCAGTCACATCAAGCCCGTATCAGGGGCCCAAGATTGCAAGATATGTGCTGGCTTTTCCCATTGGCCAAATCTCCTTTCCCAACACAAAACTAGAAATGAGGAAAGATATATATATATATATTTGTCAAGTGGAGCTCTCTTCCTCCTGGTGATATTCGTTCTTTCTTTCAGTTCTCTGTTGACCAGCATAATAAAGAGATTTTTTTCCCGTTCTTTTAGCTTCCATACCAACCCAACCTAATGCACGTCATTTAAAGAGCATCGGCGTAAATCAGAACAGACCCAGTTTATTCTCCTTTGATCAGCCAAGCATGCATAAATGAGCTATTAATTCCCCAACAGACTTGCCGGCAAGAACAACCGTACATTCTTTCGGAGAAAGAAAGAAAGAAAGAAAGAAAGAAAGAAAGAAAGAGAGAGAGAGAGAGAGAGAGAGAGAGAGAGAGAGAGAGAGAAAGAAAGAAAGAAAGAAAGAAAGAAAGAAAGAAAGAAAGGAAGGAAGGAAGGAAGGAAGGAAGGAAGGAAGGAAGGAAGGAAGGAAGGAAGAAATGAAGAAAGAAAGAAAGAAAGAAAGAAAGAAAGAAAAGAAAGAAAGAAAGAAAGAAAGAAAGAAAGAAAGAAAGAAAGAAAGAAAAGGAAAGGAAGGAAGGAAGGAAGGAAGAAGAAAGAAAGAAAGAAAGAAAGAAAGAAAGAAAGAAAGAAAGAAAGAAAGAAAGAAAGAAAGAAAGAAAGAAAGAAAGAAAGAAAGAAAGATCACAAAGAATTTTTTTATTACAGATTCTCTCTGGGTTTTACAGGAAAAGGGGTGGAATTCAAACCTTTCAAGGTAGGCCTTCCTAGGATTGGAGAAACGGGGAAGGCGTACATATTTTTTTTTATTTTTACAACCGGTTGATAATCAGAGCTGAAAATCAGGGGGAGAAAAGCTAATTCGCAAGCGAGGAAGGAGGGGAATCCATGCAAAAGCGAAGGATAAAGGAGAGATTGATTGCCAATCAGGATGTGACAGAAGGAAAGGGGTGTACACCCTTCTGCTACATCTCTAGAGCAAACGCAGGCTTGTCCCAATCAAGTCTCTGGACTGAAGGAGGTAATTTAAAGCACCAGAAGAGGCACAGATGGAGAGAGGGAAGTCCCTTTGCGGTTCTCCGATATTTTTATTGCACACAGCCTGCCTTGTCATAACAGAATTTGGCTTGGACAGAGAGTGAGTGATAGACTTGCAAATAGGAACAAACAATCCAGAAGTCTCTCCGAAGAAGACTTGAGTTACATGCCCTTGTTGTTGAAAACCCTCTGTCTGCTTCAGGCCCTAGAAGTAATTTTGGGCTGAATCCGCTGGAAGGCAGGGTCCAAAACTGTCCGAATCTCTTTGTTTGTTTTTCCCCTAAAGATCTCTGCATTGTGTTTTGTTACACGTGGGTGCTGTCTACAAAGGCACTGCGGAGATGAAGAAAGGAAAAGATAAGAACAGGGAGTTCTCAAGAGATGAGCACAATTGAGTCCAAAATCTTTTGTGGCTAAGCGAGATGTTGACGACCTTTCTTGCCACAGATGTTAAGAGAATCACCGGACGTTGTTAAGTCAGTAACACCGTTATTAATTGAATCTGACTTCCCCACTGATTTTGGTCACAAAGGAGGGACCCCCAGGACGCTGCAACCGTCATCAATAAGAGTCCATGGCCAAGCGTCTGAATTTTGGCCACGGGGATGCTGCAACGGCCGTAAATGTTTTTTTTTAATAAATGTATCATGTGTTGATGATTTATGACTTACTTGGGGCTTGAAATTATTGTTACACATACCACTTATTCACATGCAGACAAACAGGCCCGTGATGCTGCTACGGGATTAGTAACTTTATACAAAGTGCAAAAAGTAAGAAGAATAAATAATCACCAGGGCTTTTTTCCTCATAGAACGCTCAGAACGGAGTTCCGGCACCTTTTTTGGATGGAACCTTGTAGGGTAGGCAAGGCGGGTTATACGACATGTGTGAGTTCCGGCAACTTTTTCTTTTACAAAAAAAGCACTGAATAAGCCAAAGAAATTAAAGACAAGAGGCCAAAAAAAGGTAAAAAAAAAGAATACGGTGAAATCTAGTTTGCCGGAAAATCTACTGACTATAACACAGGTAGTGCTCAACTTACGATCGCGATTGAGCCCAACATGAAAGGAGCCTTCCCAAAGATGGCATTACTTTGGCAATTGAGTGTCCCCTGGGCAACTGTGTCGCCACTGACAGGTCCTTTCAACCCAGAATGTCTACGGAGGTTCTCCGTCATCCAGGTCACGGTTGCCCCAAAGGTGCTTTTTCAAGAGGCAACTGGACTTCCGCGGTTTTCTTTGAAGATATTTTGCTTCTCATCCAAGAAGCTTCTTCAGTTCTGACTGAAGGGTGGAGGATGGAAGGGTTTGTATTCCTTGCAATCCTCTGGTCACTGAGACTCCCTCTGAGAGTCATTGGGGCCCCTTGGAGGTTGATCTCTGTTCTCAAGGTCACCTGAGTGATGCAGATGGGTGTGGAACTGTTCAAACGCCTGTGTGGTGGACTGGAGATAGACAGTGTCATATCCCTCACCCTCTGTTGAGAGAGGGCTGTTCAATTTTGACATAGATGGCCTCTTTGATCCCTCTTTCAAACCAGCGGTCCTCTCTGTTTCAACCCAGAGATGACTGAACCTAATCTAAGCTAATCCAATATAACATAACAATGGTTCCCTATGTTATGTTATGTTATGTTATGTCTTCCTTCCCTGTAGAAGACACTTCTCCTGAATGTGGAGAAGAACCATCCATCTCGCATATGTTATGTGCCAAGTGTAAAACTTTGGCAGCTACGTGCCTCTGTGTTTCAACTTGCCTTTAGATAAAAGGGGTGGAAAGTGTTACTTTCAAGTGGGTAGATGGAGAAATGAAGCTTCTTTGATTCCGCTGCAGATCATGGGAGCATGAAGACCTGTCAAGGACACCAGCACAGGTGTGGATTTGAAGCAGACGGTTCCCACAACAAAGTGGAGCTGTTGAAATGGATTACGTAAGACATTGGGGGTTTGGCTGGGAAAACTATGGTTTAAGTCTATGAACTTAAACTTGTGGGAACCGCAGAGTCAGTTTTGCTTCAACATAACCACGCAGTGAATTCAATAAACGGAATTAGTCTGGAGTTTATTTGGATTCTTGAGCTGGATGTTGACACTATGATGCATATTTGCTCCTTCACTATAACCAGAAGATCTCCTACTATCAACGTGGCCCAATATTGGACGAATGAAATCTAGTTTTTACCCTGTTTATTTTACATACTTTCATATGTGCTATATCTCTGTGACCTATTTTCAGTGGTGGGTTTCAGCTGGTTCGCACCACTTTGGCAGAACCAGTAGCTAATTTTTTGTTGCCCAGGCCCAGAATGGATTCCAGAAGCAGCATCCACACAGAGAACCAGTTGTTGACATATTTGAATCCCACCAGTCCTTCCTTCTCCTCATTTTCCTTCCTTCCTTCCTTCCTTCCTTCCTTCCTTCCTTCCTTCCTTCCTTCCTTCCTTCCTTCTTTCCTTCCTTCCTTCCTTCCTGTGGTGGGATTCAGCCAGTTCGCACCAGTTCGGCAGAACCGGTAGCTAATTTTTTTGTTGCCCAGGCCCAGAATGGATTCCAGAAGCAGCATCCACACTGAGAACCAGTTGTTCACATATTTGACTCCCACCACTGCCTATTTTATACTTATTTTACCTGCTCAGTGTTGAACGTTCTATACCTATAATTTGAAGGAGCTTCTAACGCAAATAAAGAAAGAAAGCTACATCATTGTGCTCTGCTGATATTACAAGAATCTCCCATCTCCTCTTTGAAACAAACAGATAAGGTCCCATGGAGCTTAGAGGGCAGTCAGGCCTCTGCCTCTTGTGACTGAGCAAGGATTCAAAGCTAGTTCTCTACTTGACCCCTCCTCCTTGTCTGCCTAGGTAAAAAAAAATGAATGAATGAACCTTTATTATCAAAGTACAACATGTGTACAGTGAGACTGGCTGAGCCTCCCTTCGTGCCCCACCACAACTCACAGTGACAATAAACCCACCATCTTCTTACACCACGTGAGCTAATTGCACAACACACTGGCCTCGCAAGTCAATCATACATAGAGTTATTTCCCATACAGGAGCCTGACGGCCCATGGATAGAAGCTGTTCTTCAGCCTCTTGGTGCGGCTGGCTATACTCCTGTATCTCCTACCCGATGATAGGAGAGTAAAGAAGTACTGACCAGGGTGTGAGTCGTCCCTGAGAATTTTCCTCACTCTTGCAAGGCAGCGAGTCCTGGCAAGGTCATTTAGTGGTGTCAGGTGACAGCCCACCATCTTTTGTGCTGTGCTCACCACCCTCTGTAATATCTTCCCATCCGTGGCTGTCAGGCCAGCATACCAAACCACAATACAGTGCAAGAGGACGCTCTCTACAGTAGACCGGTAAAAGAATCAGTTCTACCCTGTTCTTCTGCAAGACCCTGAGGAAGTGGAGTTTCTGTTGGGCCTTTCTGGCCACCTGGGTTGTATTGATTTTCCAGGTAAGATCTTCACAGAGGTAGACTCCCGGGAATTTAAAGGAGGAAACTCTCTCCACACAGCCCCCACCCCACCCCCCGATGTAAAGTAGGGCAGGTTCCCTCTTTACAGGTGTTTCCCAACATCAACAATGCTGACGTCATGGGCTCTTTTGGAGTGGGGTGGGGTTGCCCATCTTCCAAAACCCAACAGCCCCATCTTCCATCTACTAAATATGATCCTGCTTAACTTGTTTTGAGACCAATCATGCTCAGACGCTTCTCTCTTCTGCGAGGCAAACATATTAATTCACTCAGATACGTAGTCTTGCGCTTTGGGTTAAAAACAGGTGTTTGAAAAAGAAAAATCAACAACGCTAAACTAATTGGGAATAAGGTATATTGGCTGCCTTCCAGGCAAAATACACTCCGTGCTTTTCGTAACTTCCTTGACTTAGAATCCTACGTCTGGAAGGGAGCTTTGAGGTCTTCAATCCTAACCCCGAGCCCGAGGCAGGAACATAACTGTAGAACTACTTTGAAGGTTGTTCCAGGAAAGAGATACTCGCAAACATTTTTATTGCTCTCTATTTCCAATCTGTCTTTTGCGGGCAAGGGGAAATTTGCACGTAGCAAGATTTTTACGTGCAAGAAATGCATCTAATAAACCAAAACATTTAATCACCAGGCATTCAGTAGATTTTGGGAGAAAGAAGTACTCTCAGATCAGATATTCCTACCATAGCTGTCAGCACGGAATGTTTGCATTGCTGTTGGCAGCAAAGAACATTTTACTTCCTGAAACACATCAAGATCATCACGGGAAACTTATTATCTCTATATCTCTTAACTATTTCTATATATCTCATATAAGGTATCTTGTATAGACCTAGGAAGTGTATGGTCAGGTCACAAGCATCGTTGCTAAAACTCTCTTTCCAGATCATACGATTAAACTACTCTAAGTGAATCACCAGCCCTCATCAAGAGGATAAAATAATAATAGCAATAGTTTAGTTTAGTTTATTAGACTTATATACCGCCCTTCTCCCGTAGGACTCAGGGCGGTTCACAAGGTTTTTTAAAAGAAAACAATACCACAATTACAAAAATTAAAACAATTAAAATGATTATATTAACCTTAAATATAAAAATCCTAATTAAAATCCAATTAATACCCCAATTAATACCCTCAGTCCAGGCCAGAAAGCTCGAAGAGCCAGGTCTTCAGGTCCCGGCGGAATGAGCGGAGGTCAGGGGCAGTCCTAAGCTCTACAGGCAGCTGGTTCCAAAGAGCAGGCGCCCCCACAGAGAAAGCCCTCCCCCTGGGTGTTATCCGCCAGCAATCTTTTACTGGTGGTACCCTGAGAAGACCCTCCCTGTGGGAGCGCACAGGACAAAGGGAGCTTGATGCCGGCAGCAGGTGCTCCCTCAGATATCCCGGACCCAAGCCATTTAGGGCTTTCTAGGTCATCACCAGCACCTTGAATCTCACCCGGAGGGCAGCCGGAAGCCAATGCAGCTCACGGAGCAGAGGTGTTATATGGGAGTATCGGGAAACCCCCATCACAACTCGCATGGCTGCATTCTGCACCAGTTGAAGCCTCCGGGTGGTCCTCAAGGGCAGCCCCATGTAAAGAGCATTGCAGTAGTCCAATCGGGAGGTCACAAGCAATAGCAATAGCAATAGCAATAGCAATAGCAATAGCAATAGCAATAGCAATAACAATAACAATAACAATAACAATAACAATAACAATAACAGAGTTGGAGGTCATTTAGTCCAACCTTCTCCTCAGGCATGAAAACCTATACCATTTCAGACAAATGGCTGCAAACTTCTTAAATATTCATAGGAGTTTTGTTTCTGAGTAGTAAACCTTTTGAGATCAATTTTTTTTAAAAAAAAAAAAAGGTAAGGGGGAGAAAAGGATAGCTGTTGTCAAGGTTTTTTTTTAAAAAAATAAATAATAAAATTTGCTTTCATATTCCCTTCTAAATGCTGGCAGAGATTCAAGCCATGAGTGAAGCTTTATGCAAATCGATCTGCCATTCACAGTAATTTAAATCTAAATTCATCATGCCTCATGAATTCATTAAGGTAAACGGTTATATGAATACTCAGCAAAGTTACCTGACTGATAGCTAATTAATCTTCACATCACCTTGATCTGAATCCCCTGCCTTCAAAGCTCTGCCCAGACCTTTTTTTTTTTTTTCCTCCATGCCTTTGTTAGTTGCATTTCCTTCGTCTCGACCGCTTTCCCTCCAGGAAGCTTCAGAATGCAAGGGGCATGCATAAGCCGTATTTCCACTTGATAACTAGCTGAAGACACTATGTCTCCAGTTATGGGCAGTCCTCTACTTACAATTCATTTAGCGACCGTTTGAGGTTACAACGTCACTGGGAAAAAAAGTGCCTCCATAGTGACTTATGGCCGTTTTTACACACTTGCGACAATTGCGGCATCCCCACGATCACGTGATTTACATTCGGATGCTTGACTGGTTCCTATTTACGATGTGTGCCAGGGTCACGCAATCCCCTTTTGTGACTTTCTGACACGCAAAGTCTGTGGGGAAATGAGATTCGCTTAAAAACGGCTTTACTAACTTAGTAACTGCAGCGATTCGTTTTAACAAGAAAGGTCGTAAAATGGGGTAATAATAATAATAATAATAATAATAATAATAATAATAATAATAATAATAACCCGCTTAACAAATTTCTCCCTCAGCAACGTCAATTGTGACCGTAAGCCGAGAAACTACCTGTAGGGAGTACTCATCCACCATGCTTACAAGTGCCTTCTGATTGTTTTTCACACTTACGACCGTTGCGCCATCCCCCCGGTGGTGCCATCAAAATTTGGATGCTTTGGTTCATATTTACGAAGCTTGCAGTGTCCCGGAATCATGTGATTCCCCTTTTGCGACCCAGATTCACTTAACGACTGTGCTACTAACTTAACAACTGCAGTGTACAACGGTGTCAAGAAAGGTTGTGAAATGGGGCAAAACGCACCTAATAAATGTCTCGCTCAGCAACATAAATTTAGGCTCAATTGTGGTGGTAAGTCAAGAACCCCCTGTAGGTATGCAGGAGAAAAAAAAATGCCCATCATTTGCCCTGTGAGGGGCAGAAAACCCACCCACCTTATCTGCTTCTATCCGTTTTTCCGATGAGATATCTGATAGAGATTTAGTTCCTCCTTCTTGCCTGATGTTTTTAGCCTTGTTAATCTGCCTCCAGTATTTGAGTATTTAACCACTCACTGCCGCCGCCACCACCAACACACACACACACACACACTTGCATATTCATTTTTTTGTGGTGAACTTTGTTAAGGGAAGTTAGACCATTGGTTTGAGTTACTCCTTCCTCACATCTATGAGGAGAGAGTGATGAAAAGAACCACAAAAGGATTATTGTGATTGTATAGACCAAACCAGAAGCTTTGTTACTTTTTGGAACCTCCATTTCCCTCACACACACACACACGCACACCCCAGGAACACTCCCATTCTTTAGGCCTTTCTTCTGAAAGACACTTTCTTGGGTTTTCTATTTTCGGCCAATGGATCTTGAATAGAATAGAATAGAATAGAATAGAATAGAATAGAATAGAATAGAATAGAATAGAATAGAATAGAATAGAATAGAATAGAATAGAATAGAATAGAATAGAATAGAATAGAATAGAATAGGAGTAGAGTAGAAAATATGAAATAGAATAGAATAGAATAGAAAATATGAAATAGAATAGAATAGAATAGAATAGAATAGAATAGAATAGAATAGAATAGAATAGAATAGAATAGAATAGAATAGAATAGAATGAAATAAAAATAGAATAGAATAGAATAGAATAGAATAGAATAGAATAGAATAGAATAGAATAGAATAGAATAGAATAGAATAGAATAGAATAGAATAGAATAGAATAGAATAGAATAGAATAGAATAGAGCTGGAAGGGACCCTGGAGGTCTTCTAGTCCAGCCCCCTGCTCAAGCAGGAGAACCTATACCATCAGAGACAGGTGAATGTCTAGTCTCTTCTTAAAAGCCTCCAGTGATGGAGCTCCCACGATTTCTGGGAGTAAAACTGTCCCATTGGTTGATTGTCCTCACTGTCAGGAAGTTTCTCCTTAATTCCAGGTTGCTTCTCTCTTTGATCAGCTTCCAACCGTTGTTTCTCATCCTTCCCTCTGGTGCTTTGGTGAATAATGTGACCCCCCCTCTTCTTGGTGGCAGCCCCTCAAATACTGGAACACTGCTATATCATGTCTCCCCTCTTTCTTCTTTTCTTTAGACTAGCCAAACCCAAGTCCCGCAGCCGTTCCTCATATCTTTTAGCCTCCAGGCCTTGAAACATCTTAGCTGATCTTCTCTGAGAATTAAGAAACTGAGAAACTGAGAATTAAAAGAAGCCAGCGCGTTGAGAATAGATTTGGGCTAGAAAAATGCCGGGGAACAGTAGGTGGGATTTAAAGAAGAGAGGTGTTTGAAACAGGTGTGTTAAACTACAGGTTATACCTGGAGGTATTTCTGTCTCTCCAGCCAGCTGCAGCTTGAACATCCGAATGAGGGGCGAAACCCATTTCTGAAAACCCTCCAAATTTAACCACATAGGCAATTAACATCCACGAAAGTACTTTCCCAAGGTTGTAATTAGCTGAGAGATGAAATGCATCGTCACCTTTGCCAACAAATGTCTTTACATTGTCAAGCAACATCAAGAGTTTATTTGTTATCATCCTTTCAGTCGCTAATTTATAGCTTGCTATTTTCAGCCGCTGGCAAGGGGGAGGCCAGGTGTGGTGGTGGGGGGGAAGGCCACATTAGGACCCTTAATTTTGTAGGTCACCTGATTTCTTCAGATGCAATCTCCGAAAGATTTGTTTAGCGCGCCCAGGAATAAGGAAGTCCTCGACTTACGGCGGTCCTTTTCGCGGCCGTTCGACGTTACAACGGCCCCAGGAAAAAAAGTGACTTATGGCTGTTTTTACACACTTGCGACAATTGCGGCATCCCCACGATCACGTGATTTACATTTGGATGCTTGACTGGTTCCTATTTACGATGTGTGCCAGGGTCACGCAATCCCCTTTTGGGACTTTCTGACAAGCAAAGTCTGTGGGGAAATGAGATTCGCTTAAAAATGGCTTTACTAACTTAGTAACTGCAGCGATTCGTTTTAACAAGAAAGGTCGTGAAACGGGGCAAAACCCGCTTAACAAATTTCTCCCTCAGCAACGTAAATTGTGACCGTAAGCCGAGAAACTACCTGTAGGGAGTACTCATCCACCATGCTTACAACGTGTGGCAGAAAGGTGTGAGGTTCCTGGATCCACACCTTCGGAGGCCTCTTTTCCAGATAAACCTCGTTTTTTACTCATTAGCATCTGAAAGAACCATTTCATAAAAGTAGCGAAAGAAGAAGAAAAAAACCATTTTAACACCATTCCTTTTTCCCCCCAGATTTCTTTTCTTTTTTACATTTTTTTTTAAGATGCGCTGAATTATAAGGCTTGGTTAAAATGATTAGCAGCAGCTGCATGGAGGGGGTGAGGGAAAGAATGAATGGCGAAGTGATTGCATGGATGAAAAGATTTTGCAAATGGTAGGAACATTTCCTAGCAGGGTCTTTCTGCTCTGAGAAAGCTGTGTTTGCTGAGCAGCTGAAATGGCTGCAGGTAGAAAATGGCTGCATTTGAGCAAGGCTTCTCCTGAAAAAGAGTAGGATACGTCTGGGTTTCCTGCACATTGGTTCTCACTTGCCACTTACGCAGGGGTGGCGTTCAAATCGGGGAACAACCGCTTCTCGGTGTGGATGCCGCTTCTGGAAGTCCATTCTGGGCCTGGGCAACAAAAAATTAGCTACCGGTTCTGCCCAACTGGTGCGAGCAGGCTGAATCCCGCCCCTGCGTTTATGTGAAGAGAGGAAGAATCTTGGGGGTTTATACCGCTTTATACATCCTTAAGGGACGTGGTGGCTCAGTGGGTTAGGAGGCTGAGCTTGTCAATCAGAAGGTCGGCAGTTTGGCGGGTCGAATCCCGAGTGCCGCGTAACAGAGTGAGCGCCTGTTATGCGTCCCAGCTTCTGCCAACCTAGCAGTTCGAAAGCACGTAAAAATGCAAGTAGAAAAATAGGGACCGCTCCGGTGGGAAGGTAACAGCGTTCCGTGCGCCTTTGGCGTCTAGTCATGCCGGCCACATGACCATGGAGACGTCCTCGGACAAGCGCTGGCTCTTCGGCTTTGAAACGGAGATGAGCACCGGCCCCTAGAGTCGGAAACGACTAGCACGCATGTGCGGGGGAACCTTTACCTTTTACCTTTATACATCCTTAGTAAGACCACACGAGGAATGCCGCATCCAGTTTTTGATCACTACATTGCGAAAAAAAGAGGTTGAGACTTTGGAAAAAGTGTGGAGAGGAGCAACTATGATGATTAAAGGCCTGGAGACTAAAACATATAAAGAACGATTGCAGGATTTGGGTTTGGCTAGTCTAGAGGAAAGAAGGACTAAGGGGGATATGATAGCAGTATTCCAGTATTTGAGGAGGGGCTGCCCCAAAGAAGAGGAGGGGTCACATTACTCACCAAAGCACCAGAGGGAAGGACGAGAAACAATCGTTGGAAATTGATCAAAGGGAATAAGTAACCTGGAAAGAAGGAGAAACTTCCTGACAATGAGGACAATCAACCTGTGGAACAGCTTGCCACCAGAAATCGTGGGCGCTCCATCGCTGGAGGCTTTTAAGAAGAGATTGGCATGAATGGTGTAGGGTCTCCTGCTTGAGCAGGGGGTTGGACTAGAAGACCTTCAAGGTCCCTTCCGACCCTGTTATCCTGTTATTCTGAATAGCCTGCCTTCAGAAATTGTGGATGCTCCATCACTGGAGGTTTTTACGAAGAGATGGAACAAGCATTTGTCTGAAATGGTACAGGTTTTCCTGCCTGAGTAGAGAGTTGGACTAGAAGACCTCCAAGGTCCCTTCCAGCTCTATTCTGATTGGTTAATCCCAAGCAGCAAGGACGTGCCCAGCAAAGGGGATTTTAGGGGTCCCCAGCTACTCCCCGTCCTGGGCCTCGCCCTCTTCCATGGCAAACTTCAGCAGATGTAGACAAGCTTTTAATGGCCACCTAAAGAGAAATGCATGACAACCTCATTAGGGGGAGTATAATAGGCTGTCGAAAGATCTTTGAGAAGACAATATAGGCGTCTAGTGGGTTGCTTCACTGCAAGCGGTGGCACTCGCTCACTTCTCTTTCCCCTTCCCCCCCCCCGCACCCCTCCAATCATTCATCTACCATTGGCCGGCTTTCCAAAAAGGTTCTTCCACCGCATGGATCCACTCTGCCTTTCAACGGCTTCACAATTGCTGACATCGCTCCTGAGACGTCGAAGAAGAATCGGAGCTGGTCAGTCACAGTCATAAAAAAGCAGTTAGAGGCCCAGCCCGCCAATAGCCATGATACGGTCTATTATGAAGGCTTATTTCTTCCTTTCACTGGTGATCCTGAGGACCATTTTTTTTTGTCTATCGCAACATCTGCAGGAGGTCAAGGCATGGAGGGGAGAGGCGGGGGGGGGGACACCGGGGGGGGGGCTTTCAAACCATCTGCCACAAAACAAGCCGAGGGAAGGAAGGTCCCAAATTGTGATCTAAAGAGCTATCTGGCGTTATTTATCCCCCAAATAACAAAGCCATCGTTATTAACGGCTCCCGACTATTGTTTTTTTTTTTTCACGGGCAACTTAAAAAGCCCTTGGACATGATTAAAATAGGGGTGTTTTTTTTAAAAAAAAAAATGGCGCTACAGCCGGATGTCTCCAGAGGACTGAAAGGCTCTTTCAACTGCCTCTACACCTCCATCCTACTGGGGGAAAAAAAAGAATAAAATAAAAATTCAACATTCTTCTAAACAACCGGAGATGGTAAAGGTCACAAGTCAGCTAGTGAGCATCTGGGTTTGTAGTCTGATGCGGGAGTAATTGCAGCTAGGCGAATTAGGCCGAATATGCACAGGGAGAATCGAGGAATGTGCGTTGAGTAGTTGCTTAATACTGAATTAGGGGGCTGATTAGGGGACTGAAGTCTAAAAGATACGAAGGACGCTTGCCGGAATTGGGTTTTGTTCAGTTTAATGAAAAGAAGGTTTAGGGGTGACATGTTAGCAATCTTCCAATATTTGAGGGGCTGCCACAAAGAAGAGGGGGGGTCAACCTATTCTGCAAAGCACCACAAGAAGCCACAGATGGAAACTAATCAAGGAGAGAAGCAACCTAGAATCAAGGAGAAATTTCCTGGCAGCTAGAACAATTAATCATGGGAAGACTTGCCTCCAGAAGTTGTGAATGCTCCATCACTGGAGACTTGTAAGAAGAGACAGCCATTTGTCTGAAATGAAATAGGGTGTCCTGCTTGAGCAGGGGGTTGGACTAGAAGACCTCCAAGGCCCCTTTCCACTCTGTTATTCTGCTAAAATCGCCTAGAAGAAAGATAAAAGGGTTGAGAATGTAATCAGAACACTTCATTATAACTTTTCTGGATCTTCCCAGCCTGTGAAGCAATGCCGTATTATTAAGTCTAAATCCTGAACATTGCTATAAATCATAAAGCAGCTTCACTGAGATTTTAGGTTAACAACCGATAATAAAATTAAAAGTCACTATCAATATTTATTAGTGGCTAAATTCTGGCTTGGAATCTTTTGTTGGGATGTAGTCTCTCTCTCTCTCTCTCTCTCTCTGTGTGTGTGTGTGTGTGTGTGTGTGTGTTTGTGTGTGTGTGTGTGTGCGCGCACGCGCGCGCGTGTATGCTTAGCACTAAGCATGATTCATTTGGGCAAAATAATCTTTACCAAGCTGCATGAACATTTGCTAGAGGACCAAATAAGCATCTCCTTAATGTCTGAATGGGGTACATTTGTGACAAGCTTTTTCAAAGACATTTAGTGCAGGAAAACTAGATGTCTCCGAATGCCGAAGGGAGACATTTTAACCCGAGAAGCTTTGGGAAATTCGTTGTAAACTCTCCTCTGGTGTATCCTTGCTACCCAACAAATCTTACACAACTACCACAATTGAGACCGTGCCATCTGCACACAGTCTTCTATGTCTAAACAGCACAAATCTAGGGAGAATCACAATGGAGGAGATTAGCAAAGACAAGTAAAAAGAAATTTCTGTCTATACCAATCGGGAACACTGACTCTGCTCATCCAGCTTTTCAACTTGTTGGGAAAGTATCAGCTTTCCAACTTGGCTGTTGCTTTGTAACAGAATAACAGAGTTGGAGGAGGCCTTGGAGGTCATCTAGTCCAACCCCCTGATCAAGCAGGAGATCCTATATCGTTCCGGACAAATGGCTGTCCGGTCTCTTCTTAAAAACCTCCAGTGATGGAGCACCCACAACTTCTGGAGAAATAATTGTTCCATTGATTAATTGTTCTGTCTCCTTAATTCCAGGTTGCTTCTCTCCTTGATTAATTTCCATCCATTCCTTCTTAGACTGCCTTCAGGTCCAATCTCTTCCTAAAAACCTCCAGTGTTGCAGCATTCACAGCTTCTGGAGGCAGGTTGTTCCACTGGTTCAATTGTTCTCATGATCAGGAAATTCCTCCTTAGTTGTAGGTTGCTTCTCTCCTTGATTAGTTTCCATGCATTACTTCTTGTCCTGCCTCCAGGTGCTCTGGAGAGTAAATTGTCCTCCCTCTTCTTTGTGGCAGCCCCTCAAATATTGGAACATTGCTGTGATGTCACCCCTAGTCCTTCTTTTCGCTAGCCTAAACATACCCAATTCCTGCAATACTTTAATTCTTCTATGGATGCACGAAACCAGGGGTCTTCCAACTTGGCCCTTTGTTGACTTGTGGACTTCAACTCCCAGAATTCCTCAGCCAGGCATGTGTGCCTGGCTGAGGAATTCTGGGAGTTGAAGTCCACAAGTCATCAAAGGGCCAGGTTTGAAGACCCCTGCACTAGAGGAAACATTCCCTGATTAGATTCCTGACATTCTTTGTCTCTAACCGTGATT
>NC_139514.1:116944117-116946617 GCF_947247035.1 Vipera ursinii
AACATGCCAGAGCTGATGCAGTCCTGATTGTTAGCCAAATGCTGCATAAGACATAGATATAATCTAGTCTGCCCAAAAGCAATTTATTTTTTTTAAAAAATGAAAATCCTTATCTAAGGGATGATTTGAAACATGCATGTTCAATTCAGAAAAGACCTTTTAAATCCACTGCTCTGCTTTTTCATTTCATCCATAGGCAATTATTTCTGCACAGCCAAGAATGAAATTCTAAAATAAGAGGAAAGTTACCGGGTCCCAGACAGTAAATGCTGATACACGCACACACAAACACACAGACACACACACAAAGAGAGAGAGAGAGAGAGAGAAAGATTGAGAGAGAGAGAGGACACAGGCACAGACACAGACACAAAAAGAAGAAAATAAAGAGACAGAGAGACAGAGAAAGAAGGGAAGAGAGAGGGAGGGAAGGAGGGAGAGAGGGAGGGAGAGAAAGAGTAGAGCTTTCCAGTGGTGGGAATCTGCCACTGCTTTGGGTATTTAAAAGAAAAGCATTCATGTGACTGAGCAGAATAATAATAATAATAATAACAACAACAACAGGACCGTCTGCTGCCAGGAACGACTTCCCTCTGCCCTGTGCACTCACACAGAGAGGGTCTCCTCAGGGTGCCGTTGGCCAGACAATGTCAGCTGGCGACCCCCAGGGGGAGGGCCTTTTCTGTGGGGGCGCCTGCCCCTTGGAATCAGCTCCCCCGAGAACTTCGGATGTCCCCAGATCTCCGGTCCTTTCATCACGACCTAAAGACGTATCTTTTCCAACTGGCCAACCTGGACTGAGGATGGGGGGTTTTTTAATATTGTTTTAATATTAATATTGGTTTTAGTAATTAATTATGGGGCTTTGTAATTTAATTCTTTTTTAATATTTGTATTACTGTTTTTTTTATAGCTGTTTTATTGTTGTGAGCCGCCCTGAGTCCTTCGGGAGATAGGGCGGCATATAAGTCCCACAAATAAATAAATAAATAAATAAATAAATAAATAAATAAATAAATAAATAAATAAATAAATAAATAAATAAATAAATAAATAAATAAATAAATAAATGAATAAATGAATGAATGAATGAATGAATAAATAAATAAATAAATAAATAAATAAATACAACAAAGTTGGAAGGGAACTTGGAGGTCATCTAGTCCAACCTCCTGCTCAGGCAGGAAACCCTGTACCATGTCAGGCAAATGGCTGTCCAGTCTCTTCTTAAAAACTTCCAGGGTTGGAGCATTCACCACTTCTCGAGGCAGGTTGTTCCACCGGTTAATTGTTCTCACTGTCAGAAAATTTCTCCTCAGTTCTAGGTTGCTTCTCTCCTTGATTAGTTTCCATCCGTTGCAGATTTATGACATGTATTTATGTCATAAACATGTATTTGTGACACGTATGGAAATGGCAGGCTTTTGACCTTGGCCCGTGACGAAACACTGAAGAACTCACATTCCCCCTTGCATTTTCAATATGTTCACCCACTCTCCTCCTTCAGCGGGAAAGAATGGGAGAGAATAGGGGCGCACAATTTGGAAAACTGAGGATAACTCAGGTGAAGAACAGAGCTGAGGAAGCTTCTTGGATGAGAAGCGAAAGGTCTTCAAAGAAAAATCAGAAAGTCCAGTTGCCTCCTGAAAAAGCACCTTGGGGACATTGAGTGCATATCCACCATGTTCAAGAACATCAGGAATCACTTTGAAGTCCTCAACCTCCTTGACCAGAGAAATCAGAGATAGCGTACAATGAAAACAGTTAAGGAGGAAAAGCCTACCAAAGATCAAGAAACCAAAGACAGGAAACTGGATAATGGAATAATAACAGAGTTGGAAGGGAACTTGGAGGTCTTCTAGTCCAAACCCCTGCTCCAGCAGGAAACCTTAGGCCAGGGGTAGGCAACCTTGGCTCTTTTAGGACTCGTGGACTTCAACTCCCAGAATTCCTGAACCAGCCTGGCTCAGCTTGGAAACCTCTCCCTTTCCCCTCAGCATGGCTGGGTCAGGAATTCTGGGAGTTGAAGTCCACCAGTCATAAAAGAGCCAAGGTGGCCTACCCTTTCCCTAGACCAGGGGTGTCAAACTCAATTTCATTGAGGGCCGCATCAGCATTGCGGTTGCCCTCAGGGGGCCGGGTGGGTATGGCCAGGGTGGGCGTGGCCTACTGGGTGGGTGTGGCTAGAGTACGTATGGCCTACTGGGTGGGCGTGGCCAGCTCTACATCGTTGGCATCAAGGGTGCCTATGGGGGGGCCTGGGCAGGAGTGGGACAGATCTGGGGGTCTCTGGCAGAAGGAGGGTCTCTGGGCCAGGGCCAAGGCAGTGGGGGCCGTTCCCTCACTGTTTCCAGGATGGCTTCGTGGCCCACATGAAACCACTTCGCGAGCCAGATCCGGGGCCCGGGCCTTGTGTTTGACATGTCTGCCCTAGACCATATCAGACAAATGGCTGTTCAGTCTCTTCTTAAAAACCTCCAGTGTTGGAGCACCCTCAACT